>NC_053028.1:674930135-675303976 GCF_003073215.2 Triticum urartu
GTATTTCTCTTCATGAATTCAATTGATATCCTGGAAGAGTTCAGAATGTTGATGATGATCATGACACATTTGTCGAGAGGTTTCATGAAGATATAATCGCTCATCGACGACATCAAGCAAAAGGAAGGATGGAGCGAAAAGTTATTGAAACCACGGACGCGACACAAACTCGGAATCAAGCTTGTTGTTTGAGGTGAAATTGTAGGACAAGGAAGATCGACGTAAGCTTAGCTCATCATCGAAAGTTGTCCTCTGGGAATAAGAACCAGGTAGCACAGTTTAAAATCGGCACGATAATGATATAGCCAAGAAGGCCAGGAATGACATGGTCGAGTACAAACTCGTGAGTAAAGGAGATTACTAAGAGTTGTTTAATCGTGGTGCGGACCCAATTTAGTTATCGGAGTCCTCGAGTGTATAACAACTCGGAACCAGGAAACATTGGAATCGGCGAGAATAATAGTTGATGAAGAACTCCTAAGAAGTTATGCGGTTCCATGATAATCTCGAGATACCAGGGGTAATACTCGACGACAGATCAAAGTAGAGGTAGGACTGGGGTATTGCTCTATAGAAGACAAGTGCTTAAACTTGCACAGGAAATGGTATTTAAAGGAGAACATGGTCGGAACCATGACTGCAAAGGATCAATTCACCGATACCAAAGGATATTATATCAAGGAAATAGTTACAAGAAGCTTCCATGATAGGATCTACATCGTGTCCATGGGCATGAACACAAGGTTCAAGGTCGACTCCCACTTCTCCAATGCATAACCTTTCATTTACTTCTCGTGTTCGATGAAGTTGCAGTGTTGAAATTTTATCTGGCGAAATACCAGATGAGTATGACCCGTGAAAACTTCCGAGTTCACACATAGTAAGGAAAGCATAGGTTCAACCCATCAGGGCATCTTAGGAACGTATACCACAAACTTTGGGGTAAATAATACAAGCTTGAAAGTAGAGCATTATTCAAAAGCAGATGATACAATTTACCAAAGGCATTATATACCAATGGAAAGGCTCTCAAGGTTATTCAATATGAAGGACACTGTCGGATAAAATCCAACAAAGGAACCGATGGTCCACAAGGGATTTGATGTGAGCATCGATACTCAACCAGAGGAAGAAGAATGCACGGGCATCATATTATAGAAACAACTGACTAACTCAATTGTCAAATGGAAAGGAATTATGATTTCCAAATCAAGGGATCAGATGCAATGCTCTGATTAGGGATGGATAAGTTGAATATCCTTAGGGTACAATCAACGATAATTAGATTGGTCGAGAACCAATTCCAGTTAAAAGAATGGCAGCTCATCCGGAAAGGTAGTTTATAAGGATCAATGATGATTGCGTGTATTCGCAAACCTATTGAGTCAACAGACTCAAAATGATAATGACAAGGAATGTCAATAAGACTACGAGACTTATGGGATTAACCATAATGCAAGCAAGCAAGAATTTCAAGAGCAAAAGGCTCCAGAGGATTTTTGGAAGATCGGATATTATTTTGAAGACTTTTGTGAAACACATGAACAACTGGGGATGAGTGGATACTCGACAAGTGCGAGGATTTAATTGAAGGGGTATTCATGTGGCAAGGAACTGCTAGGCAGTAGGCACAAAGTATTCTCGGAACAATAGAGAAGACTTCGGGGTATCTTGTAATAACAAGATCAATGGGGGATGATCGGATGAATGGCAAGTGTAAGTAGTTATCCATAAGGATTTATCGGTGGTCGGGAATAGCAAAAGTGATGGGCACAAAGTCTCGAGAGGAATAACAAAGAGTATCTTCGGAATCTTCTGGTGAAGCAGGCCATCATCTGGAATGAAGGGGCTCTCCGGGAGAAAGTATTTACGAGAACCTAGAGTTAGAGTTAGAAAAACCATTTAACCCGAATAGAAGAGAGATCAGGGTCCCAGAGTAAAGGCGAGGAATAAAAGATCCTAATACCACCCAAATGGCGACGTGGGCCCGTAAGCCACACAGCCATGTTAGTAAAAGTTTTGTAATGTCTAGACTCGACTTCGGCCAAGGAGTGTGGAAGGGGGATTCCTACAGGCAGTCGGCTCTGATACCAACTTGTGACGCCCCCGATTTGACCGTACACTAATCATACACGCAAACGTGTACGATCAAGATCAGGGACTCACGGGAAGATATCACAACACAACTCTACAAATAAAATAAGTCATACAAGCATCATATTACAAGCCAGGGGCCTCGAAGGCTCGAATACAAGAGCTCGATCATAGACGAGTCAGCAGAAGCAACAATATCTGAGTACAGACGTAAGTTAAACAAGTTTGCCTTAAGAAGGCTAACACAAACTGGGATACAGATCGAAAGAGGCGCAGGCCTCCTGCCTGGGATCCTCCTAAACTACTCCTGGTCGCCGTCAGCGGGCTGCACGTAGTAGTAGGCACCTCCCGAGTAGTAGTAGTCGTCATCAACGGTGGCGTCTGGCTCCTGGACTCCAGCATCTGGTTGCGACAACCAAAAAGAAAGGAAAGGGGGAAAAGGGGGGAGAAAGCAACCGTGAGTACTCATCCAAAGTACTCGCAAGCAAGGAGCTACACTACATATGCATGGGTATCAAATGGAATAAGGGTATCATATGTGGACTGAACTGCAGAATGCCAGAATAAGAGGGGGATAACTAATCCTGTCGAAGACTACGCTTATGGCCACCTCCATCTTGCAGCATGTAGGAGAGAGTAGATGGTAAGTTCACCAAGTAGCATCGTATAGCATAATCCTAACCGATGATCCTCCCCTCGTCGACCTGTGAGAGAGCGATCACCAGTTGTATCTGGCACTTGGAAGGGTGTGTTTTATTAAGTATCCGGTTCTAGTTGTCATAAGGTCAAGGTACAACTCCAAGTCGTCCTGTTACCGAAGATCACAGCTATTCGAATAGATTAACTTCCCTGCAGGGGTGCACCACATAACCCAACACGCTCGATCCCATTTGGCCGGACACACTTTCCTGGGTCATGCCCGGCCTCGGAAGATCAACACGTCGCAGCCCTACCTAGGCACAACAGAGAGGTCAGCACGCCGGTCTAAATCCTATGGCGCAGGGGTCTGGGCCCATCGCCCATTGCACACCTGCACATTGCGTACGCGGCCGGAGGCAGAACTAGCCCCCTTAATACAAGAGCAGGCTTACGGTCCAATCCGGCGCGCGCCACTCAGTCGCTGACGTCACGAAGGCTTCGGCTGATACCACGACGTCGAGTGCCCATAACTGTCCCCGCGTAGATGGTTAGTGCATATAAGCCAGTGGCCAGACTCAGATCAAATACCAAGATCTCGTTAAGCGTGTTTAAGTATTCGCGAACGCCGACCAGGGCCAGGCCCACCTCTCTCCTAGGTGGTCTCAACCTGCCCTGCCGCTCCGCCACAAAGTAACAGTCGGGGGCCGTCGGGAACTCAGGCCCACCACTACCTGGATGGAGCCACCTGCCCCTTCAGCCCCCATCTCCAAACAGTATCACCGGTAATGTAACAGTGTAAAGTATATAGTATATGCCCGTGATCACCTCCCGAAGTGATCACGGCCCAGTAGTATAGCATGGTAGACGGACAAGAGTGTAGGGCCACTGATGGAATACTAACATCCTATACTAAGCAGTAGGATAGCAGGTAAAGGTAACAACAGTAGTAGCAAGGACATGCTATGCAGCAGTATAGGGTTAACTGAAAGCAGTAACATGCTACACTAATCTAATGCAAGCAGTAGAGAGAAGAGTAGGCGATATCTGGTGATCAAAAGGGAGGGCTTGCCTAGTTGTTCTGGCAAGAAGGAGGGGTCATCGACAACGTAGTCGACCGGGGCACCAGCAACGGCGTCAGTCTCATAGTCTACCGGAAAGAAGTAACGGAGGGGGAACACAATAAATAACAGAGCAATCAAAGCATCACAAAGCATAACATGGCAATACGCGGTGCTAGGGGTGACCTAACGCAGTAGGAGGTGATACCGGTGAAGGGGGGAAACATCCGGGAAAGTATCCCCGGTGTTTTGCATTTTCGGACAGATGAACCGGAGGTGAAATGTTGCAGGTTCACTATGCTAGGGATGTGTGGCGGGCGAACAGGCTGCGTAACCAGATTCGTCTCGTCGTTCTAAGCAACTTTCATGCACAAAGTTTTTTCATCCGAGCTATGGATTATTTTATATTAATTTTTAAAGATTTAAAAGATTTTCTAAATTTCTGGACCTAATTTAATTCGAAATACTAAATGAGAAAACTACTATGTGTACCCAGAGGGTAACAAGTCTCTTAGTATGACAGGTGGGGGTCCAGGGGGTCTAGTCAACAGTGTAGTCAAAAGGTTGACCAGTCAAAGTTGACTAGTCAACAGGGTCAAGGGGACCCACCTGTCATTGGCACATGTGTTGATTTTATTTATTCAATTAGTTCAATTAGTGGTGGGGCCCAATTGTCAGTGAGACATAATTTTATCAATGGATTTAATTGTTTAGACTAGACTAATTATTAGTAAGTGGGGGCCCATTATTCAGACTGTTAGGTGTTGGGTTAGTTTTAAAGGCTGGTTAGGCCTGCTGTTAACGGTGGTGGCCTTTGGCCATGGTGGATGGGCTCAGGGGAGCCACGGCGGAGGGGTTCCCTACAGCAGCAGCAGCGGTTGGAGCCGACGCGGGCGCGGCCAGCGACCGGTGGCGACGGCAGGGTCGTGTGACCGGGCGGGGCAGTAGCGGCAGGGCGTACACAAGCGGGCGACGAGCGCGGGTCGTCCGACGCGGGCGTAGGGGGAAGGCAGCAGCAGTGGGAAAGTGGGGCCGGTGGCTGGTGCGCGGGTTGGAGGAACGCCGGGAGCTACGGCGGGCGGCGCAGTTCGTGAGCGGGCACGACCGGCGCACGGAAGGACGCGGCGGGGCGTGGCCAGGGGCAGCCAAGGTGCGCGGACGCATCCAGGGCTCGCGGCGAGTGGAGCCGAGCGGTGGTCGGGCACGGTCGTGTGCGAGACAGAGGCGCGATGAGTGCGTGCTCATCGTGAGCTCGTCGCGACGATCTAACGCGGGAGAAATGGAAGGGGAAGAGGGGGGGGTCGACGGAGGGCCTCACAGGGGGCGCAGGGTCGAGGGGAAGTCGAGGTCGAAGGGGGCCGAGGATGCGACGGAGCGTCGAAGTGGTGGCCGAGGCGGACGTGCACCGGGCGACGATGGACGAAGGCGAGGCGGCGACGGGGTTGCCGCCGGCAACGGCGCACGGCGACAGAGGCGAAGGAACGGGGCGAGGGCTCCTCTCCTGTGTGCGTGTGTGTGTGGTGTGGTGGCGGCGGGTGAGTGAGACAAGGGGAGAGGTGGGAATCGTGCGGGGAGTGGGGTGATGGGCTAGGGTTCGGTGGTGGGGAGGCCATATATGTTAGGGGCGACTGGGCCGGCTTTGACCAGCTGGGCCACTCGGTCCAGTGGAGGGGGTCAGCCCTTTTCAATCCTTTTATTTATTTTTGTTTTACTTTTCTTTTTATTTATCTTTATTTTACTTTTCCTTTTGTATTAGCTTTATAAATTATAATAGTAGTCACCAATTTTAGTGTTAATAATTATGCTACTGCCCAACTAAATAAATAGTTTATTATTTTATAAAATACAAAAGACATTTATTTTATTGTTTTACCTACTGTTTCAAATATTTTAGGCCCCTTAAATACTTTTCAAAAAGTTTGATTTCACCACTCTAATGGCCTTTGGATTATTTACCACCTTTTGAACATTTTAGTTTGAAAATCGAAAACCTTTATAGTTTGACTTTATTTTAAATCTAAATTTGAACGAGTTTTGAATCAACGTGGGACTATCAACAGTAATCGTGGTGACGTGGCAACAATAGTAGAGGTTTACTGTAGCTTAATTATCCGGGCGTCACACCGGCTCCCTCCACACCGACACTGGCCACGCGAACGCACCAAACAAGATCAGGGTCGACGACGGGACCCGGGGCCGGGTTCCTTATCAAGCGGCGCACCCCTCCAGGCAGCACCTCCCAGTGCCAGCCCGGCGGAGCCTAGTCCCAGACATGGGTCAGCCGGACATCATCGCGGACGGGTCGACGGCGAGGATGCGGGCCAGGCATCGTCGAGAACAAATACTAGCTATATGCCCGCAAAAAGTAACATTTTTTAATGATTGGATTTTGATAACTAAAATTTCTAACATTTCTATATAACTAACATTCCTATAACATTTCTGAACAATGCTATATAACTAACATTTCTATAACATTCTAATTTGTAATATTTCTATAACTAAAAAACAGAAAAAATTATAACATTTCTATATATATAACTAACATTTGTATAACATTTCTACTATTTCTATAACTAAAAAAAGAAAAATTTCTAACTTTTTTATAACTATTTCTATAAATAAAAAATAGAAAAATTTCTAACAATTTAACTATTTCTATAACTAAAAAACAGAAAAATTTCTAAACAATTCTAACATTTCTCTAACGATGCTATATAACTAACTATTTCTATAACTAAAAAACGAAAAATTTCTAACAATGCTATATGTGTGTGTGTGCTCACCGGCGAGGCGAGAGGCGACGGGGGGGGCGACGGGGACGGCGACGGGCGCGGCGACGACGGGGATGGCGACGACGGGGACAGGGACGGGGCGCGACGACGACAGACCAGGCGGCGACACGGGGACTGGGCGGCGATGACGGGTGTCGGTGTCAAAACCGCGGCGGATCTCGGGTAGGGGGTCCCGAACTGTGCGTCAAGGCCGGATGGTAACAGGAGACAAGGGACACGATGTTTTTTACCCAGGTTCGGGCCCTCTCGATGGAGGTAATACCCTACTCCTGCTTGATTAATATTGATGATATGGGTAGTACAAGAGTAGATCTACCACGAGATCAAGGAGGCTAAACCCTAGAAGCTAGCCTATGGTATGATTGTTGTGTATGGAGTTGATTGCCTACGGACTACAACCCTCCGGTTTATATAGACACCGGATATGGTTAGGGTTACATAAAGTCGGTTACAATGGTAGGAGATCTTGAATATCCGCATCGCCAAGCTTGCCTTCCACGCCAAGGAAAGTCCCATCCGGACACGGGACGAAGTCTTCAATCTTGTATCTTCATAGTCCAGGAGTCCGGCTGAAGGTATAGTCCGGCTACCCGAACACCCCCTAATCCAGGACTCCCTCAGTAGCCCCTGAACCAGGCTTCAATGACGATGAGTCCGGCGCGCAAATTGTCTTCGGCATTGCAAGGCGGGTTCCTCCTCCAAGTCCTTCGTAGAAGATTGTAAACACCAAGAGTAGTGTCTGGCTCTGCAAAATAAGTTTCCACATATTGCCATAGAGAGAATAATATTGACACAAATCAAATCTGCCTACGTATTCCGCAGTGCGTCATCACACTACGGCCAAGTCCTTTACTCGAATCGTTTTTACTTTTCCACCTCAACATGTTTGGCGAGGCGGTTTCCTTGGCACGTCTTGTCAAAGCAGAGATCGTGTACCCCCTTTACGGGCTTCTCATCAATACGGACGTGGGTAACCCAACCGCGCCATTTATCACGGCGCTTGGGAGGCAAGCGAGTTTTACTAGGCTGGTGGGGACGCACAACCGCATCCGCCCATATAAGGGGATAAGGATCCACCCTTTTACCTATGCCTTCTTCCTCTTTTCCCTATCCATCTCCTGTGCACTCGAGCTCTAGCGCCCAGGCCCGCACTTCCCACCTCAACCTTCTCCAGCAATGTCCGGAGCGGGAGGCAAGTGGATGGTCTCCTCCGTCACGGAGGGCCATGTCAAAAAGCTAAGGAAGGCCGGATACTTGTCCAAAGACATCGCGCACCGGCTTCCCGAGGAGGGGCAGCTTCTCCCCACCCCAAGGCCCCATGAGAGGGTAGTATTCCTTCCCCACTTCCTCCGCGGACTGGGTTTTCCACTCCACCCATTTTTCCCGGGGCTCATGTTTTACTATGGCCTGGATTTCCACGATCTGGCCCCGAACTTCGTCCTCAACATCTCGGTGTTTATCGTCGTGTGCGAGGCCTTCCTCCGCATCCGCCCCCATTTTGGCCTCTGGCTCAAGACCTTCAACGTCAAGCCCAAGGTGGTGCGCGGCCGCCAGGCGGAATGCGGAGGCGCCATGGCGGGCAAGATGGCCAACGTCCTATGGCTCGAGGGCTCCTTCGTGGAGACCCTGAAGGGGTGGCAATTGTGGTGGTTTTACATCATCGAGCCACACGATCCGAAATGGATCGCAACCCCCGAGTTCCGATCCGGACCCCCACGCGGCTTATGTCCTGGAAAAAGACGGGCCTGTCGTGGGGCGACGAAAAAGAGGTGACCAGACTGCAGACATGCATCCAGTCCCTGGTGAGCAAGCCGATCAAGCTCGTCAATGTAGTCCAGGTTATGCTCGTCCGCCGGATCCTCCCGTGTCAACAACGGGGCTTTAATCTGTGGGAGTTCACCCCGGCGCAGCACCAAACCCTTAACAGGCTCTTCGACACGACGTATGAAGATGTCTGGAAGGTGCTAACCAAAGGCGCCGAGGCATCCACATCCGCTTCCGAGGACCGCAGATACAGCTCGCAGCTTCACCTTCCGAGGTAAGCTATTTTCACCTTTTACAGGATGTTAAGTTTTTTCATAGTTTGACTCTATGCGGGATCTAAGCTCCCTTACCTTTGACAGGCTTGGCGGGCGAAGTCCGGATCGATTAACTGTCCGGCTCCCTTGCCCGAAGACCCAGCCCCCGCTCTACTAGCGAAGCTGCTGGTTCTGGCACCTTATGTGGTGCCGGAGAAGAAGGCCAAGAAGAAGAAGGCCACGGGGACTCGAAAGAGTTCCCGGCATATGGTGGTGTCGGACTCGTCGTCCGACGAGTCCGAGACGCACTCCCCCCGTGAAGACGAGGAGGAGGAAGAAGAAACCTCTCCCCCCCAGCGGGGGGAGGAGAGAAGAGGAAGGCCGCCCCAACGGGGAGGCCGAGGGGTCTAGGAAAAGGAAGACCCCTCCGCCGGACTACGCCCCCAACGCCGAAGAGGGCAAAGAGGAGTGGCCAAACAGGGTCAAACGTCCGGTGAAATCGTAAGTTCGGATATCAGAATAACTCATGATGTTCCTTTGTTGCACAGCTTTCCCTAATGTCGAACATAATTATGCAGCCCGCCCCGGGCCGAACTCAACGAGTCGTCGAGCGGCTCCCTGGATTCATCGGACGTGAACTCAGTTCCGCCCGCTGTCTCCCCCCGCACTGCGGATGACGCCGAACTGGCGTCGCAACGAGCTCCGGGGCAGGAGGAGGTGGTCCTGGAGGAGCCGCAGGGCGACCTCCCAGACCCCAGGAGTAAAGGGGACAAGACCCCCCAGGGTTCCAAGTCCGGCTTTGTGTCGTACACCGCGCCGGAATCTTCAACAGTTCCGGACTGCGGTAGGCGAACTCCTTCCAAGAGGAGCAAGCCTTCTGAGCCGGCGGCCTCCATCCAACCGGAGGTGCCGGACAATCTGCTCGAGGTGCTTGACGGCGCCTCCATCGACGAGGAGCACCGTACTATTATGAGTACGGTGATCCAGAAGGTTCAGTCCGCCAAGAGCGGACTGAGTGAAGCTTGCGCTAGCCTCCTAATGGGCTTCGAGGTAAGTAAAAATATGTAAAAATATAACCGCATAGACAGTAGCCCCTGATGCTCTGTTTGGCGTTCGGAAAGAAAAGCCGAATAGAGGATCTAGTAAATTTTGCAGGAGTCTAACAATAAAGAGTCAATATGCATGTGCAGGCTTCGCTGCTATCCACCGCCACACTGACTGCGGAGGTGGGTGTCCTGAAACAGGACCTCAAGCTGATTGCAAAAAGAAGGTAGGAAATACCTTACAGAAAAAGTGCCTATAGAGAGGCGTGATTGCAAAAAATAACAGGATTGCACTGCTTATTATAGGGGCCACGACTGAGGTGGCGACCCTCAAGCAGGCGCTGTCCGGGGCCGAAAAGAAAACGGCCGCAGAGCGCACCGAGCGAGAGAAACTTGGGGCTAAGGTCGGCGAGGTGCAGCAAGAGCTTCAGGCTCTCATGAAAAAACATGAGAGTTTGGAGCTTGAGTCAAAGACCCAAGCGTCCGAGCTCGCGGCGGCCCTTGAGACTGCCAAGTCTGCCAAGGCCGAAGCCCAAAAGGCCCTCCAAGAGTTGGAGGAGATTAAGAAGATAGCAGCGGGTAAGGCATTCTTTATGCAAAGCAGAAATATAAAAGTAAACTACTTGTTACTTACCCGAATCCGGAGTTCTCCAGGGGCATTCGCAGATCTTCCCCGTAGCGTATCCGACGCCGCCACATTCTACCGAGCTGAAGAGGGCAGCTCGACGGAGAAGGTGTTCTTGTCTCAGTATGCTGAGGCCGGACACCCTGTGCCCTTGAGCGACCAGCTAAAGCAGCTGGCCGAGCTCCACAAGGCGGCCGAACAGGCCATGAAGGGCTTCATAGTTTGGCTGTGGCCCGGAGAGGCCCTACCTGGGAGCTACTTCGGGCTGGTGCGGCGGCTGGTGGAGGCCTGTCCAAGGCTCGAGGTCATCAAGCGCTCCGTCTGCATCGAAGGTGCCCGTCGGGCCCTTGCCCGTGCAAAGGTGCACTGGGGTAAGCTGGACGGTGAGAAGCTTGTGAAGGATGGGCCGCCGCCGGGGAAGGAGCATCGCAATCCCGAGAACTATTACAAGGATGTTCTTGCGGGTGCCCGCCTTGTGGCGGATGAATGTACCAAGGATGTAATTTTTGAATAAACTCGCTCGTTTTTATCCTGTGCGCTGAAAACTTGTTCATAGGCGCTTAAGCAATGCTTGTTGAATTTAAAATATTATTTTCTGTGCGGCCGTTTATCAAAAAATTGAGAGATGGCCAGTCGTCGGCTTCTGCCCCCATGCCACTAGTGCTGGGGTGTTCGGGATAAACCTGAGCGCTCTTTTTCCCATAGTTGGGTCCTTCGAGGGAGGCGCTCAACACAACGAACCAGGCAATCGGACTATAATGCTTGAACACTCTCACTTAGCCATAGAACTTGATAATTTTAAATTTCGGCGAATCCCCTAGTTCGGAAGACCGAGTTCGGGGCGCTATCCATGCCTTGGCCGGACAAATCCGGCTCCTCGCTCGAAGCGGCATAAGTCTTTAGGGACTCGAAAAAACCTCTCGAATAACGACCGGTCTCTCGCCTCATCATGACAGTCAGTTTTAGCTTTCTCCAATGAGGTGCTTAACCCAGCTCAACCGGGGCACAATCGCAGTGGTTCTCCTAGTGCTACCTTAGCCGATATAGCGGAACGTAAGGCACCAAAACATAGGAGCCGGGCAAACCCAACTATTGACCCAAATCATGATTCGGAGCCGATGCATATAGTGCTATAAGTTCGGGGTGCCGCACTTGTGAAAGTGTACGGACTGATCACACCATATTAAAGGGTACTGAAGCCCCTGGCGTACTTGCCGTACCACAGTGTACGGGTGCAACATGTCATTAATGAACATATATAAAAGAGAGTAATGCAGAAAATAGACAAAAGCTATGCATTGTTTATATAAAGGCTATTTATCAAAGCCGAACGATACAAATAGTGCGGTAAGCAAAAGATATTGGACTATTCAGTATGTCCTGACCGAGGGCAGGCCGCGGAATTGTATTTAAAACAGGTATACCACTCGTAACAGAGACCACTTGGGAGTTCCATAGTGCGGCATGGCTTGTCTGGCTCCCTGGATCTTGCATCGTTTGTGCAGCAGTCGAATTGCCGAACAGGTCGTCCGAAGTATGGAGTCCTGAAGGTAAGAAAAAATTAAAAAGAGAATCCGGCAGCCCCTAGTACGTTTTAAGCCGTATTCTGGGCGTGCCGTTATTGTGCCCCTTCCCCTGTGCCCATGGTATTTCAAGGGCGTAGTTATGTACGCGAGGTACTGGTTTCGCTATGTTGCGATAGCTGGGGTTGGGGCCGCATTGCTACGCTTGCTCAGAGTATGCCAGGCGGTCCTGCTGTGGGTTACTCCGGGCGCGCTTGGTAGTGTCTGGCTTTTTAATGGCCGGACGGGAGAATTGCCTGAGAAGGCTACTTCGTACCTCCGCTGCGAGAGCCGCCTATGCTCCTCCGTACGGAGGGAGCGTTCGGTGTTTCCGTTGACCGTAATTACTCCTCGAGGGCCTGGCATCTTGAGCTTGAGATATGCGTAGTGCGGCACCGCATTGAACTTTGCAAATGCGGTTCGTCCGAGCAGGGCATGATAGCCACTGCGAAACGGGACTATATCGAAGATTAACTCTTCACTTCGGAAATTGTCCGGGGATCCGAAGACCACGTCAAGTGTTACTGAGCCTGTACAGTTGGCTTCTACACCTGGTATAACGCCTTTAAAGGCCGTTCTTGTGGGCTTCATCCTTGAGGGATCTATGCCCATTTTCCGCACTATATCCTGATAAGCAGGTTCAGGCTACTGCCGCCGTCCATGAGGACTCTTGTGAGATGAAATCCGTCGATGATTGGGTTGAGAACCAATGCGGCGAAGCCGCCATGACTGATGCTAGTGGAATGGTCCCTTCGATCAAAAGTGATCGGGCAGGAGGACCATGGGTTGAACTTTGGGGCGACTGGCTCTATCGCGTATACGTCCCGTAGCGCACGCTTCCGCTCCCACTTGGGAATGTGGGTTGCGTATATCATGTTCACCGTCCGCACTTGTGGGGGAAAGCCCTTCTGTCCATTGTTGTTCGGCGGCTTGGGCTCCTCGTCGTCGCTGTGCAGCCCCTTGTCTCTGTTTTCGGCCCTTAACTTGCCTGCCTGCTTGAACACCCAACAATACCTGTTAGTGTGATTGGCTGGCCTTTCGGGGGTGCCATGTATCTGGCACAAGCGATTGAGTATTCGGTCCAAACTGGACGGGCCCTGAGTATTATTTTTGAATGGCTTTTTCTGCTGACCGAATTTATAGCCTTTGAATCCGGCATTGACTGCCGTGTCTTCATTGCTATCGCTGTTAACGCGGCGTTTTTGCTTATTCCGACGTGTCCTGCCACTTTTGTCCTTGGTATCCGAATTACCAGGGTTCTTTGATAAGTTGTTACTGCGAGCTAGCCAGCTGTCTTCTCCCGCGCAAAAGCGGGTCATGAGTGTCGTGAGGGCTGCCATGGATTTCGGCTTTTCCTGTCCCAGGTGCCGGGCAAGCCACTCGTCGCGGATGTTATGCTTGAAGGCTGCTAGGGCCTCTGCGTCTGGACAGTCGACTATTTGGTTTTTCTTTGTTAGGAACCGTGTCCAGAATTGTCTGGCCGATTCCTCTGGCTGCTGAATTATGTGGCTTAAGTCGTCGGCATCCGGTGGTCGCACATAAGTGCCCTGGAAGTTGTCGAGGAATGCGGCTTCCAGGTCCTCTGAAGAACTGATTGAGTCTGCTGGCAAGCTGTTAAGCCAATGCGGGCCGGTCCTTTAAGTTTGAGCAGGAGGTATTTGATGGCATGTAGATCATCGCCGCGTGCCATGTGGATGTGAAGGAGATAATCCTCGATCCATACCACCGGGTCTGTTGTGCCATCGTATGATTCGATGTTTATGGGTTTGAAACCCTCTGGGATTTTATGATCCATTACTTCATTCGTGAAGCATAGCGGGTGTGCGGCGCCTCTGTACTGGGCTATATCACGACGTAGCTCGGAAGCGCTATGTCTGTTGTGTTCGGCCCGGCCGGATTTGTTGTATCCGGAGTGAAGATCATTGTCACATGCCATAGGGCGCCTGCGCGATCCGTAGATCGATCTTGTTTGTCTTGCCTTATCCTCCAGTATGTCTCGCAGGTCGGGCGCATTTTCCCGTGCCTTAGTTGAGCGGCGTCGGGGCATGGCTTGGGTGGAGGGCCGAGGGGCCTCTCTGTCGCGGCCGTGAGGTGGCCGGTCTGCCATGTCATGCATTGGTGATGTAGGTGATTCCTCCTCTGATCGGGGTAGCGGCCTGCGCTTCGGGTAACTCTTGGAGGGGCGTTCGAGTTCATACTCTTCGGCCGTAAGGACTTCAGTCCATCTGTCAGCTAGCAAATCTTGGGCAGCTTTAAGCTGTTGCTTCTTTTTCTTGAGGCTGCTTGCCGTGGCTAAAAGCCTGCGTTTAAAACGCTCTTGTTCGGCGGGGTCTGATGGTATGACGAATTCGTCGTCATCGAGGCTTGCCTCGTCTTCGGAGGGAGGCGTATAGTTATCATCCTCGACCTCTCGGTCTGCCGCTCTCTCATGAGGACTGGCTTCTCCATCTTCCTGTGCCGAATCTTGCTGAGGTGCGTGTTCTTCGGTGTTATCCGGGGTAGTATTATCTCCCATGCCGGAATCACCATTTTTGCTTTGGCGGGATTTAGAGCGGTGCCGCTGACGCCGGCGCTTCGGCTGTTTCTTGGGGGCGTCATCCCCCACTGTTCCATCGCCATCTCCATATTTTGGAGTATCCACCATATATATGTCATATGACGAGGTGGCCTTCCAACGCCCTACAGGTGCTGGTTCCTATTCGTCTCCTACATCGTCGTCCATGCCGTCGATGTCTTCGGAGCTGAAGTCAAGCATGTCGGTTAGATCGTCGATAGTGGCTACAAAGTGGGTGGTGGGTAGGCTTTGAATTTCCTTATCGTCCGTATCCCACCCTCGCTGACTGTAGTCCGGCCAGGGCTCTCCTGATAAAGAGAGAGACTTAAGAGAGCTCAGGATGTCGCCAAAAGGCGAATGCTGAAAGATGTCTGCGGCGGTGAACTCCATTATCGGCGCCCAATCGGATTCGATTGGCAGGGGCGCGATTGGTTCGGAGTCCGGGGAGGAGTCCGGATCCTCGGAGTCACGGGCCATGCGGAGTGCGGGGCTGGAGTTCGGCTCGATCGCCTCTGAGATCGCAGCCCCTGAGGCAGCCTCGACCGGCGCAGTATGCTCCGAATCAATGGTCGAAACCGATGCGTATGCGGCCTCCAAGGCGCTGTTCGGCGGCAGAGCTATATCATGCCCATCGAGACAGTGCAGCACGCTTGGCTGTGGCTCGAATCCATCGAAGATCAAGTCCCCGCGGATGTCAGCCTTGTAGTTTAGGCTTCCAAACCTGACCTGATGGCCAGGGGCGTAGCTTTCGATCTGCTCCAGGTGGCCGAGTGAATTGGCCCGCAGAGCGAAGCCGCCGAAGACGAAGATCTGTCCGGGGAGAAAAGTTTCACCCTGGACCGTATCGTTGTTGATGATCAAAGGATCCATCAGGCCTAAAGGTGACGACACATAGGAACTCTCAATGAAAGCACCAATGTCGGTGTCAAAACCGGCGGATCTCGGGTAGGGGTCCCGAACTATGCGTCAAGGCCGGATGGTAACAGGAGACAAGGGACACGATGTTTTTTACCCAGGTTCGGGCCCTCTCGATGGAGGTAATACCCTACTCCTGCTTGATTAATATTGATGATATGGGTAGTACAAGAGTAGATCTACCATGAGATCAAGGAGGCTAAACCCTAGAAGCTAGCCTATGGTATGATTGTTGTGTATGGAGTTGATTGCCTACGGACTACAACCCTCCGGTTTATATAGACACCGGATAGGGTTAGGGTTACATAAAGTCGGTTACAATGGTAGGAGATCTTGAATATCCGCATCGCCAAGCTTGCCTTCCACGCCAAGGAAAGTCCCATCCGGACACGGGACGAAGTCTTCAATCTTGTATCTTCATAGTCCAGGAGTCCGGCTGAAGGTATAGTCCGGCTACCCGAACACCCCCTAATCCAGGACTCCCTCAACGGGGACGGGGACGACGCGAGATGGGCCGGGACGGCGCGGCGGTGATGACGGGGACGGGGACGACGGGGCGGCGATGACGGGGACGGGGGCGGCGACGAGGGTTATGGAGACGGGGGCAGCGGGCGACGGGGCAGAGGAGATGAAGCAGACGAGAAAATAAATTTTTTGAAGTGTTTAGTTATATAGGATGGACCTTTAGTACCGGTTGGAGCCACCAACCGATACTAAAGGCCTGTTTTGGCCAGGCCAAGCGGCGGGAACCGCACCCCCTTTAGTGCCGGGTGGTGGCTCCAACCGATACTAAAGGCCCCCCCTTTAGTACATGTTGGTGCTACCACCCGGCACTAAAGGGGGTGCGCTGGCGCAGGTGCGGTGCAAAATGTTTAGTCCCACCTCGCTAGCCGAGGGGCGTCCGCACTGGTTTATAAGCCCCAGTGCGGTAGCTCCCTCGACCTCCTCTCCAAAGCAGGCCTACTGGGCCTAAATGTTCTGTGCTGCCCTGTGGGCCTACTGGGCCTTTGCGGGCCTGCATCCTGGCCCAACAACAGGTTGGGTTTCTGGTCGTATGCAGGCCGCTGTGGCGCAGTAGGTGGGCTTTTTTCTTATTTTTTTGCTTTATTTATTTTTGTTTGAGTTGTTTTTTTGCTGTATTTAGAGTTTCTTTGTGAATATTTTTGCTTTAGGTACAAAAAATTACAAACTTTCTGTTAGTACCGGTAGTTTACAAATTTGAATAGTTTAAAATTTGATTTATTTGAAATTTGTGTGAATCACTAGTTTGTGAATAACTTAACTTTGAGAATAGATTTTTCAGTGATTCTTTTTTTCTTATGTTTAATATTAGTGTGTTTTATCATTATATTCAATTTGGTAATGATTAGGTTATTTAAAAAAATGAAATGCCTTTTGTAACGGATGAGTTTTCGTCCGAAACCCTGATACTTCGAAAGAGATTGTCCATTTAGTACACGAAGTGCATCTAGTTTTTGCGGTAACCCTCTCTACTTTTTTGCACATGCTATGTGGGTGAAATTATGATACCATGCCAACTTTCAACCTTTTCTGAGTTCATTTGAAATGCTTTTCAATTTCAGGGTCATTTAGCTTTAAAAAATCAGTAAAGGCATGAAAGAATTTGTTTGCACATAAAATTTCTTCGCGTTTCAAATGCCAAAACGCATAACTACCCTAACTATTATAGAGATTCCCTCCTGGGTGTGAAACACAGAAGAAAGTGATGATAGTGAAGCCGATCACATCCCAGATCTTTGGGTGTGAATCTTTTTCTTCGCGTGTGTCCCTTTGCGCCGTAACCATGGAAAATCTTCATCATTTAACGGGATGCTCGGGTCAATATTCACTGTGAATGGAGCAATTTCATCAAACTTTTCATAATCTTCTGACATGTCTGTCTTGTCATCCACTCCCACGATGTTTCTCTTCCCAGAAAGAACTATGTGCCGCTTTGGCTCATCGTACGATGCATTCGCTTCCTTATCTTTTCTCTTTCTTGGCTTGGTAGACATTTCCTTCACATAGAAAACCTGTGCCACATCATTGGCTAGGACGAATGGTTCGTCTGCATACGCAAGATTGTTGAGATCCACTGTTGTCATTCCGTACCGCGGGTCTTCCGTTACCCCGCCTCGTGTCATATTGAACCATTTGCACCGAAACAAAGGGACCTTGAAACCACGTCGATAGTCAAGTTCCCATATGTCCTGTATATAACCATAATATGTTTCCTTTTCCTGTCTTGGTTTCTGCATCAAAGCGGACACCACTGTTTTGGTTGGTGCTCTTCTTATCTTGGGCGATCGTGTAAAATGTATTACCATTTATCTCGTACCCTTTGAAAGTCATTATATTTGAAGATGGTAACTGGGACAGCAAGTACAGGTCATCTTCAATAGAGGTGTCATGCATGGTACGTGTCTGCAACCAGCTGGCAAAACTCCTGGTTTGTTCACGTGTAATCCAGTCATCAGACCGCTCCGGGTGTTTGGAGTGTAGAAAATTCTTGTGTTCATCCATATACGGAGCCACCAAGGCGGAATTCTGTAGAACTGTGTAGTGTGCTTCAGTGAGAGAATGTCCGTCCATACATATTATTTCTTCCCCTCCTAGCGTGCCTTTTCCATCCAGTCTGCCCTTATGCCGTGATTCAGGAACAACAATCGGCTTAAGGTCAGGAATAAAGTTAATACAAAACTCAATGACCTCCTCATTTTCATGGCCCTTGGAGATGCTTCCTTCTGGCCTAGCACGGTTATGAACATATTTCTTTAAGACTCCCATGAACCTCTCAAAGGGGAACATATTGTGTAGAAATACAGGACCCAAAACGTTAATCTCTTTGCATAGGTGAACTAGGACGTGCGTCATGATGTTGAAGAAGGATGGTGGGAACACCAACTCGAAACTGACAAGACATTGCACCAAATCATTCTCTAACCTTGGTATGATTTCTGGATCGATTACATTCTGAGAGATTGCATTGAGAAATGCACATAGCTTCACAATGGCTAATCGAACGCTTTCCGGTAGAAGCCCCCTCAATGCAACCAGAAGCAGTTGCGTCATAATCACGTTGCAGTCATGAGACTTTAGGTTCTGCAACTTTTTCTTTGCCATGTTTATTATTCCCTTTATATTCGATGAGAAGCCAGACGGTACCTTAATACTAAGCAGGCATTCAAAGAAGATTTCCTTGTCTTCTTTGGTAAGAGCGTAGCTTGCATGACCCTGATGTATGCCGTCTTTTCCGTGCATACGTTGCTGGTCCTCCCGTGACTTAGGTGTATCTTTTTTCGTCCCATACACGCCCAAGAAGCCAAGCAGGGTCACACAAAGATTCTTCGTCACGTGCATCACGTCGATTGCGGAGCGAACCTCTAGGTCTTTCCAATAGGGCAGGTCCCAAAATATAGATTTCTTCTTCCACATGGGTGCGCGTCCGCCAGCGTCATTCGGAACAGGTTGTCCACCAGGACCCTTTCCAATCACCACCTTCAAATCCTTGACCATATCATGTACATCAGCACCAGTACGGTGGCGAGGCTGTTGGGGAACGTAGTAATTTCAAAAAAATTCCTACGCACACACAAGATCATGGTGATGCATAGCAACGAGAGGGGAGAGTGTTGTCTACGTACCCTAGTAGACCGAAGCGGAAGCGTTGACGCAACGTAGAGGAAGTAGTCGTACGTCTTCCCGGTCCAACCGATCCAAGCACCGTTACTCCGGCACCTCCGAGTTCTTGGCACACGTTCAGCTTGATGACGCTCCCCGGGCTCCGATCCAGCAAAGCTTTGGGGAGGAGTTCCGTCAGCATGACGGCGTGGTGACGATCTTGATGTTCAACCGTCGCAGGGCTTCGCCTAAGCACCGCTACAATATGACCGAGGTGGAATATGGTGGAGGGGGGCACCGCACACGGCTAAGGAACGATCACGAAGATCAACTTCTGTGTTCTAGGGTGCCCCCTTGCCCCCGTATATAAAGGAGCCAAGGGGAGGGGGCGGCCGGTCAAGGAGGGCACGCCAAGGGGGAGTCCTACTCCCACCGGGAGTAGGACTCCCTTCTTTCCTAGTTGGAGAAGGAGAAGTGGGAAAGAGGAGGAAGAGGGAAAGGAAAAGGGGGGGCGCCGCCCCCCTCTCCTTGTCCTATTCGTACTAGGGAGGGGAGGGGCGCGCGGCCACCTCTTGCCTCCTTTCCTCTTCTCCCTTAGGGCCCATGTAGGCCCAATAACCCCCGGGGGGTTCCGGTAACCCCCCGGTACTCCGGTAAAATCCCGATTTCACCCGGAACGATTCCGATATCCAAATATAGGCTTCCAATATATCGATCTTTATGTCTCGACCATTTCGAGACTCCTTGTCATGTCCATGATCACATCCGGGACTCCGAACAACCTTCGGTACATCAAAATACATAAACTCATAATGAAACTGTCATCGTAATGTTAAGCGTGCGGACCCTACGGTTCGAGAACAATGTAGACATGACCGAGACACGTCTCCGGTCAATAACCAATAGCGGAACCTGGATGCTCATATTGGTTCCTACATATTCTACGAAGATCTTTATCGGTTAGACCGCATAACAACATACGTTGTTCCCTTTGTCATCGGTATGTTACTTGCCCGAGATTCGATCGTCGGCATCTCAATACCTAGTTCAATCTCGTTACCGGCAAGTCTCTTTACTCGTTCCGTAATACATCATCTCGCAACTAACTCATTAGTTGCAATGCTTGCAAGGCTTATGTGATGTGCATTACCGAGAGGGCCCAGAGATACCTCTCCGACAATCGGAGTGACAAATCCTAATCTCGAAATACGCCAACCCAACATTTACCTTTGGAGACACCTGTAGAGCTCCTTTATAATCACCCAGTTATGTTGTGACGTTTGGTAGCACACAAAGTGTTCCTCCGGCAAACGGGAGTTGCATAATCTCATAGTCATAGGAACATGTATAAGTCATGAAGAAAGCAATAGCAACATACTAAACGATCGGGTGCTAAGCTAATGGAATGGGTCATGTCAATCACATCATTCTCCTAATGATGTGATCCTGTTAATCAAATAACAACTCTTTGTCTATGGTTAGGAAACATAACCATCTTTGATTAACGAGCTAGTCTAGTAGAGGCATACTAGTGACACTCTGTTTGTCTATGTATTCACACATGTATTTTGTTTCCGGTTAATACAATTCTATCATGAATAATAAACATTTATCATGAAATAAGGAAATAAATAGTAACTTTATTATTGCCTCTAGGGCATATTTCCTTCAGAGGCTTCGTCCGGTGATCCGCCTCACCTTTGAAATGCTTGCCTTTCTTTCTTACGGGATGCCAGCTCGGAAGAAATCGACGATGACCTAGGTACCCATTCTTCTTACAATTAGCCAAATATATACTGTCGGTATCGTCCAAACAGTGCGTGCATGTGCGGTATCCCTTGTTTGTCTGTCCTGAAAGGTTACTGAGAGCAGGCCAATCATTGATGGTCACGAACAGCAATGCCTTTAGGTCAAATTCTTCCCCCATGTGCTCATCCCACGCACGTACACCTATTCCATTCCACAGTTGTAAGAGTTCTTCAACTAATGGCCTTAGGTACACATCAATGTCATTGCCGGGTTGCTTAGGGCCTTGGATGAGCACTGGCATCATAATGAACTTCCGCTTCATGCACAACCAAGGAGGAAGGTTATACAAACATAGAATCACAGGCCAGGTGCTATGGTTGCTGCTCTGCTCCCCAAAAGGATTAATGCCATCTGCGCTTAGACCAAACCATACGTTCCTTGCGTCATCTGCAAACTCCTTTCCGTACTTTCTTTCGATTTTTCTCCACTGCGACCCATCAACGGGTACTCTCAACTTTCCGTCTTTCTTACGGTCTTCTCTGTGCCATCGCTTCGCCTTGTCATGCTCTTTGTTTTGGAACAAATGTTTCAACCGTGGTATTATAGGAGCATACCACATCACCTTGGCAGGAATCTTCTTCCTGGGGCGCTCGCCCTCGACATCACCAGGGTCATCGCGGCTGATCTTATAGCGCAATGCACCGCATACCGGGCAAGCGTTCAAATCCTCGTACTCACGGCGGTAGAGGATGCAATCATTAGGGCATGCATGTATCTTCTGCACCTCTAACCCTAGAGGGCAGACAACCTTCTTTGCTTGGTACATACTCTCGGGCAATTCGTTGTCCTTTGGAAGCATATCCTTTATCATTACCAGCAACTTTCCAAATCCCTTGTCACATACACCATTCTCTGCCTTCCATTGCAGCAATTCCAGTGTGGTGCCCAGCTTTTTCTTGTCACCTTCGCAATTCGGGTACAACAATTTTTTGTGATCCTCTAACATGCGCTGCAACTTCTTCTTCTCCAAATCACTTGCGTAGTTTCTCTTTGCATCGGCAATGGCCCGACCTAGATCATCAACGGGCTCATCCGATGCCTCTTCTTCAGCTTCTTCCCGCATTGCCGGCTCAGCTTCTTCCCGCATTACCGGCTCAGCTTCTTCCCTCATTGTTGTATCATTGTATTCAGGGAACCCATGGCCAGGATAGCTGTCATCGTCCTCTTCTTCTTCATTGTCTTCCATCATAACCCCTCTTTCTCCATGCTTGGTCCAAACATTATAGTGGGGCATGAAACCGGACTCAAACAGGTGGATGTGAATGGTTCTTGACGTAGAGTAATTGCGACCATTCTTACAGCCAGCACATGGACAATACATAAAACCATCTGCTCGCTTGTTTGCCTCAGCCGCAAGCAGAAAGGTACGCATGCCATTAATGAACTCGGGAGAGCATCGGTCATCGTACATCCATTGCCGGCTCATCTTCAATACACAGCAACGAAAACATCAAATTAATACAATACATAAAGTTCATACATAAAGAGCATACAACACTTCAATGCAACAAACAAATAACTCTCTAGCTAAAGAATTTAAATGCAACAACAAATGCGATCAAGATCGCAACTAAGGTAACAATTGATCCAACAGCATAATGATACCAAGCCTCACTATGAATGGCATATTTTCTAATCTTTCTAATCTTCAAGCGCATTTTCTCCATCTTAATCTTGTGATCATCGACGACATCGGCAACATGCAACTCCAATTCCATATTCTCCCCCTCAATTCTTTTCAATTTTTCCTTCAAATCCTCGTTTTCTCTTTCAACTAAATTTAACCTCTCGACAATAGGGTCGGTTGGAATTTTGGGTTCAACTACCTCCTACATACAAATATCTATGTCAACTTGATGGGCATAATTTGTCATAAACACAAAATGAAATTAATAGTTTTAAAAGATAATATACCACATCCGAATCATAACCCGGACGAGGGCCGACGGGGACGGATATCAAAACCATGGCACTATGCATAACAAACAACGTATGGGTAATATAATTATACGAGTAACTATATATCCAAATCACACAAACATCATTTTTTATATAAAACTTCATGAACAAGAGGCTCACCACAAGGTGGTGCCGGCGACGGGACGTTGCGAGCGATCGACGGTGGTTACGACGGAGATTTAGAAGGTACTAAGTAAACCACACCTACATATGCAAAACTAAGTGTTATTTTTGACCTCAAATTGCATATAAATCAAATACTAGCACATATATATAATTCCTCCCAAATTACTAAACTCAAAAATCAATCACTATATAAAGCATTGCACGAGCTAATTTAGCAATGAGAGATGAAAGGAAAGAGTTGCTAACCTTTGTGATCATTTGAATGGATGGGGGCCTTCAAATGTTGGGCAAAATGTGTGATGAGCTTGAGAGGAATAGGGAAAAGAACAGAGAGGAGAGGGGAAAGGGGAAGAACAGAGCGAGCTCGGGTGGACGAAGGGTCTATGTAGGACGACCTTTAGTACCGGTTCGTGATACGACCCGGTACTAAAGGTGCTGGAGGGGCCCCGGACTGACAACATCCTGCCACCACTCACTTTAGTACCGGTTCGTGGCACGAACCGGTGCTAAAGGTTCTCCACGAACCGGTACTAATGAGAGCGGCCCGGCTAGCCGTTGGAACCGGCACTAATGTACACATTAGTGTCGGCTCAAATTCAAACCGGCACTAATGTGCTTCACGTTTGACCCTTTTTCTACTAGTGTACATACCTGACATTATGATGTAATGTTAAGTCATTTCCTTTTGTACAGTGTCACTAAATTGTCAAGGCGGTGATGGCATTTTATTTTAGTAGAACTGCACAAAATTTGCTTAAAAGAAGAGGAAAGGTCAGTAATGGCTCAGTTTTTCAGAAAAAACTATGTATGCCTTCCTAACATCAGCCGATGTTGCTTTATTTATTCCTTCAAACAGGTGGTTAGAAACAGTCTTGCTACCTTTTCCCATTAAGAAATTGGAATGCTTATATTTGTGAGTCTATGCTTCAACTAGTGCCACTTTTAGAGTAATCACACTTTCAATATGTATGCAAATAGGGATGCTCGATTTTAGTGGAACTGCACAAAAAGTCCAACTGGTTCAACATTAGGAGCATGTTTTTTTTTCAAAACCTTTATATCCAATTGGTGGCACTATGAGCTGTTCATTACGAAGGTACATGGTTTGCTACTATCTTGCTACTCTTTTTGTACTGCCATTAGATAGTAATACTAGTGGTTTGCATGTGAATTTATTGGCAGGGTGGACCTTCATTGGAGGTGCAGGACAGGATTCAATGATTGGATGCTCAATTTCGGTTGTATCAATTTCACGTCTTCCATCACTGCGAACATGGATATCCTTGGTCTGATGAAGAATAGGCGCTATATTTCTGCTCTGAACCAGCAAATCAATTCAGTATGAAATTGTCCAGGGCAAAACATAGCTGTATCAGATTGTCCAGTGCAGAACATGACAGATGCTAAGCGGAAGAGACATGTTTAAACCGAAAATACAAGGTGTGGTATATGTTACTAGCTGCTTGATATTTGTGCAGACAGAGATGTCTGCCCGTTGCTATTTGGCAAACAAACAAAGTGTCCGCAATTTTGGTTGAATTGCACAAGATAATAGTATAGTCACTGCATGCAGTGCCATTTGAAAATAGACACAGAAAGATTGGATAGTCACTTCATGGACTGCAGAAAGGTAGTACTATACTATTTATTGGCCAACACTAGGTGCTTCATTGCTTTGGTATGATTATACAATGGGCATCATTAAGCCTAAGTTAAAGTTTGTATTCCGAAAATAGTCTCGCGGTGTGATTGAGAGAAAACCAAATCATATTGCAGTGGATGTTCCTCCATCATGTGTGGTTCATTCTCATGGTTCCAGCTGTTGGTGAAACCACTTACGTTTGCAAGAGGAATTGTAGACTTCACAAACAAATTTGTCTTTCAGTCTGTACTAAATGTTGGCCAAGAGAAGCATCCATGTTAGTAGGAAGAACAGATGTTTTTTCTAGATCTTTGCTTTTGGAGCTACATATTTGTATATTATCTATGAATCATTGAGATGCATTAACATGTTGATCTTATGTATGGGAATCGTACTAGTTAGTTTTAGTTGCGATGCAAGATCCGAAGTGGCTGATATTTGCTTTTGGAGCTACATATTTGTATATGATCTGTGAATCATTGAGATGCATTAACAGTTACTTATTTCTGTCCGCTCAGTGTTTACAAGTTACGATCGATCACTAGCTAGCGTACAAATGCGCTCCTGGCAGTTTTATTTGCGACACAAGATGCGAAGTGGCAGTTTTTTGAATAAAAATGCCCACCTCTAAAGAAACTGACAAGCTACACTATCGATCCTACACGGATAAAAATGCCTACCTCTGAAGAAACTGAAAAGCTACACTATCGATCCTACATGGATAAATAGCGGATCACGCATGTACTACCTCCTTTTCGGTTTGCAGGGCTCAATTCAAGAAACGACCTACTCGATCCTACACGAATAAATAGCGGATCACGCACGTACTAGTACCTCCTTTCCGATTTGAGGGCTTAATTCAAACCTCTCACCAACCAAGGTACTCCCTCCGTCTGGGTTTATTAGTCCCGTGAGCAAAGTAGCAAGACCAAGGCATGGCAATAATTAACGGCATGCAGAAGTTTAAGACTAATTAATTCCAGCGATTTAAGTGGCTGCATGCGTGCCCTCGGCTGCGACTCGTTGCATGCTGCTTCGCGTACTGCCTGCGAGCGATTCTGAGTGCCTGCATGCAGCCGACCGTAATTAAGGCAGCTAACTGGTGCGAAAAAAGATAGGCTTTAATTGTTACGGGCTTTTTAAATCCGTGGAATCATTATTGACAAGGAGGGAGATAATTTGAGTGCACTCATTTGATCGCCATGCCGGCGTGCGACCCAGACGGGACGGGACGGCACAGTCATAATTTCAGTTTCTCTAGTTTTCCACGGCAAGCTGGCGCGCTAAGCCATTATGCATTGAATTCCGATGACCGTCACGCTACCTTCCGCCTATAAGTACTATTTCCCAGCCTTCTCCAGTGCCACCGTTACCCAACTCGCCATATCCTCATAAGCCCCCACCGGCCCGACGTCGCTCGCCACGTCCGCCATGCCCCCGCCCATCCGTGGTAGGCGACACCGGAGGCGGTCACCGCCGGAACTAGTGTTTGGGTTTTCACCGGAAGGCAGACGGAGGGAGGAAGCATTCTATCTGTCTTTAGATGGCAATGCGGAGATCGAGGAGTTGTTGGAGCGCGACCGCATGGTGGAGGAGCAGGAGTTGTTGGAGTGCGACCGCCTGGCGGAGGAGGAGCGTATCACCGATTTGCGCCGCCAGCGGGACATGGAGCAGCAGCGCACCGACGCTCTGAGTCGCGAGCAGAGGGCCCGCAACTGGGCTGACTACGTGGAGGCCGGCGCCCGGCAAATAGCCCTGGAGGTTGTCGGGCACGCACGCGTTCGCGACGCCGATTTTTACTACCAACTCGTCAAGTGGGTTTCCCGCTTGGAAGACGAAGCTTCGGTGGACCACGCCGGCATGGAAAGGGCCAACGCACGTGAGCAACGCGCCCTATCGCACCTCTTGCAAGTCCGAGGCGAGGCGCACGACGTCGATGCCGGCATTTAGCGTGTACCACAGATGGCGGCCGGCATCGTCTAGTTAGCTAAGAGTAAGTTAGTACTTGTACGCTACTAGAGTATTAGTGGGAGTAGATAGTTAACTTGGCTATGATGGTTGTCAACGTGGAAGTTCAGTACTCTATATGTGGATCAGACCTGTTACTTTGCTCTGAATGTTGAACTTCCCATTTGAACGTATGGAATGGGCTGTTATTTTTTTAAATGGGTTGTATTTGTCCTCCACGGGTTTAGAGGCTGACTTGTGGGCCTAGCAAGTTGACGGGTACACAATCAGGAGATGATTGTACATGGAGAGGATGACAGCAGGGACACCGCCAAGGTCATGGCAGTACGCAAGCAAGTGCCTCCTTATTTCAAGCCAATAAAAAAATGGCTCCTCCAAGTGGATTTCTGACATCTGGGTCCCATGCCATTGTCAACATAGTCAATAAATGAGAGAATTGCACAACGAGCGGCTGACACCAAGGACCCAACAGCTCGCCCAGTTATTTTTGTTTTGGGTTAATTTGATAAATGCCACTCCAAATCTGGTGTATCCGAGAAATGCCACTGCAATTTCCAAACTTTGCAAAATGCCATTTGATGCCATTTCTAGTGGCATTTTTCGAAGTCTGGAGTGGCGTTTTTCAAAGTTTGCAAACTGCAGTGGCGTTTTTCAAAATTTGCAAAAATTACAGTGGAATTTTTCAAAGTTTGGAAATTGCAGTGGCATTTTTATGAATCGCCATAATTGAGTGGCATTTATCTAATTTGTTTTTGAGACGGAAGCAGGGTGTCAACTGGGCTGTGCGGGACACTCTGGCCTGTCTAGACAACCTTTTCTTTTATGTTTACCGCAGACCAGCCCAGTAGTTTTTTTCTTTCTGAAAATGGAAAGCCCAGTTTTTTTTGTGATTTGTCAAATAAGTCGTTTTATCAGGCCTGTTGGGCTGCAAATCTTTCAAGACGAGGAGAGCTTCATTCGGCTGGCCGAGAAAATGGCCTATCAGTAATGAGAAATGGGCTGTATATTTTTAAAACACATCAAACCGGCAATTAGTTTCAAATATCTTTTTTTCATTTCGAGATATTAAATTGCATTGATTTTTATGCGTGGACAATTTATTGGATTTTATATTGATATGCATTTATTTTTAAAATCAGTCTGAATGTGACTCGAAATTTCGGGATTAAAAACAGTTCAGACCGCACCGACATATGCAAAATTTCGTATAATTTTTTAACCGTGGCCACAATATGGGCTATGATGCTAACAAAAAGAATATGAGCTCCAAAAAAACCCGTAAGAATTAGCAAATGGGCTGTAAATTATTTGAAATAATGGCAGATAGGCTGTATGCTGTTTTCCACAGATTTGAGGCTTTCCACAGATGGCCTGTATACTGTTGGATGTCCATCCAACGGCCGTCGTGCTTCTTCAATATCTGCTCTTCCTGCTCCAGCCGCTCAAACAAGCGCCGGCGGGACTGCCTGCTCCCTCCTCCCCGCGGTCGGCTGTGCTGCCACGTAGTCCTCAGCGGCCCACTGTACTCCCATCGCTGGCCTAGCCATCCCTCTACTCACTCACACATGCTGTTATTCTCCCGCGACGGCAAACGAACCAGTAAACCCTCATACAGTCGTACTCCCCTCCACGTGGGAAACAAAAAAAACTTCCGAGTCTTCCCTGCCTCCGTGTCATTCCCTTCCTAGGCCTCGCCGTCGTCCACCGCCCTGGTGCTCTCGGCGTGGCGTGGTCAACGTGGTCAACGACCGACATGCATCTGAAGTGCACTGTACGTGGAGAGGCTGACAGCTGGGTCCATGGCCGCACGCAAGGAAATGCCTCCTTATTACGCGCAAAATAATGATTCCTCCACCTGACATCTGGGAGCCACCGAAAGGGCTTCTGTATTTCGCGAAAAAAATGTTACCGCCGCTGACAGCTCGGACCCACCAGCTATATCTTCGCACGCAAGGAAGTGCCTCCTTATTACGCACAAAAAAATGAACACTCCCCTGCTAGCTGGGACCCAGTATAGTGGGCCTACTAAGTGGACGGGGACGAAGGGCTTTGTCAACTTAGTCAATATGCACGATTCTAGCTCGACTGACCGTACGATGTCCATCCAACGGCCATAGTGCTTCTTCAACCTCTGGTCTTCTTGCTCCAGCCGCCCAAAGCAGCGCCGGTCGTGTCGCCTGCTCCTGCCTCCCGTGGCCGGCTGTGCTGTCGCGGAGGCCTCACCGCCCCCATACTACTCCCACCGCTGGCCAGGCCATCCCTCCACTCCACTCACCCACACCCCATGTTATTCAACGACGACGACAGCGCAGCCGAACCAGTGAACCCTCGTACTCCTCTCCGCGTGGGCATCCACTACCGCGTCTTCCCCGGCTCCGCGTCATCCCCTTCCTAGGCCTCGCTGTCGTCCACCGCCGTGGTGCTCTCGGCGTGGCGTGGTCAATGTGGTCAACGACCGAATTCCATCGGAAGAATACTGTACGTGGAGAAGCTGACAGTTGGGTCCACGGAAGCCGCAAGGAAGTGCCTCCTTATTACGCGGAAAATAATTATTCCTCCACCTGACAGCAGGGACCCACCGGACGCCCACCAGTATTTCACGAAAAAAACGTTTGCCCCTGACTGCTGGGACCCACCCGACGGGCCACCGTATTTCACGAAAAAAACGTTCCCCCTGAAGGAAATATGACCTAGAGGCAATAATAAAGTTATTATTTATTTCCTTATTTCATGATAAATGTTTATTATTCATGCTAGAATTGTATTAACCGGAAACATAATACAAGTGTGAATACATAGACAAACAAAGTGTCACTAGTATGCCTCTACTTGACTAGCTCGTTAATCAAAGATGGTTTATGTTTCCTAACCATAGACAAAGAGTTGTTATTTGATTAACGGGATCACATCATTAGGAGAATGATGTGATTGACTTGACCCATTCCGTTAGCTTAGCACTCGATCGTTTAGTATGTTGCTATTGCTTTCTTCATGACTTATACATGTTCCTATGACTTTGAGATTATGCAACTCCCGTTTACCGGAGGAACACTTTGTGTGCTACCAAACGTCACAACGTAACTGGGTGATTATAAAGGAGCTCTACAGGTGTCTCCAAAGGTACATGTTGGGTTGGCGTATTTCGAGATTAGGATTTGTCACTCCGATTGTCGGAGAGGTATCTCTGGTCCCTCTCGGTAATGCACATCACATAAGCCTTGCAAGCATTGCAACTAATGAGTTAGTTGCGAGATGATGTATTACGAAATGAGTAAAGAGACTTGCCGGTAACGAGATTGAACTAGGTATTGAGATACCGACGATCGAATCTCGGGCAAGTAACATACGGATGACAAAGGGAACAACTTATGTTGTTATGCGGTCTGACCGATAAAGATCTTCGTAGAATATGTGGGAGCCAATATGAGCATCCAGGTTCCGCTATTGGTTATTGACCGGAGACGTGTCTCGGTCATGTCTACATTGTTCTCGAACCCGTAGGGTCCGCACGCTTAAGGTTTCAATGACAGTTATATTATGAGTTTATGAGTTTTGATGTACCGAAGGAGTTCGGAGTCCCGGATGAGATCGGGGACATGACGAGGAGTCTCGAAATGGTCGAGACGTAAAGATCGATATATTGGACGACTATATCCGGACATCGAAAAGGTTCCGAGTGATTCGGGTATTTTTTTTGGAGTACCGAAGAGTTACGGGAATACGTATTGGGCCTTATTGGGCCATACGGCAAAGAAGGGAAAGGGCCTCAAGGGTGGCCGCACCCCTCCCCTTAGTCTGGTCCGAATTGGACTAGGGAAGGGGGCGCCCCCTTCCTTCCTTCTCCTTTTCACTTCCTCTTTTCCTATTCCATATGGGAGGTGGAATCCTACTAGGACTAGGGAGTCCTAGTAGGACTCCACACCTGGCGCGCCTCTCCTAGGGCCGGCCCCCTCCCCCCTTGCTCCTTTATATACGGGGGCAGGGGGGCACCCATAGACACACAAGTTGATCCTCGTGATCATATTCTTAGCCGTGTGCGGTGCCCCCTTCCACCATAATCCTCGATAATATTGTAGCGGTGCTTAGGCGAAGCCCTGCGACGGTAGAACATCAAGATCATCACCACGCCGTCGTGCTGACGGAACTCTTCCCCGACACTTTGCTGGATTGGAGTCCGGGGATCGTCATCGAGCTGAACGTATGCTAGAACTCGGAGGTGCCGTAGTTTCGGTGCTTGATCGGTCGGGCCGTGAAGACGTACAACTACATCAACCGCGTTGTGCTAACGCTTCCGCTGTCGGTCTACAAGGGTACGTAGATCACACTCTCCCCTCGTTGCTATGCATCACCATGATCTTGCGTGTGCGTAGGAAATTTTTTGAAATTACCACGTTCCCCAACAATACCGACGATCGAATCTCGGGCAAGTAACATACCGATGACAAAGGGAACACCGTATGTTGTTATGCAGTCTGACCGATAAAGATCTTCGTAGAATATGTGGGAGCCAATATGAGCATCCAGGTTCCACTATTGGTTATTTATCGGAGACATATCTCGGTCATGTCTACATAGTTCTCGAACCCGCAGGGTCCGCACGCTTAAAGTTCGGTGATGATCGTAATTAGGGTTTTTGTGTTTTGATGTACCTAAGGTTGTTCGGAGTCTCGGATGTGATCACAGAAATGACGAGGAGTCTCGAAATGGTCAAGACATAAAGATTGCTATTTTGGAAGCCTATATTTGGATATCGGAATCCTTCCGGGTGAAATCGGGATTTTACCGGAGTACCGGAGGGTTACCGGAACCCCCCGGGGGTTAATGGGCCTACATGGGCCCTAAGGGAGAAGAGGAGGGCCGGCCAAGGCAGGCCGCGCCCCCCTCCCTCCTAGTCCGAATAGGACAAGGAAGGGGGGGCGGCGCCCCCCTTTCCTCTTTCCCCCTTCCCCTTTCCTTCTCCAACAAGGCAAGAGGGGGAGTCCTACTCCCGGTGGGAGTAGGACTCCCCCAGGCGCACCCCTAGGGGCCGGCTGCACCTCCCCCTCCCTCCTTTATATACGGGGGCAAGGGGGCACCCCATGACACACAAGTTGATCTTCATGATCGTTCCTTAGCCGTGTGCGGTGCCTCGTTCCACCATATTCCACCTCGGTCATATCGTAGCAGTGCTTAGGCGAAGCCCTGCGTCGGTAGAACATCATCACCGTCATCACGCCTTCGTGCTGACGAAAATCTCCCTCAACACTCGGCTGGACCGGAGCTCGAGGGACATCATCGAGTTGAACGTGTGCAGAACTCGGAGGTGCCGTACGTTCGGTACTTGGATCAGTCGGATCGGGAAGACGTACGACTACTTCCTCTATGTTGTGTCAACGCTTCCGTTGCCGGTCTACGAGGGTACGTAGAAAATACTCTCCCCTCTCGTTGCTATGCATCACCCTGATCTTGCGTGTGCGTAGGAATTTTTTTGAAATTACTACGTTCCCCAACAGTGGTATCAGAGCCAGGTTTTATGCGTTGATGTTATATGCATGAGTAGAACACAAGTGAGTTGTGGGCGATATAAGTCATACTGCTTACCAGCATGTCATACTTTGGTTCGGCGGTATTGTTGGATGAAGCGGCACAAACCGACATTACGCGTACGCTTACACGAGACTGGTTCTACCGACGTGCTTTGCACACAGGTGGCTGGCGGGTGTTAGTTTCTCCAACTTTAGTTGAATCGAGTGTGGCTACGCCCGGTTCTTGCGAAGGTTAAAACAGCACCAACTTGACAAACTATCATTGTGGTTTTGATGCGTAGGTAAGAACGGTTCTTGCTAAGCCCGTAGCAGCCATGTAAAACTTGCAACAACAAAGTAGAGGACGTCTAACTTATTTTTGCAGGGCATGTTGTGATGTGATATGGTCAAGACATGATGCTAAATTTTATTGTATGAGATAATCATGTTTTGTAACCGAGTTATCGACAACTGGCAGGAGCCATATGGTTGTCGCTTTATTGTATGCAATGCAATCGCGCTGTAATGCTTTACTTTATCACTAAGCGGTAGCGATAGTCGTGGAAGCATAAGATTGGCGAGACGACAACGATGCTATGATGGAGATCAAGGTGTCGCGCCGGTGACGATGGTGATCATGACGGTACTTCGGAGATGGAGATCACAAGTACAAGATGATGATGGCCATATCATATCACTTATTTTGATTGCATGTGATGTTTATCTTTTATGCATCTTATCTTGCTTTAATTGACGGTAGCATTATAAGATGATCTCTCATTAAATTTCAAGATAAAAGTGTTCTCACTGAGTATGCACCGTTGCCAAAGTTCGTCGTGCCCAGACACCACGTGATGATCGGGTGTGATAAGCTCTACGTCCATCTACAATGGGTGCAAGCCAGTTTTGCACACGCAGAATACCCAGGTTAAACTTGACGAGCCTAGCATATGCAGATATGGCCTCGGAACACTGAGACTGAAAGTCGAGCGTGAATCATATAGTAGATATGATAAACATAATGATGTTCACCATTGAAAACTACTCCATTTCACGTGATGATCGGTTATGGTTTAGTTGATTTGGATCACGTGATCACTTAGAAGATTAGAGGGATGTCTTTCTAAGTGGGAGTTCTTAAGTAACATGATTAATTGAACTTAAATTTATCATGAACTTAGTCCTGGTAGTATTAGCATATCTATGTTGTAGATCAATAGCTCGCGTTTAGCTCCCCTGTTTTATTTTTGATATGTTCCTAGAGAAAACTAAGTTGAAAGATGTTAGTAGCAATGATGCGAATTGGATCCGTGATCTGAGGTTTATCCTCATTGCTGCACAGAAGAATTATGTCCTTAATGCACCGCTAGGTGACAGACCTATTGCAGGAGCATATGCAGACGTCATGAACGTTTGGCTAGCTCAATATGATGACTACTTGATAGTTTAGTGCACCATGCTTAACAGCTTAGAATCGGGACTTCAAAGACGTTTTGAACGTCATGGATCATATGGATGTTCCAGGAGTTGAAGTTAATATTTCAAGCAAATACCCGAGTTGAGAGATATGAAGTCTCCAACAAGTTCTATAGCTAAAAGATGGAGGAGAATAGCTCAAGCAGTGAGCATGTGTTCAGATTGTCTGGGTACTACAATCGCTTGAATCAAGTGGGAGTTAATCTTCCAGATAAAATAGTGATTGACGGAATTCTCTAGTCACCATCACGAAGTTAGTAGAACTTCGTGATGAACTATAGTATGCAAAGGATGATGAAAACGATTCCCGAGCTTTTCATGATGATGAAATCGATGAAGGTAGATCAAGAAAGATCATCAAGTGTTGATGATTAACAAAACCACTAGTTTCAAGAAAAGGGCAAAGGGAAAGAAAGGGACTTCAAGAAGAACGGCAAGAAAGTTTCTGCTCAAGTGAAGAAGCCCAAGTCTGGTCCTAAGCCTGAGACTAAGTGCTTCTACTACAAAGGGACTGGTCACTGGAAGCGGAACTGCCCCAAGCATTTGGCGGATAAGAAGGATGGCAAAGTGAACAAAGGTATATTTGATATACAGATTATTGATGTGTATTTTACTAGTGTTCGTAGCAACCCCTCGGTATTTGGTACTGGTTCAGTTGCTAAGAGTAGTAACTCGAAACGGGAGTTGCAGAATGAACATAGACTAGTTAAGGGTGAAGTGACGATGTGTGTTGGAAGTGGTTCCAAGATTGATATGATCATCATCGCACACTCCCTATACTTTCGGGATTAGTGTTGAACCTAAATAAGTGTTATTTGGTGTTTGCGTTGAGCATGAATATGATTTGATCATGTTTATTGCAATACGGTTATTCATTTAAGTAAGAGAATAAATTGTTGTTCTGTTTACATGAAAAAACCTTCTATGGTCATACACCCAATGAAAATGGTTTGTTGGATCTCGATTGTGGTGATACACATTCTCATAATATTGAAGCCAAAAGATGCAAAGTTAATAATGATAGTGCAACTTATTTGTGGCACTGCCGTTTAGGTCATATTGGAGTAAAGCGCATGAAGAAAATCCATGCTGATGGGCTTTTGGAATCACTTGATTATGAATTAGTTGATGCTTGCGAACCGTGCCTCATGGGCAACATGACTAAGACTCCGTTCTCCGGAACAATGGAGCAAGCAACTGACTTATTGGAAATAATACATACTGATGTATGCAGTCCAATGAATGTTAAGGCTCGCGGTGGGTATCATTATTTTCTAACCTTCACAGATGATTTGAGTAGATATGGGTATATCTACTTGATGAAACATAAGTCTGAAACATTTTAAAAGTTCAAAAACTTCAGAGTGAAGTGGAAAATCAACGTGACAAGAAAATAAAGTTTCTACGATCTGACCGTAGAGACAAATATTTGAGTTACGAGTTTGGTCTTCAATTAAAACAATGTGGCATAGTTTCACAAAATCGTGCCACCTGGAACACCACAGCATAATGGTGTGTCCGAACGTCATAACCGTACTATTATTGGATATAGTGCAATCTATGATGTTTCTTACCGATTAACCACTATAGTTTTGAGGTTATGCATTAGAGACAGCTACATTCACGCTAAATAGGGCACCATCTAAATCCGTTGAGACGATACCGTATGAACTATGGTTTGGCAAGAAACGTAAGCTGTCGTTTCTTAAAGTTTGAGGTTGCAATGCTTATGTGAAAAAATTTCAACCTGATAAGCTCAAACCCAAATCGGAGAAGTGCGTCTTCATAGGATACCCAAAAGAAAATGTTGGGTACACCTTCTATCACAGATCCGAAGGCAAGTTATTCATTGCTGAGAATGGATCCTTTCTAGAGAAGGAGTTTCTCTTGAAAGAAGTGAGTGTGAGAAAAGTAGAACTTGATGAGGTAATTGTACCTGCTCCCTTATTGGAAAGTAGTTCATCACAGAAATCTGTTCCTGTGACTACTACACCAATTAGTGAGGAAGCTAATGATGATGATCATGTAACTTCAGATCAAGTTACTACCGAACCTCGTAGGTAAACCAGAGTGAGATCCGCACCAGAGTGGTACGGTAATCCTGTTCTGGAGGTCATGTTACTTGACCATGACGAACCTACGAACTATGAGGAAGCAATGATGAGCCCAGATTCCGCGAAATGGCTTGAGGCCATGAAATCTGAGATGTGATCCATGTATAAGAACAAAGTATGGACTTTGATTGACTTGCCCAAAGATCGGCGAGCCATTGAGATTAAATGGGTCTTCAAGAGGAAGATGGCCGCTGATAGTAGTGTTACTATCTACAAAGCTAGAATTGTCGCAAAAAGGTTTTCGACATGTTCAAGGTGTTGACCACGATGAGAATTTCTCACTTGTATCTATGCTTAAGTCTGTCCGAATCATGTTAGCTATTGCCGCATTTTATGAAATCTGGCAAATGGATATACAAAACTGCATTCCTTAATAGGATTTATTAAAGAAGAGTTGTATATGATGCAACCAGAACGTTTTGTCAATCCTAAAGGTACTAACAAAATATGCAAGCTCCAGCGATCCATCTATGGACTAGTGCAAGCATCTCGGAGTTGGAATATACGCTTTGATAAGTTGATCAAAGCATATAGTTTTATACAGACTTGCGGTGAAGCCTGTATTTACAAGAAAGTGAGTGGGAGCACTACAGCATTTCTGATAAGTATATGTATGACATATTGTTGATCAGAGATGATGTAGAATTATTCTGCAAAGCATAAAGGAATGTTTGAAAGGAGTTTTTTCAAACAAAGACCTCGGTGAAGCTGCTTACATATTGAGCATCAAGATCTATAGAGATAGATCAAGACGCTTGATAAGTTTTTCAATGAGTACATACCTTGACAAGATTTTGAAGTAGTTCAAAATGGAACAGTCAAAGTAGGAGTTCTTGCCTGTGTTACAAGGTGTGAAGTTGAGTAAGACTCAAAACCCGACCACGACAGAAGATAGAGAGAGAATGAAAGTCATTCCCTATGCCTCAGCGATAGGTTCTATAAAGTATGCCATGCTGTGTACCAGACCTATTGTATACCCTGCCCTGAGTTTGGCAAAGGAGTACAATAGTGATCTAGGAGTAGATCACTGGACATTGGTCAAAATTATCCTTAGTGGAATAAGGATATGTTTCTCGATTATGGAAGTGACAAAAGGTTCATCGTAAAGGGTTACATCGATGCAAATTTTGACACTGATCCAGATGAGTCTAAATCTCAATCTGGATACATATTAAAAGTGGGAGCAATTAGCTAGAGTAGCTCTGTGCAGAGCATTGTTGACATAGAAATTTGCAAAATACTTACGGATCTGAATGTGGCAGACCCGTTGACTAAACTTCTCTCGCAATCAAAACATGATCACACCTCAGTACTCTTTGGGTGTTAATCACATAGCGATGTGAACTAGATTATTGACTCTAGTAAACCCTTTGGGTGTTGGTCACATGTCGATGTGAACTATGGGTGTTAATCTCATGGTGATGTGAACTATTGGTATTAAATCACATGGCAATGTGAACTAGATTATTGACTCTAGTGCAAGTGGGAGACTGAAGGAAATATGCCCTAGAGGCAATAATAAAGTTATTATTTATTTCCTTATAACATGATAAATGTTTATTATTCATGCTAGATTGTATTAACCGGAAACATAATACATGTGTGAATACATAGACAAACAGAGCGTCACTAGTATGCCTCTACTTGACTAGCTCGTTGATCAAAGATGGTTATGTTTCCTTACCATAGGCATGAGTCGTCATTTGATTAACGGGATCACATCATTAGGAGAATGATGTGATTGACTTGACCCATTCTGTTAGCATAGTACTTGATCATTTAGTTTGTTGCTATTGCTTTCTTCATGACTTATACATGTTCCTATGACTATGAGATTATGCAACTCCCGTTTACCAAAGGAACACTTTGTGTGCTACCAAACATCACAACGTAACTGGGTGATTATAAAGGTGCTCTACAGGGTCTCCGAAGGTACTTGTTGGGTTGGCGTATTTCGAGATTAGGATTTGTCACTCCGATTGTCGGAGAGGTATCTCTGGGCCCTCTCGGTAATGCACATCACTTAAGCCTTGCAAGCATTGCAACTAATGAGTTAGTTACGGTATGATGTATTACGGAATGAGTAAAGAGACTTGCCGGTAACGAGATTGAACTAGGTATTGAGATACCGATGATCGAATCTCGGGCAAGTAACATACCGATAACAAAGGGAACAACGTATGTTGTTATGCGGTCTGACCGATAAAGATCTTCATAGAATATGTGGGAGCCAATATGAGCATCCAGGTTCCGCTATTGGTTATTGACCGGAGACATGTCTCGGTCATGTCTACATTGTTCTCGAACCCGTAGGGTCCGCACGCTTAAAGTTCAGTGACGATTGTAATTAGGGTTTTTGTGTTTTGATGTACTGCAGGTTGTTCGGAGTCCCGGATGTGATCACGGACATGACGAGGAGTCTCGAAATGGTCGAGACATAAATATTGATATATTGGAAGCCTATATTTGGATATCGGAATCGTTCCGGGTGAAATCGGGATTTTACCGAAGTACCGGAGGGTTACCGGAACCCCCCCGGGGGTTAATGGGCCTACATGGGCCCTAAGGGAGAAGAGGAGGGCCGGCCAGGGCAGGCCGCGCACCCCTTCCCCCTAGTCCGAATAGGACAAGGAAGGGGGGTGGCGCCCCCCTTTCCTCTTTCCCCCTTCCCCTTTCCTTCTCCAACAAGGCAAGAGGTGGGAGTAGGACTCCTCCAGGCGCACCCCTAGGGGCCGGCTGAAGGAAATATGCCCTAGAGGCAATAATAAAGTTATTATTTATTTCCTTATACCATGATAAACGTTTATTATTCATGCTAGAATTGTATTAACCGGAAACATAATACATGTGTGAATACATAGACAAACAGAGTGTCACTAGTATGCCTCTACTTGACTAGCTCGTTGATCGAAGATGGTTATGTTTCCTAGCCATGGACATGAGTTGTCATTTGATTAACGGGATCACATCATTAGGAGAATGATGTGATTAACTTGACCCATTCCATTAGCTTAGCACTTGACCGTTTAGTTTGTTGCTATTGCTTTCTTCATAACTTATACATGTTCCTATGACTATGAGATTATGCAACTCCCGTTTACCGGAGGAACACTTTGTGTGCTACCAAATGTCACAACGTAACTGGGTGATTATAAAGGTTCTCTATAGGTGTCTCCGAAGGTACTTGTTGGTTTGGCGTATTTTGAGATTAGGATTTGTCACTCCGACTGTCGGAGAGGTATCTCTGGGCCCTCCCGGTAATGCACATCACTTAAGCCTTGCAAACATTGCAACTAATGAGTTAGTTGCGGGATGATGTATTACGGAACGAGTAAAGAGACTTGCCAGTAACGAGATTGAACTAGGTATTGAGATACCAACGATCGAATCTTGGGCAAGTAACATACCGATGACAAAGGGAACAACGTATGTTGTTATGCGGTCTGACCGATAAAGATCTTCCTAGAAAATGTAGGAGCCAATATGAGCATCCAGGTTCCGCTATTGGTTATTGACCAGAGAGATGTCTCGGTCATGTCTACATTGTTCTCGAACCCGTAGGGTCCGCACGCTTAACGTTACGATGACAGTTTCATTATGAGTTTATATATTTTGATGTACCAAAGGTTGTTCGGAGTCCCGGATATGATCACGGACATGACGAGGAGTCTCGAAATGGTTGAGACATGAAGATTGATATATTGGAAGCCTATGTTTGGACATCGGAAGTGTTCCGGGTGAAATCGGCATTTTACTGGAGTATCCAGAGATTACCGGAACTCCCCGGTAACCTAATGGGCCTTAATGGGCCTAGTGGAGGAAGTGGAGAGGAGGCCAAGGGGCAGCCGCACGCCCTTCCCCCCAGTCCGAATTGGACAAGGAGGGGGGTCGGCGCCCCCCCCCCCTTTCCTTTTCCCTCTCTCTCCTTTCCCCCCAAGTCCTAGTCCAACATGGAAAGGGGGGGTCCTACTCCCAGGAGGAGTAGGACTCCTCCTGGCGCGCCCCTTGCCTGGCCGCACCTCCTCCCCCTTGCTCCTTTATATACAGGGGCAGGGGGGCACCCCAGACACAATAGTTGATCATTGATCTCTTAGCCGTGTGCGGTGCCCCCTCCACCATAGCCCTCGATGATATTGTAGTGGTGCTTAGGCGAAGCCCTGCGACAGTAGAACATCAAGATCGTCACCATGCCGTCGTGCTGATGGAACTCTTCCCCGACATTCTGCTGGATCGGAGTTCGGGGATCGTCATCGAGCTGAACGTGTGCTAGAACTCGGAGGTGCCGTAGTTTCGGTGCTTGATCGGTCGGGCCGTGAAGACGTACGACTACATCAACCGCGTTGTGCTAACGCTTCCGCTTTCGGTCTACGAGGGTACGTGGACAACACTCTCCCCTCTCGTTGCTATGCATCACCATGATCTTGCGTGTGCGTAGGAATTTTTTTGAAATTACTACGTTCCCCAACACCGGCCGCACCTCTCCCCTCCCTCCTTTATATACGGGGGCAAGGGGGCACCCCATGACACACAAGTTGATCTTCGTGATCATTCCTTAGCCGTGTGCGGTGCCCCTTCCACCATATTCCACCTCGGTCATATCGTAGCACTACTTAGGCGAAGCCCTGCGTCGGTAGAACATCATCACCGTCATCACGCTGTCGTGCTGACAAAACTCTCCCTCAACACTCGGCTGGATCGGAGCTCGAGGGACGTCACCGAGTTGAACGTGTGCAGAACTCAGAGGTGCCGTACGTTCGGTACTTCAATCGGTCGGATCGGGAAGACGTATGACTACTTCCTCTACGTTGTGTCAACGCTTCCGTTGCCGGTCTACGAGGGTACGTAGACAATACTCTCCCCTCTCGTTGCTATGCATCACCATGATCTTGCGTGTGCGTAGGAATTTTTTTGAAATTACTACGTTCCCCAACACCCCCTGCTGTCAGCTCGGACCCACCGGAAGTGCCTCCTTATTACGCACAAAAAAATGAATACCCCCTGCTAGCTGGGACTCACCTTGGTGGGAGGCTGACTTGTGGGCCTACTAAGTTGACGGGGACGGAGGGCTTTGTCAACTTAGTCAATATAAACGACTCTAGCTCTAGTGACCGTACGATGTCCATCCAACGGCCGTAGTGCTTCTTCAACCTATGATCTTCTTGCTCCAGCCGCCCAAAGCAGCGCCGGTCGTGCCACATCCTCCTGCCTCCCGTGGCCGAATGTGCTACCGCGGAGGCCTCACCACCCCCTACTATTCCCACCGCTGGCCAGGCCCTACGGCGACAGCAGCCTCACACCGTAGCCGAACCAGTGAACCCTCGTACTCCTCTCCGCGCGGGCTTCCACTGCCGCGTCGTCCCCTTCCTAGGCCTCGCCGTCGTCCACCGCCCTGGTGCTCTCGGCGCGGCGTGGTCAACGTGGTCAAGGAACGACTTCCATCGGATGTGGACTGTACGTGGAGAGGCTGACAGCTGGGTCCACGGCCGCAGCAAGGAAGTGCCTCCTTATTACGCAGAAAATAATGATTCCTCCACCTGACAGCTGGGACCCACCGGACAGGCCACTATATTTCGTGAAAAAACGTTTTCCCCTGACTGTTGGGATCCACCAGCTACATCTTCGCACGCAAGGAAGTGCGTCCGGGCAAAAAAAACGATTCGACCCCCTGACTGCTGGGACCCACCGGCTACATCTTCGCACGCAAGGAAGTGCGTCTGGGCAAAAAAAATGATTCGCCCCCCTGATTGCTGGGACCCACCAGCTACATCTTCGCACGCAAGGAAGTGCCTGACAGTCGGGACCACATGGTCGAAGCGTACGTAGCGTTGTCATTCTGGTCGCGAACGTGTATGTACATATATACTGGTGGATATAGAGGCGCGCAAATAGCATGTACACGTACGTATAGCGGACAGGGTGCAAGAAAGAAAATACGGCCACGTATGTGTACATACGGGCGGGGTCTCGAACGCCTACTCGCGCATATGTACGGCGAGGGCTCGTGTACATGGCTGGGTCGGAACGGAGAAACAACGTCGTCGTCGTGTTCATGGGGAGGCAACGGAATGCGTCGTGTTCATGGGGAGGCAACGGAATGCCTCGTGTTCATCGGGAGGCAACGAAACGCGTGGGAGCCAACCGGTTGGGTCGGAACGGAATGTGTGGTCGTCGGGAGGGCTTGGACGGAACAGGTGATGGAAACGAGGCCTGGCGTACCGCAGAACGGAGGAAACGGACCTCCTACGGTCGAAACGGGGGTCCTGTTGATCGGGACGGGTGTGGCGTACCGCAAAACGGAGGAAACGGACCTCCTATGATCGAATCGGGGGTCCTATTGATCGGGAGGGGTGTGGCGTACCGCAAAACGGACGAAACGGACCTCCTACGGTCGAAACGGGGGTCCTGTTCATCAGGAGGGGTGTGGTGTATCGCAAAACAGGACTCCACGGGATATTGTTCATCTCCACCGTCGACCTCCTCCAGCCTCCACGGGCTACCGTCGACCTCCTCCAGCCTCCACGGGCTCCTGTTCATCCAGCCTCCACCGCGCGCTACTCCACCGACTACTGTTCAACCACTCCTCCACTGTCTATTGTTCATCCAGCCCTGCACACCACGGGGTTCTGTTCAACCACCCCTCCACGGGCACCCCTCCACCGTCTACTGTTCATCCAGCCCTCCACCACACCACGGGGTCCTGTTCATCAAGAGGCAACGCCACCGTTCACTGTTCATCCAACCCCCACGGCAACGCTCACTATTCATCCAATCGATCGGCTTCAGTTAGCAGCAGTAGCGAAGGAATCACTCGATCGGGTTCAGTTAACAGCCATCGATCGATCGCTCGGGTTCAATAACGCATAGCCTGCAGTGCAATCGCTCGGGTTCAGTTAGAGCCCAACGCCTCGCTCGGGTTCAGTTAGAGCCAACGCCTTGCACACACGCGCGTACGTGTACGAGAGAAACGCGCATCGCTCGGCCCCCGACCTCCCACCGTAACCGGGAACTCCTCGAAATCCCCCCCCCCCTCGCTTCTACCACGGTTTTTTCTGTCATGGACGGCCCAAAGAATGTCATACAGCTACGTCTCCGGCCTGCCCAAGACGAAAAACCCATTTTCTGTCATGATTTTTTGTCATAGAAGTAGGAGCCCACCACATCTATGATGATACCGGGTTTTGTCACAATTATCGTCATAGAAGTGTCATATCTATGACAGAAAAAAATTTCATTCGGCCCAAAATGTCACGGATGTGTCTTTTTTTGTAGTGCTTACGCTTCCAGCAGCTTATTTTTTTTCAAATCGATCTTCGATGCATTTCCATTCTTTATTAGTCAATTTACGATGTTGAATCGGAGTACCTAGATAACTGAACGGTAAGGATCCCAATTCACATCCGAACAAATGCCGATATACATCTGGTCCTTTTTAGCCCTACCAAAGCAAAACAATTCGATCTTATGAAAGCTAATCTTTAGTCCCAACAGTTGTTCAAAAAATACACAGCAGTAGCTTCATATTCCTAGCCTTTGCAAGATCATGCTCCATGAAAATGACAGTGTCGTCGGCATATTGTAGGATGGAGACTCCCCCATCGACCAGATGAGGGACGAGTCCACCCACTTGGCCGTTCTCCTTTGCACGACCAATAAGCACGACCAACATGTCAGCCACTATGCTGAATAAGATAGGAGACATCGAATCTCCTTGATTTAAACCCGTATGAGTCTGAAAATAATGACCGATGTCATCATTTACCTTTACCTGACACTACCTTTTTGGACCAAGGAATCCACCTAATTCCTCCATGTTTTGTTAAACCCCTTCATGAGCATGGCCTGCTGAAGGAACGGTCACTTGACTTTATCATATGCCTTCTCGAAATCCACTTTGAAGATCACTCCATCAAGTTTCTTCTAATGGATTTCATGCAACGTTTCATTTAAGACAACAATCCTTTTTAGGACATGTCTCCCAGGCATGAAAGCGGTTTGACTCGGTTGCACCACCGAATGTGCGATCCGTGTCAGTCTATTGGTTCCGACTTTTGCGAGTATTTTGAAACTCACATTCAAAAACCAAATTGGCCTAAACTGCTCGATTCGAACTGCTTCTTTTTTCTTTGGTAGCAACGTTATCGTACCAAAATTGAGATGGGGGAGTTGCAGGTGAGGAGGGGCACTAATTAGTAATTACATAGAGTAGGCTGATGATCATTCGCTGTCCGTCTCCGAGATGTTTGTGGAGGTAGGGTACTACTACAAGTCAGTCTGCGTGCCTATCGTGTGATAACCAAACTGAACCGCATGTAGGTAATCCATCTTATGATGGTATATCAATACTGTAGCTGGCTGCACCGGACCGTGTCCCGCGGTCCTTTGGTCCAGCCCGGTCGTTGCGGCCGTCTTGTCAGGTATATTTAGCAGACAGATGAGGGTTAATGTGGGTCCCGTCTCAGTTCTGACGATGACTAGGAGCAACACTAACAGGTGTGTCATATTCGCAGCCTTCAGATTTGTTATAGAGCGTCCTGCATGATATTTCGAGGTGGAGTGAATATCAATGGAAGTCAGTCTACGTGCCTGTCAGATTTGCATCAGATTAACGAACCCGAAGTGTATATGTGGGTATCCCTGGATGATAGGGCATGCTATGAGTTCACTGCACAACGCCTGACAGCCCGACTGTTGCAGCCGTCTTGTTAGGTTTAATTGGCAGGCAAGTTAACTATCATACAGAGCAGGATCTGATGTGCGTCCCATCCAATCTTTGAGTTTTGACGATGACGAGCCAACCAGGGCTTGAGATCAAGATCTGGATGCCTCACACGGTTACTGATGCCTACAAGTCTAAATAACTCCATGCATGTGCTGCTTCATACATTTGTTAGTGGCTGTGAGTGTGACCCACGCATTTGAGTGGCTAGATTGTTATATATTTTGGTGTTTGTTATTGCTATATCTGTCTTCTAATGTTGGAAGCACTTATGGTAAAAATACATTTACAATTTCACTTTTTCGGCCGTACACATAGGGGATGCCCAGCAAGAAGGATAAACTAACTTCTCTGAAGAATATTCAAAATGACTATGTCTAGGTCTTAGTCAAGTGACATAAGATGTATGAAGAAAAAACTAAAAAGAAAAATTCTTCATGAATGTTCACTCAAGATCTAACAAATATAGCATGGACTGAGATTCAACAAATGCTGATTCAACACAAAGTCTCATTGGGCTTTCTTTTTGAGTTAATTATTTGCACCATGTACATTATTTCATTACGAAAACCAGTTTCGTACTTTTAGCGCTGGTAACGTCATCAATAATAGAGTTATTTACCCAAAACCACCACACTTGGGGCTAGGGTAACCGGTCGGTACCACATTTAAGCCATGTCACAAAAAACCACCAACTCTGGGACTAATCGGTACCGCGGAGCACTGACTGGCCGTTTTAGCCGCGGAAACAGCGAAACCGACAGGTCGGGCCCACCTATCGGGTCGACGTGGCGCGGTCTGACGGACGCCGTTAGACGGAGGGGGACGGTCGTTTCTGCACCCGTGTATTAGGTCACGCCCCTGCCATTTCGTCGTCCAATCCCTGATTCAGTTTCCCTCCCGCGCGTTCCTCCCGCTCTGCTCATGGCGACCAGCTCCGGTGACGGCTATGGCGGAGAAGGTCTCGACGGCTCCGGCGGCGGTGGTCATTCTTCCGGTGGCCGCCGCCAGCAATGCGACCCCGTTGGCAAGTTGGGCCCCAACCCCGATGGCGATTCGCACTCGACGGCGGATTGGGGAAAAGTTGTCCTGCCGCCACCGTCGCAGCATGCGGAGGAGGCAGAGAAGGATGTTGCGGATGCGGAGAAGGCGTCGGCGGCGGCTGATTCGTTGGGGGAGGAAGTACCCCCCGGGCATCCATCTCCACCCAGGTAAATCTCAGTGCAAAAACCTAGGGTTAGGGTTCTAGCAATACTGCTTAGTTGGAGTACTCAGTTAGTTAGGATGCCTAGGGTTACTTCTAGCAATACTGCTTCGTTGGGGGAGGAAGCTCCTATGCCTAGATGAAGTTTTTTCCTTTGTTTTTTTTCTGAATTACTAAATGTATCATAGTTTATTCTGCATTTGTTGGCTCTTGTGGCATAGATCTTATTGTTGTTACTTTGTTTTATATGTGAATATGTCATAGTTTTTATTGTGGCACTCAAAATGTCATGGTCATGAATTTGATTTGTATTCTGTAGGCTTGAAAATGTTACTGAAAATGTCATGGTCATTAATATGTTTTAATATGTTTTGTGTTTTGTAGGCCTGAGGAGCCATGGTCATTATATTTTCAGTTTCCTTCTAAAGATGCTGCCAAAAAATATGCCCTTGTGAAGATGTATGAGAGAGACATCACTTATGGCAGTTTGCTTAATGTGATGGTCAGAAATGGATATGGAAGTGATGACAGTATTTGCTACTTGAGGAAGGATTGCACAGGGCTGCAAGGGATTACTTTCATCAGAAACAACACTGAAGTGGATGAGATGATAAAGCAGTTTAAAAGCAGTCAGACACTGTGTTTGTATGTTAAAGAGGGGAAATTAGATATAAAGCAAGCACCAGTTAACAAAAGTGCAGAAGATGAAGAAGTGGACCCAGATGAAACAATTGAAGATTTAACAGTGGACCCACCAGTTGTATTTGCTGTTAATGAGTCAGGTGTTGTGCACAAAACAAACACTGATCATGTTGGCTCATCATATTTTCTTGGTACACAAGAAAGTGTGAACTATATGCCAATAAAATCAGTTCCTCCACCATGCCAGTTACTGCTTGGGACACAAGATCACCCAATTGAGCCAGAGATGGTAGATGCAGATGAGGAAAATAATGCATTGCAACAGGTTAACACTCAAGTTAGTGTTAATTATGCAGATTTCCAGTTTGATATAGATGAGGAAGAGCATGCAGGAAATGAGGACACATCTGATGAAGATGATGACTCAGTATTTGATGAAGACTTTGTAGCTCATGAAGACCTCTCAGATGCAGATTCAGATTCCATGGACTATGAAGAAGAAGATAATGTAGCTAGAGAAGAAGAACAGAGGAGGAAAGTGGACAGTGATCTGAAAGACACAATTGCTGACATTAAGAGGAAGAGAGCTCAATACATGAGCAGTACACACTGTGAAGGAGACACAGACCCTGAAGATTTATATGGCATAGACTTGGAGGAAGAGGATGATGACTGTCAAGAGATAGCAGTTCATGAGCCTGTTCAGAAGAAGATAAAGAGGCCTAGGCCTACTAGTAGGTCCCACTCTAGTGCTAACAGAAGCATGAATGAGGACTGGTATCCATCTTTAGAAGAGGATGATACAGGCTTTGAAGCTGATGATGATGGCAATGAACCTATGTCTTTTATAATCCCCTCTGGTAGAAAGAGCAGAGCTAAGAAAAGACCACCTAGGGTCTGGTATGATGAGGGCAGGCTGCATCCAGAGCAGCAATTCCAGCTTAGGCTTTGTTTCAGAGATGTGTACCAATTTAGAGAGGCTCTTGTGAATTTGCATGTGAAACAACTTAGAAGATACAAATATCACAGAAACTGTAATGATAGGGTAATAGTGTGTTGTGATGGAGAGGGCTGTCAGTTCCACATTGTTGCAGCAAAGATCAGTAATGAGCCCACTTTCTGCATTAAGAAGATGGTATTGGAGCACACCTGTCCCACCCAATCTGAGAAGACAAGGATCAGCTCCAAGTGGCTTGGCAACAAAATGCTTGAAACTATCAGATCAAACCCCAACACTACTGTACCTGCTATAGTTGACAAGGTAAAGAGGCAGTTTGGTGTTGAGGTGCCCAAGATGATGGCATGGAGAGCAAAGAGGAAAGCAAAGGAGATTGTGCTTGGAGATCACAAGAGGCAATACAAGAGGCTGAGAGATTTTTTGGAGACTGTGAAGGCTACAAATCCTGGATCAAGATGCATTGTCAGTACTGTGAGTGGAAAAACAAGAGAAAACCCAACTGCAGGACCAAGGTTTCATGGTCTTTTTTCTGTTTGAATGCATGTGTTGAGGGATTTTTGAATGGATGCAGGCCATTCATAGGCCTAGATGGTTGTTTCATTAAGTTAACTAGTGGGGCACAAATACTAGCTGCTACTGGAAGGGATGCAAACAACAATATGTACCCCATAGCATTTGGAGTGGTTGGAGTTGAAGACACACCAAATTGGTCATGGTTTTTGACCCAACTCAAATATGCCCTAGGAGGGACTGAAGAGGGAAAATTTGGGAAGTACACATTCATGTCTGATAGATAGAAGGTGAGTTTATCTACATCGTCACTTGTCCCTAAAATAGTACTCTAATTAGTTCATTAATTTGTTTAATTATTTATGCATTTAGTGTATTTAGTCTAATTAGTTCTGCATTTAGTGTATTTAGTTCATTAATTTGTTGAACACTTACCCTAGTTGGCATGTGTATAGTGGTCAAGGTAGCCTAGGGTGACCCTTATGGGCCACCATAGCCCAACCAACCTCCCACCTACCCTAGTTGGCATGTGTCGAGTGGTAACGCATCTTGTCGATACTTCGGTCAAGATAGCCTAGGGTGACCCTTATGGGCCACCATAGCCCAACCAACCTCCCACCTACCCTAGTTGGCATGTGTCAAGTGGTAACGCATCTTGTCGATACTTCGGTCAAGATAGCCTAGGGTGATCCTTATGGGCCACCATAGCCCAACCAACCTCCCACCTACCCTAGTTGGCATGTGTCGAGTGGTAACGCATCTTGTTGATACTTCGGTCAAGATAGCCTAGGGTGACCCTTATGGGCCACCATAGCCCAACCAACCTCCCACCTACCCTAGTTGGCATGTGTCGAGTGGTAACGCATCTTGTCGACACTTCGGTCAAGGTAGCCTAGGGTGACCCTTATGGGCCAACATAGGACAAGCTACAACAATTAAATTGAATTAAATCAATGTAATATTAAATCAATATAATATTACTACAACAATTAAATTGAATTAAAATTTGTTTTGATAATTTATTTCATTTTAAAAAATTCAAAATCCTTTGCAGGGTCTGTTGAATGCAGTCACAGCAGTCTTTCCCAACTGCCCTCATAGGTACTGCTTGAGGCACATTTATGCCAACTTTCAGAGAGCAGGATTCAGAGGAGAAGACTTGAAGAAATGCATGGATGCAGCTGCATATGCTTACACTGAACATGACTTTCAGTTGGCAATGGAAAGCATGAAGGCTGAGTGCAAGGCTGCTTGGGAGTGGATGTCAAGGATTCCTCCAAAAGCTTGGTCAAGACATGCAATGGATACTAACTGCAAAACTGATCTGGTTATCAATAACTTAAGTGAAGTTTTTAATAAGTACATACTTGATGTAAGGAACAAGCCAATTGTCACCATGATCAATGGGATCAAGGACAAACTTCTGGTAAGGTATCAGCAAAAGAGAGAGGGTGGACTAGTTTCAAGATGGGAAATTGCACCAACTTATGTTGAGAGGTTAGAGATGAACAAGAGATATGCAAGGGACTGCAAATCATTGATAGTTGGACCAGGTCTTTTCCAAGTGAGTAGTGGGGATAAGACCTACTCTGTTGACACTAATCTGAAAACATGTGGTTGTAAGAAGTGGGACATCTCTGGAATTCCTTGCAACCATGGTTGTTCTGCCATCTACAGGTCCAAACAACTACCAGATGACCATGTAAATATTTTCTTCAAAAAGGCTATGTACTTGGAGTCATACAAGCCTATCATTTACCCAGTTCTTGGTCCTGATTGTTGGGTGAAAACTGCAACTCCTGACATTGACCCACCTCAGTTCAAAGAAGACAAGAATGGACCAGCAGAAGAGAAAAGGAAGAAAGGCAGGTTTGAGCCTCCTCAAGCAAAGCAGACATCAAGAATGGCTACAATAACTTGTAGTAACTGCAAGTTGCAGGGCCACAAATACACAAGTTGTGCAAAGCCATTGAGGCTAGATCTGCAAATTAGGAAGAACAAACACATGGTATGTTATTTTTTACTTCCTTCTCTATCTCACCACTCATTAAGTATCACTGAAATTTATCCAACAAAAATAATTGCAGGAAAACAGGACAGCCCCTGCATGGCAGCAAGGGGGAAGCTCAACATCTGGTACAACAACTCCTAGGGGTGCAAGCTCTACATCTGCTTCAAGGGGATCTGCTGCTGCTGCTTCAAGGGGCAAATCTGCTAGAGCTGCTGCTACATCTGCTAGAGCTGCTGGTTCATCTGCTAGAGCTGCAAATTCTTCTCCTTCTGGTGCTGGTACTGCTGCTGCAAAGAGAGGTGCAAAAACAGGTGCAAGAAGCTTCAATCCTCCAAGAACTACTGCAGAAGCTTCAACTAGCCAGCCAATAGGATATAGGCCGAAAAGGGCAAGATACATGAGCAAAAGGATGGAGGGGTACTTCTATGCCAGTGGGAACTACTGAGAGTTCTTGTTTGACTATGTATCCAAGTGCATGTGTGCTCCATCAGGCACTAGAGCACTTTATCTATGCCAACACTAAATTTGAACTTATGTAATGCTGTGTTGAACCTATGTGTGCCACTATGAACTACTGTTGTGTAATGTTATGCTAAACCTATGTATGGATCTTGGTTTTATGCTATGAGGAACTACTATCTATTATTCTTGTGTACTGCTATGTTGGCTTGCTTCAATCATCATGTACCTATCTATAATTATGTGCTTGCACTACTACATTTACTCTGTACTGCTATGTTGTTTGCACTCCCTGATCATCACATTATGTGCATAATAATAATGCCAGAAAGTTCCTGGTATACTCATGCCATAAGTTACTAGTATTTCAAATTTTTCTATGCACAATAATTTGACTATCACACCAGTTTCACCTGGAGTGAAGTAAATATAATAGAGTACTCAATATGATACAAGAGATAGCACTACAAATTAAGTTCAAATTCATGCCATAAGTTCAAAATCTAGACTTGCAGATAAACTGCATAATTCAGTACAAATTTAACCATTACAACAGTACAGTGCACTTCTAGTAGGGTTGATTATTCAGTGCAACAGAGCACAACTACACCAGTACAATGCCACATTACATAATTAAAATTCATCATAGATCTCCTTCAACTTCTTGATCTTGTCCTTGTAGCCATGCTTCTGTTTCAGCAAATCCAGAGATGATGTACTCTAGCTTTTTCTTCTCTTCCTTTAGTTGGTCTCTCTCTGTGAGCACTTGGTCTCTCTCTACCACAAGCTTGTCCCTCTCCTTCTCTGCCTTTGCCCTGAGTAACTGATGTAGGTTTGTGCAACCATGGTCTGCCAGCTTCTTCTTCTCCATCTCCTCTTTCAGATCATTGAGAGCCAACCTAGTATTGCCCAGCTCAGTAATAGCATCCTCCTTGTCAGCCACCATTTTTGCAAAATCAAGTTTGAAAAAGCTCAGCTCTTCTTCCATATTCCTCTTTTCTCCAACTAATTTGTAATTCTGATCACCAAGCTGAACATTGTCTCTCACCCTGTCATTGATTTCTTTGTCATACATGCCCCACAATTCAGTTAGGCAGAACTGCATAGCCACTGACCACTCAGGGTCTATCCACTCCAGATAGTTGCACTTTAGTTCAGCCTATAATTCAGAAAAAATATTGTCAATCATACTACACAAGAGAGCCTATCAAATTAATATGTGTTGTCAATAAGAAAGCCTATCAAATTGTGTTCATTTAAATGCACAAACAATTAAGAAAGCCTATCAAATTAATATGTGTTGTCAATAAGAAATTTTTGTCACTTTTAACAGCATATAAACTAAATATATGTTGTCATTAGTAAGTACAAAATTTAGTGCTGGCACTAACAATGTTGTACACTACTTAATTATTTGAGCAAATTACACTGCCATAGCATAATTTCCTACTGGCACTAACAATGTTGTACACTACTTAATTATTTGGAGCAAATTACACTGGCGTAGCATAATTTACTACTGTCAGAGCATAATTAAATCCAACTGTGGGCAATGACAATTGTTCACACTAATAAGCAGAGCAAAATTTCCTTCTGGCATTTGAATGGAGCAAGACCTAACTAAGGTTAACGAAATACGGTACTAACCAACATACCTTCTCCTCAGCGCAAGCAAGAAAACGTTGGCCAGTGTCCGTAGATTCAAATGCTACTAGCCTGAGGCAAGGCTCGCGATGCAGACAGCGAGAGGAGAGCTCATGAGCAATGCCACTCCGTTCATAGCATGGGATAGTCCTAGAAAGCTTAAAACCAAAGAGATTGAAGAAATCAGCGACTTGGTAAGAAATCCCCAACTCAAGAACCCTAACCCTAAATGTTGGAATCCTCAAATGAACGTACCTGGCTAGTCACTGACTCGTCGTCCGAAGAAGAAGAGCTTGACCCCTCGCTCCAGGAAACCATGGCGGACCGGCGGACGGCGGCGAGACGACGGTGGCGGCGGCGGCAGCGGTCGTCGAGGTCGAGACAGAGGGGTCAGATGTGCACTGGTGCGGTCTGGTCCGACGAGCGACCCGCACGGTCCACTAATACACGGTCGCGGAAACGGCCGTCCCCCTCCGTCTAACGGCGTCCGTCAGCCCGCGCCACGTCGACCCGACCGGTGGGCCCGACCTGTCGGTTTCGCTGTTTTCACGGCTAAAATGACCAGTCAGTGCTCCGCGGTACCGATTAGTCCCAGAGTTGATGGTTTTTTGTGACATGGCTTAAATGTGGTACTGACCGGTTACCCTAGCCCCAAGTGTGGTGGTTTTGGATAAATAACTCTCAATAACATCGCAAAACATGTAGCGATTATTTTGTCTCAGGTAAATATCTGTAAACACTTTTGATGCTAGAGCTAGAAATGTGATTTCTTTTGGTATTTCGGTTGTGAATTTGGACAGTTTGGAAAACTCATAATGAATGCTCGGTATTTGATGGGTGGCGATGGACTCGTGTAGGAGGACGATACTGACTGGCGTCGTGGTGGCGTCGATGGCAGAGAGGCCTGGCAAGATCGATGCGTCAGTATCGGATATGAGGATGGATCGATGGATGAAGAAGATGACGGCCCTTGTAGCGTGCGCATGTGGTGCCCACTGAAATATAGAACACCCCCATTAGTGTTTCGGTGTTTGGCGTCGTGAGCTAGGTGTCGGATTTAAAACCTGGCGTAGAAGTCACGCGGTATACTTTGGTTCAGCAATGAAACTAGAAGCTGTGTTCCTCTCTTCAAGGGAAAAAAATGGTTGCATCATTTCGAACATGAAGAGGGGGGAGGGGAGGGGAGAATCCAACCAAAAATGTTTTATAAACATATATGTCTCTTCTATATTCTCTCTCATAAACATTGTTATCAAGATATTATTATGCACTGGTGATGATTTCTTTTCAAAAATTTCCGTTCCAAAAGCATAATAGTGTTTTTTTAGAACAAAAAGAATAGTGGTTGTTAGAAAAGTAGAGTAGTAAAAATTTGTACCTACACCAATACGTCCACTTCATCTGACGCTAATTCGACGGCCGGGCGGAGAGCAGAGCAGCGCATACGGAGCGCTCCATGTGCTCCACGAACGCGTGTCCCGACCCGTGCCGAGAGCAGCGGAACGGCCGGGCGGCCGGATGGAGTCGCGCGTCAGGATCGATCGCCGGAGCGCCCGTCTCGTGCATGGCGACGGGGTCCGGCCGGCGGTACGTGCGTGCCTGCCCAGATCGGCCTTTTCCGGTGCCCTTGCCGGCACGGACGATCGAAACGGATACCGGTGACGTCTCATCGGCCCATTCACCGGCCGGGTCCGCCGGATCGCCGGACGGGACGAGATCGACCGATCGACCGCGGCCGGGAATCACGTGGCACAAGAGCTCAAGCAATGCCGGTTTCGACGACCCGACAAGGGAACAGCCTGCCGGCAACGTGACTTGCCGAGGAGTTTCGCTCAACTTTTCCATGACTTGTTCTTCACAAACGCATGATTCTGCAACGATCCATTCGATTGAAATCGCAAACTCGTCCACGAGACGTAAAATAAACAAGTTGGTGCATGCTTACACCACCCAACCAGAAACAAACGAAAAATATCACGCGTGATGAAGGCCTTAAAAAGTGCACGTGAACGATCACTCGTTCACTCGACGAGGATCAGTTTTCAGTGGTGCTTGCCCCAGCCAGACCCGCCACCGGACCCGTAACCCGCGCCGTAGCCTGTTCCTCCTCCGCCCACGCCGAACCCCGGCCGTCCCCCGGGACCGAACCCTGCGCCCGAGGTTGAGCCGGACGTCGAGCTGGACCAGCTGGAGGATCCTGCTCCGGAGAATGAGCCGGGGTTCGAGCCGGAGCCGGCGCCGGACCAGGCGCTCGAGCTAGAACCGGCGCCCGTGCTGGAACCGAATCCAGTAGACCCTGTAGAAAAATCAAGCACGTGTTACACTTGATTGCAGTTGCAATGAATAAAACTTTTTGTGGGGTTGCAAACGTAGGATTAGAACATTGTGCAATGTTACATATCAACGTGCAATCCTGTAAAGTACTCCAGTAACGACGAGGAGTAAACATCGAGTCGGATGCTGAGCTTGAGCCGGAACCTGAACTAGACATGGAGTTTGATCCACTACCGGATGCACCGAACGCACCAGAGCTCGAACCAGCATCCGAGTTTGCACCCGACATAGAGCCGGAGTTAGAGCTTGACCCCGAACCCGACATGGAGTTTGATCCACCGCCTGATGCACCGAACGCGCCCGAGTTTGCACTTGACATGGAGTTTGATCCACTACCTGATGCACCGATTGCACCAGAATTTGACCCTGAGTTTGCACCCGACGTAGAGCCAGAGTTGGAGTTTGAACCGACACGTGATCCACCAAATGAAGCCGCACCTGAGACACGCAAAACCTTGGTGAGACACGTGAAAAAAAGCGTGAATGTTAGCAACGAGAAGAGTAACCAAACACAACACTAACCTGACCCAGAAGATGAACCTGAACCTGAACCTGAGCCAGAGGAATCATATCCCGAGCCTACGCTTGAGCCGGACCCAGCTGCAGAATTCGAGTAAGAACCGGCATTCGACCCACCATACGAGTTGGAGCCTGAACCAGTCCCCGAATTCGAATTTGAATTCGACGAGGAGCCACCAACAACACCACCAGTGGCGGAACCACAAGATAAGCACCCACCACTTGGCCCGACATTCGACCCGCCGCCAACCCCGGACGATACACCCGAACCCGACCCAATACCAGATGACTCACGCCCACGTGAGGAATATGAACCTCCACCTGACCCGGACCCAGACCCAGAGCCCGAACCCAAGCCCGCTCCGGAACCATAGTTCGACCCGGTACCCGTGTTACAGTCCGGACCACCGTTCGCCCCACCATTCGAGCCGACGCCGACACCAACACCGACATTTATCGATGTGTCCAAGCCTACGGAGCCAGAGCCAGAACCCGAACCCGAGCAAGACGACGTACCCGAACCGCAACCGGAAGCTGAGCCCCCATTAGCAGAGCCCGAGCCATACCCGTAACCGGAGCCCGTGCCCGACCCACGACCGGACGCGGTGTGAGAGCCACCGTTCTGACCCGACCAAGCACTGTAACCCGACCCCTGGCCCGAACCCGATCCACCGAGCCCAAGATCAAGCCCTATGCCTAGCCCACCACCTAAACCCAGACCCAAGTCGCTTCTCACCGGCCTGCCCATTGCAACACCTGCTGCCATTGACACTAGCAGCGCCACAAGAAGAACCCGACGGGACGACGCCATTGGCGATTGATGTGACTGTGTTAGTACTATGATCTTTGCTGGTGATGTGTGCAGTCCTGTGCCGTGTATGCGTGTTTATATAGCCGCGGCTTGATGCATAATGTATTGGTGGCACATGATGCTTACTGTAAAAGGTGGCGCGAACGGTGACTGGACGGATTCCTTCACGGGCGCTATGGCATGTGAAACATGACCTAACTCTTTGGAGCTTAACCATTGGCGGTTCGTGTTATCTTAGGAGCTGACGAGGGGTTTGGCTCAATCTATGGTCGCTATTGCCAGTTTGCTAATACTATATACTGGTACTTCTCGTGAGTTCTGGATGGAAGTTTCTAGACTGGTTCCAGATGGCTTTGGTATGAAAATGCATCCCTGAAAATGGACTCTGTAATGTAAGCATAGTAGCATGCAGAATGTTCTGCAATGTAATTCATCAGTAAACATATTGTAAATGCGCATAGTGAGTAAACAGTTTTCAAAACAAAACTGAGCTCCAACATATCATCGCAAGAAGCTGGAATGGAGTTATCAAATATTTATTGTAACATCTAACAAAGGAAGTGGATCTAGTTTGCATCTCATATGAAGAATCTCCAATCGAGCAAAAAGTTTTCATCTGATCTGAAGAATAAATTTGATGCTGATGTCGCATTCCGAACTTTGACAGTAGTTAAGAGTGAGCGCAAACCTCCGAACCTTAACGGGCTAATAAAAATGATAAAGACAAAATAATTACAGGCTGGGATTCTGTAGTAGGGAAGGTGCACCGCATGGAACAAAAGCAACTGCGGCAGCATGATGACTGGACGCTAACGTGGAGTTCTTGACCACCACAAATATAATTTAGGCCTGAACATTTGGGACTTTATCTTTGTCTTCAGAGCCGCCCACAGAATCGTTCTACACTCCTTCCCATGAATAATACTAATCATTCTACACTCCTGTACCAAATCGCCATTCTAACTGCCACTGGCAGATTTGTTTTTTCTTTCAACATGCAGTGTAGCAATTACTCTGTTCATCATACATCTATATCTAGAACAGTTTCTTCCCATTGTCTCAGAATCATACAGACAAATGATATCTGAAAAATTTCAGGTACGGTCATGGGAGCCATGAGATCTCTCTCTCTGAAAGTCAGAAAAATCAACAGTTTACCAAGTGAGCTTTTAGCACTGCAGTGGGCTTGCAAGTTGCAACTACTATGGTGGTAGAATATGTGTCCACCGGTGTTCTTGGAATGTCTTCTCGTCGCAGCCTCATTAATGCTATGTTGTTCCTGGAAGAAATTCAGAAGAAGGACCTGTTGGAAATCATCAGGTAGCATGATGCTGTATGTTGATCAGAATCACTGGGCAGAAAGCTTACCTCTTGCTGAAGTTTTTTCCCACTCAAGGTTCTAGCACCTCGGTATTTAACAGCGTAGTTTGTGGTTTTGCAGAATGGGCAGCTGCATTGCTAGTTAAGGTTCCAAAGGGCAGATGCAAAATTCAGCTAGAGAGCAGTAAGATTTTAGGTCCAATACATCATTCAAAGTAAAGAATCTTCAGTATAAACGCGTATCAGATTAAATTTGGTACAGATGTTCATGGGGTACAGTACATGTGCAGAGTATTGCACGGCTAGGTAGCAAAGTAGGATACTGGACAGATTTGGAAGCCTTCGACAGCATCAACTGCAAGAAGCACTCTGCACAACCTTGAAACATGATAGGCTATTTGAGAACTTCTTAGAATAATGATGACAGTGAAAAACTTCTCTGAGATGAAGCATTATTTTGGAGGAATGGGGGAATATGCTTTATAAGCAATGATATTCAGTTAGTAGTGACTTCTGGGAGCGGGTTTATAGCCCCGCCGCGGCCGCATCGGTGTGACCTGCGGGTGTGCAAGGAGCACAGCCGGAGAGCGGGAGGTGGCTGTCGGTGGCTGCTTTTCGATCGGCGGAGGGAAAGGAGAAGAGGGAAGGAAGCAAGGGATCAAAATTTGGACTCTTTCTTTTCAGGCGGGGTCGGAGCGGAGTGGACGGCCGTGATGAGCCGATCATGACGTCTCTTTCCGCATAAACAGATTACCAAACTTAACTGAAAAAAATAGATAGTGAAATGAAAAGGCTCCTGAATATACTTACTTTTCAGTGTCAATGAGGGTTCAACTTTAGGAAAAAAGTAATCAAATTTTAGACTCCTCTTTCTTTTCAAACGGGATCGGAGCGGAGTGGACGGCCGCGATGCGCCGATCGTGACGTCTGTTTCCGCAGAAGCAGATTGCCAAACTGAACTGAAAAAATAGATAGAGAAATGAAAAGGCTTCTGAATATACTGTACTTTTCAGTGTCAATGAGGGTTCAACTTTAGAAAAAGCAGTTATAAAAAAAAAGCTTCCGTCGCCGGGACTTGAACCCGGGTCTCTCGGGTGAGAGCCGAGTATCCTAACCACCTAGACTACGACGGAATGAGTAACAATGCAAATACTACTGCATATCTCTTTCGGCACACCACACAAACATGCACTAGTACATGCAAGCCATATTCTTGGCTAGCTGAGCATAAAGTGACATGGCTAGACACCAACCACAAACAGAGAGAAAACTACATTTGCTCTATTTGATCCATTACATATTTGAATTCCGCCATGCATGCGAACACATGGACTGTCCATAATTCAGACAAAGCGGATCATGAGAATCCAAACCAACATATCATGTGTTTGTCTTGGCCAAAATTTCCAGCAATCTTCCAGCCTCCTCCCTACGTTGGAAGTTTCTAGGCTTGGTTTTGGTATGAAAATGCATCCCTCGAAAATGGAAATGGACGCCCTTCATGAACAGTTCAGGTAAACTGCATTCTTTTTCAGACAGTGCACTGAATGTTCTGTAATCTGATTCAGTAAGCACAGGGCCGGTCCTAACTTTTTGGAGGCCCGGGGCGAATGCAAAAGGTGGGCCTAATATAGTGAAAAAAATAAATTATATCGATACAAAGCATAATCAGCGCAAAAAAAAGAGAAACAAAGCACATCATTTTTTTCGGCCTAAAAGCATCTCTTTTTCATTACCAAATAAAATATATTGGATCTAACTTATCTGCTAGCATTTTCTTTCTTCTTTTCTCAAATTATGTTTTTAGGCAACATTTTACAAGAAAGGAGTGGAAATACCTGAATTTGTCGAATGAAAAATAGAAGAAATTCAACTATATATCCAACCCAAGCATATCAGATCTTTCTAGGGTCCCCGTATCCTCAAATAAGCAACATGTACAGATATAGAAGACCTGTCGGTGAATCGCTAGAAAACCAAAAAAACAGTACAAAGATCAAGCGGAAAAAGACTCTAAAATTACAAGAACTTTGTAGGCTTTTGACCCAAGAAGCTGTCCTGTTGCAACTTGCAAAGCGACCGTGCTTATGAAGTGTTGCCTTTGCGTGCTGCCGTCCGTTACATAAGAATACTTAGGCTAGTCATAGTGGGAGTAACTTAGTTAGTAACATAGCGCACTTCAAGAAAATTTTGCTTATGTGGCATGTAGTTAATGAGAAGTGGTAACATAATATGTTACTGTAACATAGCGCTTCCCAATACAAGATGAGTCTACAAACTAATAAATGAAGTCCTCTATGACACTACTACTATGTTACTTTGCACTATAAAGGTAGTAATTTAGACTAGTGTCATATGCATGACACTAGTATAAGTTACTCCCCACTATGACCAGCCTTATAGGCAAACCCATAGGGGAGTGAGATGGTGAAACTCAAAGTGGGTAAAAGAAATCAGCTACAGCAGTAATGTCCATTAATTTGCTAGACATGTTGGGTGCTTCGGGAGTAGGAGCAGAACAGGGAACGAGCATACCGAGGGAGAAGAAACGATGACGGTTGGTGTTACAAGATGGATCGATTAAATCGAAATTGGGATAGTGGCTTTCAGAATTCACGTAACCTGCTGCTTTTTTTAATAGAACATAACCTGCTAATTGGGCTTCAGGCTTTACGGCGCTTTTTGTTTGGCAGGCGGCAGTGTAGTAGTATAGTACATACTCTGGGTCGGGGCCCCCCATCAGGCTGGGCCCTAGGGCGTCGCCCTTCTTGCCCCTACCCAGGGCCGGCCCTGAGTAAGCATACTGTGAATGCACATTGGTGCTTACACAGCCTTCAGCTTCTAACAGTACAGTACAAAGTTCATAGCACAACTGATTCCAACGTACTATTGCAAGAAACTGAAATCGAATATTCTGATATTGATAGTAAGGTCTAACAAATGAATTGCAACTAGTTTTCATCCGGGCTGAAGAATACATTTGATATTGTGACATTCTGTAACTTCGAAGCGCACTCCGAAGCTTACCAAACTAGAAATGATAAAAACAAAAGAATGACAGGCTGGGATTCTGCAGCAGGAAAGGTGCACCGCACGACACCAGAGTGACTCCGGCTGCCTGATGGCTGACGCTAACGTGGAGTTCTTGGCTGCCACAAATACAATTTAGGGCCTGAAAACTTTGGACTTGATCTTTGTCTTCAGAGCCAGTTACAGAATCGTTCTATACTTCTGCACCAAATCCTCACTCTACTCTACCAGTGCCACTGGCAGAATATTTTTTGTCTCAGCATGCAGTACTAGCATTTATTCTGTTCTGCATACCTCTTGTATCTAAAACAGTTCTTTCCATTGTCCCAAAATAATGCAGAGAAATGATATCTGAAACATTTCAGGTACAATCATGGAAGCCTTGAAATATCTCTCGAAGGGTTCGAAAAATCAATAGTTTGGTAGGGAGCTTCTAGCACTGCAAAATCGAGCTTGCAACTCCTACGGTGGGAGAATCTGTCCACCGATATTCCGAGTCTTGGAATGTATTCTCATCGTAGCCTCATTAACGTTCTGTTCTTCCTGCAGCAAGTTCAAAATAGAAGGCTTGTTGGAAATTATAAAGTAGTATGGTGCTGTTGATCAGAATATCTGGGCACAAAGCTTACTTCTTGTTGAAGTTTCTTATCACTCAAGGTTCTAGCACCGCGGTATTCAACCGCGTAGTTGGCGGTTTTGCAGAATGGGCAGCTGCATTGCTAGTTAAGGACACCCACACTGAATTCAGATACAACAATCAAGGCAAAATATATTCTTCAGTATGAAACATAAGCATCATGCACAGTGCATCTTTGAGATCGAATTTAGTAAAGATGTTCAAAGGGATACAATATGCAGAGTATTGGAGACTAGCTAGGTAGCAAAATAGGATACTGTACAGCTCTGGAAGCCTTCGACGGCATCAGCTGTAAGAAACACTCTGCAGGACAGAATGATTGAAAGCTTCAGAGAAACTTCTCTTAGAATGTTAATATGTAGTTCTCACTTCACTTGGCCTAATATAGGTATTAACTACGAACTTCTGAATCTGTACAAATTTAGAAATGAAGAGAAGTATAACTGTAACTCGACGGATTACCTGGGCAGATCCCTTTGCCGAAGCCCAATTTACCTGTAACCAGAACTGCATCGATGGAGGAAAAAAAAACCATCAGACCAATGCACCAGAGAAGCGCAATTGTGAGAATTAGATGCGCATACGTACGTATACACCCATCAGCAGTTCAATAAGCAAGGTTTTAGCAATGCTAAATTGGGCTTGCAACTACTATGGTGTTGTTGATCAGGATCACTGGGCAGAAAGCTTACTTCTCGCGAAGCTTCTTCTAACTTGAGGTTCTAGAACCACAGTATTCGACAGCGTAGGCTGCAGTTTTGCAGAATGGGCAGCTGCATTGCTTGTTAGGGGCCCAAAGGGATTCAGGTGCAAGACTCGGCTAGAGAACAGTAAGATTTTAGGCGCATACATCAAACAAAGTAAAGATTTTCTTCAACATAAGCACGTATCGGACTAAATCTGGTACAGATGCTCATGAGGCACGTATACAGAGTATTGCACACTAGCTAGGTTGCAAAGCACTAAGGTTGAGACACTTATTTTGGGACGGAGGGAGCAGCAGGATACTAGACAATGGACAGCTCTGGAAGCCTTCGACGGTATCAACTGCAAGAAGCACTCTGCAAAGCAATGAAACAGACAGAACAGGATATTTGAGAACTTCTTGGAATATTGATGACAGTGAAAAACTTGTCTGAGATGAAGCATTATTTTAAAGAAACAGGGGCATATCCTTTATAAGGGATGATATTCAGTTAGTAGTTCTGCTACGTCTGGCAGCGGGTTTTTGATCGGCGAGAGGAATGGAGAAGTGGAGGGAAGGAAGCAAGGAATCAAATTTTGGACTCCTCTTTTTTTCCAAGTGGGATTGGATCGGAGTGGACGGCTGAGATGGGCCGATCCCAATGGTGACGGCGCTTTCCGAAGAAGCAGATTACCAGTCTGAACTGAAAAAATCGAGAAAATGAAAAGGCTCTTGGACGGAGGGAGTACTTTTCAGTGTCAATGCGGGTTCAAACTTTAGGATTTTTTTTATTATTTTAAAAAGATTGAATTTCCGTCGCCGGGACTTGAACCCAGGTCTCTCGGGTGAGAGCCGAGTATCCTAACCACTTAGACTACGACGGAACAATGGCAGAATGAATATTGGAACATATCTGTTCGCGCACACCACAGAAAATTAGCACCACCAGAGGTCAAGCCATATTCTTGCACGAACGATAGGGCTGGGCACGAGCTGAATCGCAGCTTTGTTTGATTCAGACATGGCTAGAAAACATCGAAAAACCGACAACAAACTGCATTTGCTCTATTTGATCCATTACATATGTGAATTCCGCCATGCATGCGAACACATGGACTGCTCCAGATTCAGACAAAGCGGATCCTGAGAATTGTTTGTCTTGGACAAAATTCCAGCAATCTTCCACCCTCCTCCTCCCTACATTGGAAGTTTCTAGACAGGGTTCCTGCCGGTTTTGTTACGACATCGCATCGCTGGAAAATGGAAATGGATGCCATTCATGAACAGTTCAGGTAAACTGCATTCTGTAAATGTTCTGCAATTCGATTCAGTAAGCATACTGTAAATGCACATGGTGCTTAAACAGCCTTCAGATTCTAACGATACAGTAGGAAGTTCGTGGCGTAACTGAAGAATCCGGAAACGAGCAAAAGGTTTTCAACCGAGCTGAAGAATACATTTGATGCTGATGCTGTCACATTCTGAACATCAGCAGTAGAAAAGATAGAAGTAGAAGAACTACAGACTGCGGTTGCATGATGAGTGGACGCTAACGTGGAGTTCTTGGCCACCACAAATATAATTTAGGCATCAACACTTTATCTTTGTCTTCAGAGCCGTCAACATAATCATTCCACACTTCTGCACCAAATCCTCACTCTACTAGTGCTCACTGGCAGAATATTTTTTGTTTCAGTTTGCAGTAGTAGCATTTACTCTGTGTCTCTGTTCTGCAAAGATATATATCTAAAACAGTTCTTTCCATTGTCTAAAAATTATGCAGACAAATAACATCTGAAACATTTCAGGTACTGTCAAGGCAGCAATGAAATCTCTCTCAAAGGGTCAGAAAAATCAACAGTTCGGTTTTCGAGCTTTTAGCGTGGCAAAATCGGGATTGCGACTCCTATGGTAGTAGGATATGTCGACCGGCGTTCTTGGAATGTATTCTCGTCGCACCCTCATGAACGCTCTGTTCTTCCTGTAAGAAATTCAGAATAAAAGTTTTGCTGGCAAATATCAGGTAGTATGATGCTGTATGTTGATCAGAATCTCTGGGCTGAAAGCTTACTTCTCGTTGAAGTTTCTTCTCACTCAAGGTTCTAGCACCGCGGTATTCGACAGCGTAGGCTGCGGTTTTGCAGAATGGGCAGCTGCATTGCTAGTTAAGGGCCCAGAGGTATTCAGGTGCAAAATTCAGCTAGAAAACAGTCAGATTTCAGGCCCAATACATGAACGACTCAACTTAAAATTCTTCAGTGTAAATGCAGAAGCATGAATCACAGAACAAGTACCAAATTAAATTTAGTGATTAAAGATGTTCATGATGAGATACATATGCACAGAGTATCGCACACAAGGTAGCAGAGTAGGATACTGGACAGCCCTGGAAGCCTTGGACGGCATCAGCTGCAGGAAGCACTCTGCAGGACAATGAAACAGGGCAGGGTGATTGAGAACTTGGCAGAGTCATTACAGTGAACCATGTTTTATAAGTACAGTGTAATTGTGCAGTTCTCAGTTGACAGGAGTACTACTTCTGAATTTCAGTACAAATTCGAGCAAAAAACTGGACAGATAATTGTAACGGGGTCACCTGTGCAGATCCCTTTGCCGCAGCACTTGGATCGATTCAAGCTCGGGTAGAACTGCATCCATCGAGGACAAAAAAGAGAACCATCAGAACAACGCACCAGAGAAGCCCAACTGTCAGTCGAACTTAGGAGGGAGTCGTCATGCGCATACGTACGTGGAAGCAGATGGGGCACTCCACGGCGCGGCCGTCCTCGTCGGCGGCGTCGAAGCACGGCGCGAGGTCGCCGGAGCGGATGAGCCGCCGGAGCCGGTCGGGGTCGAGGTCGGAGAGCTGCCGGACCAGGCGGCGCGGCTGCGTCAGCCGCTCCTCCACCGCCGGACCACGCAGCGCAGCGTTGCCCATTGTGGTTGCGATTAGGGGTGTAGGAGCAGAAGGCTGGGCTGCTACGGCCGGAGGCCGGGTTTATAGCCCCGGCGCGGCGGCATCGCTGCGGCCTGCTGGTGTGGAAGGAGCAGAGCCAGGAGGAGAGCGGGAGGTGGCCGTCGGTGGGTGGAGGTGGTGGTGGGGTGGCTCTGCTTTTTGATCGGCGGAGGGAAAGGAGAAGCGGAGGGAAGGAAGAAAGGAATCAATTTTTGGACTCCTCTTCTTTTCAGACCAGAGTGGACGGCCGTGATGCGCTCGTCGTGACGTCGCTTTCCGGAGAAGCAGATTGCTTTGGTGAAGCCGAACAGCATGCCGAGAACTTTTTATATCAAAGTGATGAAAAATAGATAGGGAAATGAAAATAGATTTCTAGACTAGGACGAGGAGCATGCCATGTTTCCTCGCCGCGGCGTTTTCTTTGATCCATAACACATCTCTGACCTTCCCATGGCAACACATGATCAAATGCCTCCCGGTGGATCGGTGTCTCAAAAGGTTAGGACTTAGGACTGCCATCACAAACTGGCCATCAGCTCATCAAGCATCTAGCTTGCTAGATTTACTACCTTGCAAGCATTTGCTTTCACCAAAACTACAAAAGCAATCTCAAAATGAAGATAAATTTTGATATGAACAGCATTGCCAGATTTTATCCTTCAGCGGGATCAGGAAGAATGATCATTCAACTTCAGTGAAAATTCCTTTGGAAAAAAATGAGGAAAGAATACAAAAAAGGAATTTTCCGTCGCCGAGAACTTTTTATATCAAACTGATGAAAAATAGATAGGGAAAATGAAAATAGATTTCTAGACTAGGACGAGGAGCATGCCATGTTTCCTCGCCGCGGCGTTTTCTTTGATCCATAACACATCTCTGACCTTCCCATGGCAACACATGATCAAATGCCTCCCGGTGGATCGGTGTCTCAAAAGGTTAGGACTTAGGACTGCCATCACAAACTGGCCATCAGCTCATCAAGCATCTAGCTTGCTAGATTTACTACCTTGCAAGCATTTGCTTTCACCAAAACTACAAAAGCAATCTCAAAATGAAGATAAATTTTGATATGAACAGCATTGCCAGATTTTATCCTTCAGTGGGATCAGGAAGAATGATCATTCAACTTCAGTGAAAATTCCCTTGGAAAAAAATGAAGAAAGAATACAAAAAAGGAATTTTCCGTCGCCGAGAACTTTTTATATCAAAGTGATGAAAAATAGATAGGGAAATGAAAATAGATTTCTAGACTAGGACGAGGAGCATGCCATGTTTCCTCGCCGCGGCGTTTTCTTTGATCCATAACACATCTCTGACCTTCCCATGGCAACACATGATCAAATGCCTCCCGGTGGATCGGTGTCTCAAAAGGTTAGGACTTAGGACTGCCATCACAAACTGGCCATCAGCTCATCAAGCATCTAGCTTGCTAGATTTACTACCTTGCAAGCATTTGCTTTCACCAAAACTACAAAAGCAATCTCAAAATGAAGATAAATTTTGATATGAACAGCATTGCCAGATTTTATCCTTCAGCGGGATCAGGAAGAATGATCATTCAACTTCAGTGAAAATTCCCTTGGAAAAGAATGAGGAAAGAATACAAAAAAGGAATTTTCCGTCGCCGGGACTTGAACCCGGGTCTCTCTGGTGAGAGCCGAGTATCCTAACCACCTAGACTACGACAGAATGATTGATGGTGAGAATACTAAAGCGTATCTATTTGTGGATACCGCACAAAATTCGCACCAGCACAGAGGCAGGCTGTTCTTGGCATCACAAAACAGCACGAACGATAGAGCTGGCCAGCTGGGCATAAGCTGACATGGCTAGTAACCAACCACAAACCGAGAGAAAAACTACATTTACACCATTTGATCCCTTGCAAATTTGAATTCCTCCGTGCATCAATGCATGCACATGGACTGTTGAAAATTCAGACAAGGCGGACCGTGAGAATCCAAGCCAACTCGTATGTTGTGCTCTTATTTGGACAAAGTTGGAGAAATCTACGTGCCTCCCTACGTTGAGCAGACAACCACACACGCGGTACGCTACGCAACTGATCAAAAATTCAAATACCACCGCAAACTAGTCATCAGCTCATCATGCATCATGCTTATCTCTTGCAAGGCTTTTGCTTTCACGGAGCACTCCAGAAAGATATCTCAAATTGTTTGTTACTAAAACTTCACCCCGCGGTCTTAACACTAGTGAAGAAATGAATGTGGTTACGGTTCATAACGACACATGTTGTACTTCGAGAAAAGTCCACATTACGACCCTGAATTTGTCACTTGGTTTAAGTTTTAAACCTGAACTACAAAACTGGTCAACCCGCACCCCACACCACCCTCTCCATCGGCACTGCATCTCCCCCAGCAGCTAATCCAGCTGAGCAAGACCAAAAAAAGGCAAGAGCCACAACCGGTTAATTACTCAATCGCCATGATCTGTCGATTCCGGGTGAAGTTCGGTGAAGGACAATCACCTTACGCTCACTGTCGGCAGCGACAAGGAGGCACACGAGGAAGGTGATGAAGGCGACAACCCACACCATGACCTTGCAGGAGCATCGGCGACCGAATGGCAACCACGACCGGGTGTCGGCGCCCTAATCCTCCCTACTCCCTCGCCTACATCCGCCTAGCTGGGAGACGAGGCGTAGGATCTGAGGTGGTCGTGGCGTGCACGCTTATTCTCTCCATTGGTGGAGCTTGGTCTGGAGGTGAGGAGATTCGAGGCGGCTCCGACAGTTAGGGGCTGTTTGAATTGTGACTATGTTTGTCTTATATTGCCATATTATTTTTGCCACACTTATCACACTTGCCTAACTTGAGTTGTTCAAATTGTTAGTCACACTTTGGCTCTAAGGGAATCTTGTCACACTTTTTGTGTCTATGACATGTGGGGTTCACTGCTCATAAAAAAATTCTTGCCTTAGGTATGGCTAGAACCAAACACCCATCTAACTTGGTCAAACTTGCCTAAGGTGAGATGTGACAAAGTGTGGCAATATATGGCTGGAAACCAAACTTGTTTAATCTCAGAGACACGAGCACCTGCTAGAGCCGAGAGGAGCAGAGGTGATCGATGCGGCGACATGGTTACTTCTAGCCCAAGCTACTAGCCTACTATGCTATGGGATGGACGGTCCGACCTCCGCGCATATCTAGCTGATCATACGGACGAGCTCTGCGAACCTGCCAACGCACTCGATGACGTCAGAAGAGTGGGGTAATTTGTGGGCCTCCCTCCCGCATCTCGCTGGTGCTTGCAGATTATCCAGACACCATTTCCTAGCCCCATTCGGGGGTTTTCTTCGTCTGCTCAGCATACCATACTATGTGTCATAGGCCGATTATTGATTGGGCATCACCGCTATGGAGAGTGCCCTTGTCCTTGAAGATTAATATTTTTGTTTGACAATTATTGAGGAGTCGCCTTCCATTCGAGATGGAGATGATCAAGAGACATATCCCGGGGAATGGCCGTGCCCTTTGTGTGTGGTCCCGAAGATGGGGACCACATCCTATTCCCTTGCACCACAGCTAGGTTTCTTTGGAGTTCTGTATGTGAGGCTTTAGGGCCTGATTGGGAGGCCCTAGACTTGGATGGGTTCAATCAAACCAGAGCCAACCAGACTGGTGGGTCTTTTGGTTTGTGTTTGTTATGTTAGCTTAGACTCTGTGGACGACACATAATAAGATGATGATTGAGAGAGTCTTTCTTCGACAGGCCTCTCACTCGGGCTTGAAATTCCTGACACTTTTGCAGCACTGGCACCCGCTGTCTAGGCAATGCGACCGAAAGCGGCAAGGACTAATGATGGACGCACTGCATGATGCCGCTTGTCGCCTTGCCTCGTAGCAGGCCCCTTGACTCTTTAGCCACTTGATGGTCTTTTTTCTGGATTTTTGTTATACTTTCCTTAGGCATGGTTGTGTTGATGTCCCAACAGGATCCTCTTTTGTGTTGAACTTGTAAATCTTGTACGGACGTGGTGTTGACTTTATTTATAAAGTGAAGCAAGAGCATCTATAACTGGGCACCCTAAACCGTCCCCAAACACCGGATCGGACGCCCCAGTCACTGACCGGCCGGAAAACCCGACCTAGATGGGCGCCTCAAACCGACCTCAAATGTCCAGGCTGACCGGCACCACTCATATCCAGCTCAAATCTGGGGCGGATATGAGGTGGCCCGGGCACATCTGTCCCGTCGGAACTGACAGCCTGCCCTCTACAAAAAATGAACCAAATTCCCCCTTCGACCTACCCCTTTTCACTTGCTCCTCCGTGCAAGACGTCTGCTAGCTTCGCTACCACCCTTGCACTGGACTGCACCTTGCTCTCTATGTATTCGACACATTGTGATTCAACAAGAGTCGGGCAGCCATCAATGTTCCCTTTGTGAAGGATATAGATCATGATTATTAATCTTCTCTGTGATAAGCAGATAAGATTAATAATGACAGTCTATATCCTTAACAAAGGGTGCAATGATGATCGAAGCTTATCGCTTTTGAACGACACGACTATTTAAGTCGGTCGTCTCGCTCCTCACGCGGTGAGGTGAGACGAAACCCCGAATTCTACCGGCACAATACGGATGTGAAAATCTGAAATACAAGCAATTTAGTTGGTGCTTACTAACAACCCTGCCGGCCCAATACGGACTAAACATTCAAAATGATCGACGTGCATGTATTTGCATGTATTTGATGTTTTGAAAATAGATTTTGTGGTTGCAAATAACAAAATTTGAGACCCGTCCGGTCACTGTCCACTGGCTCGTCCAGACGCGCCCACAGAAGGTTGAGGGCCCAAATTTGCAAGTTGCAGTTGTAGTCAAGATGCTCTAAAAGCCTATTTCGAGAGATGTCTTCCTGATCATTTTAGTGTTAGTGGGGAAGACATTTTAGTGTTTAGTACATTGCAGTTTGTATTTTGGGATACCCGTGTAGTATGTGTTAGTAAAACTAAGTAGCTTGTTCAAAAATTTGCACATAAATATCTACACGGCTGGCAAAGGGGGCTGGTAAAAGAATCTTCGCGTTGAAAACGGGGGCTAAACCTTTGGCCAAACCCCTGGACCTCCGCTTCTGATGGCGGTCACCGCCGCCGGCTGCTCCGACGGTTCGGTTCCCCTCTCGGAAGCGCGACGCCACGCGGCGGCGCCGGCACGGGCGCCCAATCTCCGGTTCCCCGTCACGCCCCCGCCCAGTCGTGCAGCCTCGAAGTTGCCGCAGACTAGCCATGACGACGCGGCGGCCCGCGAGATCCCGGTTGCTGTCGCCCTGCTACTCGCGGCCGCGGCCGCGAGCGTGGCCACCCCGCCCACCGCGATCGCTGCCTCCGGCGGCTCCATGGGCGGGCGCTCCTCCTCATCGTCTTCGTCCTCTAGCTCCTCTTCTTCAACATCCAGCAGCTCCTCCTGGTCCTCCTCAACATCCTCCAGCTCGTCCTCCTCAGGACCATCTTGGTACGATTCTTCGACGACCCACGAGTCGGTCGGGACGGCGGCCGCACCACCCCGGGCTGCTGCGGACGTCGACCCCGCCGTACTCGTGCAAGCGTGGCTGATGCTCATCGGCCTCATTCTCCTGGCCATCGCCGTGTGGCACTACACCCGGCCGAGGAGGACCGTGGTCAAGCTCCAGGTTCTCCTGATACTTTCTCATTCACAAGCAATTTAGGAGTACCTTTTTACCTCTACTTACAAAATCGTGATGCTGGTCGATCAATGGAGTTCATGATGATTTCAGGTTGCGTTGCTGGGCTTGGCAAAGCCGTTTCAGAAGGAACTGAACGAGATTGCTGACAAGGTGGAGGCTTCCAACCAGCGTTGGTATAAGTTCATATTGACAGGTAATGAATGTGCTTTCTAAGTGTATACATCAATATGAATCCTCTGCATCGACTTCCATGCATCGTGCAATAGCTTCAGTTAATTTGTTATTAGCCCTAAAGTTCTGCACTGTGCAACCTGAATATAAGATTTTTTTTCCCAAGAAAATGATTAGTGATCATATATAAACGTTGCTGATTATCTGCAATATTGGCCATTTATCTGTGTAGTGATCGCTATCAGATGTTTTTACTACTAATACATCTCCCACTGACATCAATTGTTCATCAGTACTATCTTGTTTATCCCGTTCATGTGATGTGACTCATTATGCAGAGACCATATGCGCCTTGAACCGTCACAATGATTGCTGTGTCTCTTCAAGCTTATCAGTAAGAAACATATACAGTATATATCTTGCCTGATAAATATTGTTTATGTGGCTTGATCTTTTCTGTTGAGATGACGACTAGGACCTTTGAAAAAAAAATGCAGTCCCCTGTATTTTAGCTCACTGGAACTTTTAAATTTTGTATGTTCTGTTTACTTTAGGCTGATGTCAAAGTTGGATCGGATTCTTGGGAGGGGCACTTCGATAAAATTTCTCTGGAAGAGAGGAGCAAATTTGATGAAGAAACACTTTACAACTTGGACGGAATCAAGCGGAAGAAAGAGTACTCCAAAAAACCAGATGGCTTCAGCAACGAATATATAGTGGTCTGGTATACTATCTTCGTCCAATTTACAATGATTCCAGAAAATTGGCCTTCTATGTTTCCTTACCAAATTACTAATTGATTGGGACATGTTGGTGAATTAGTACTTTTCATAACCTGTTATTCTTTTGCTACAAATGTGAAGTTGCATATTTGCAGATAATGACTTTTTGTGATGATTCACAATATCTTCAGGTAACCATCCTAGTAGCTGCGGATGGAGCAATGAAGTTCCCAGAAATCAAAAGACCCGCTGATCTGGTAGCAGTACTGGAAAAACTTAACTCTATACCTACAAGAGAAATCCGGGTATATGGAGCATCTTTCCTACTATTCCATAATTCAAAACTGCTGCCAGATGTAATTTCATCTGACATCACTGATAATTAATTCCTACTTGTTCCTGCTATCTCAGGGTGTTAATGTTTTATGGACTCCTCAAGAAGAGAACGACGTTCTTTCCGAAGAGCGGCTTCTTGCGGATTATCCTAATCTGAAGCCCCTGAGTGATTACTAGGATGACGTACCTCTCATGTTCCTAGATGCCCTGATCATTTTTAAGTGCCATCTCAATAAGTAAAATCATTTAGAGTAAATACTGGAATCCAATCGCGGCAATTATGATGAGCTAAACTCCAGTTTTGATTGGGCACTGAGTGTTTTTTTTTTTCAATTTTTAGCTTAAGATATGAGGTTCGTATTAGGCACTAGTCATGGATGAACTTGCAAAAAGACTACTTCAAATTGCTTGTAAAATTATCCTAGAATATGAGGATGAACGCTTGTACCTTTCTAATTCAAATTACTTGTAAACTATCTTCAATTCTACATGAAACCACCATTTTTTGGCAAGAACACTGCAAGTAATTCATGTGTATTAATTAAATCTATAAAGAATAAACAAATTATTTCAAGTCCCTGGTTTGCATGGTTCGTATACTATGGTTTTCTCACCTTTCTCCTATCTCCCTGTTTTGCATTGAGATATTGAGATGGGAGTTAAACATCCATTAAAATTCTGTGATCGAAAATTGGGAATGCTCTACACTATCATTAGTTTTCTCACACGTCACCTGGATGGATTTTTTCTAAACTTTTGAAAATCGATGTTTTCTGCAAACTCGACCTCAAATTTTGCAGATGACGACCGCTTGATCCCATAACTTGTACTCAAATTCAAGGCCAATTCTGTAGTTTTTAACTCTAAAATGGTAGTATAATTTTTGTCACATAACTTGTACATAAATTCACAGCTAAAATTTGACCCAAATACGAGGATGATTATAAACTGAATGGAAGGAAGATCTGGGAGTACTTCAAGTCTTCAACTCATCAAGCAAAGCTTCTTCAGATGCACATAATCAGGGCAATTCAAGAAAATAAGGTAAACGTAAACATAAGCAAAAGTTCATAGCAGGCACTCTCATCTGCAGACACAGCGCATACACACTGCGGCCAACAAGGGAACATTAGTCCCCGAGCTAATGCAAGAGCAAATCGCTGTAACAAACTCCTTGGTCAATGAAACGGCGCCATCTTCCACTTCTGGTTCGGACCGCCATTGGCCTGGAACAGGATGACGGGCGTCCCGTCGTGCGCCCCGCCGGTTTCGGACATGCCCTCCGCAGCGTCGAGGACGTACCCAAGGTAGCTGACGCTGCGAATGCAGTGGAACCCTTCTCCAAGGTCGCCGCCCCGCGTCCACAGCAGCGCGACGTCCACCGAGTCCGGGCAGTAGCCGACCACTTGAAGTTTCTGGTCGCTGTGGGAGCGCCGCAGCGCCTTCCCGGTGGCCTTGTTGACCAGGGCGAACGAGCTGCGCCCCTCCTCGTCCGTCACGCGCCCGGTGTTCCGAAAGCTCTGGATCCAAGCCTACGTACAAGAAGAGAGAAGCCATGATAACACGCCGTGCGAAATGCAGATGGTCTCTGCGCATCTAAAGCAACCAGCAAGGTTAACTGACTTGTTTGTCATCCTCCAGATCCGTGCGCGCGAGGACGGCAGCGCCGTCGCGGACGGTGAGGCTCAGCTCGTCGTTGCACTCACACGAGACCCGCACCGGCGGTCCGCGGCCAGCCAGCGCGTCGGAGATCCGCCAGAGCTGGTTGTGGCCGCGGTTCCAGCGGAAGAGGATGAGCCGCGTGCCGTCGCGCGCGCCGCCGAACTGCGGGATCGCCTTCTCTGCGTCAAATATGTAATCCATGTTATTTACCATGTGGATTAGCCGGTAGCCTCCGCCCACGTCCCCGGTCTCCGCCCACAGGACCGACTCGTCGAGGTACCCCCGGTTGAACCGGATGGCTCTGACGGGAAGATTGTAGCCGAGGGAGTGCTTCAGCGCGTCTCCGGTGGCCTTGTTGACGAGAGCGAACGCCGGGTTACCGGCCTCGTCCTTGACGCCGCCGGCGTACATCACGTCCTTCTGCCAGAGCTGCATCGAACGTGGGGAGAATGCACAAGGGTCACACAGGAGTAGGACTGTAGTACACAGGAAAGAGGAGGAAGCAGACGACGGAAGGTAGCCCTGCCTGGCGGTCGTCGCTGGGGTCGGCGGCGGCGAGGACGACTTCGCCGTCGACGAGGGCGAGGCTGAGGTCGTCGGAGGCGCGGCAGTGGATCCGGAACGTGTAGGCCATGGCTACGAAGTACTATCCGTGCGGGTCGAGCGTGGGGTGTGGGATTATTGGTTGATTACTCGCGCTTTATACTGCTACTACCTTGGAAGTTGAAAAGTGGATATATAGGCACCATCGACGTTCGAAATTCTGGAGCAGAATAAAGTGGATAGGTTCGTGTCCCCATTATTGCATGGGGAATAATTAATGGCGGGAAGGGAGGGAGGGACTGCCGTTCGTTCGAATTCGTCTTCTCGGTAGTGCCAGCAGGTTTGCAGGTGTGGGTCCGCTGCTGCGCATCAACTTCCTTCGCTCTGTCTTTCGTGCGCGTTTGCCCCTTTCGACGCCGGACAAATGGCAAGACGGTGTGGGGCCCACGCATCAGGGTTTCGTCCGAAACAGTGCGAGCTAGGATATAGTCAAATCTTTACCTATTATTTTACCTTGGATAGTGTTGATCAATTCATCAATCTTGGCAGTCAGCCCATCGTTCATCTCCTCAGAGATGGAGTTCACCTTTCTTGTGGTTTTCTTGCAAGTCATAAAGTAGTTTCTTAGCTTACTCAATTGGTCGTCCCATGATGATTCCTCCTACACAGCTGTGTCTAACATGGATTTATGGATTTTGACATGTGGTTAAGGGCATTATAAAATATATGAATAATAAGTCACTTTTTCACCACCCCTCCCCCCCATGGTTCTGGAAGTTACTTATGGCCTCCTTCATGCGGTCCCATGTAGGTGCTAGTGCCTCACGATCTTCCTGCTTAAAACCTGCAATTTGTGATCATAGTTGCATTATATTTGTATGGGCAAAACTTAGCCATAAACATGTTTCAATATAAATTGCACGAAGTTATAATTCCTATAGGCAAAGCTAGAAGTCATCATTTCCTTTTTCTTTTAAATAATAAGAAAATAGAGCAACTTCAAAGTGTCAGGTTCATAATCTTTAATATGCGGCATGTCGCACAGTTTAGTAAAAGTATGCAAACGCATACCGACATCTTCGAATGTAGAGCCTCAAAATTGGTTTTGTTAAACCACATTAGCAAAAAAGGGATTAATTTCAAATTGTTTAGTAGCAACATTGGGCAATGCGGTTGGTGCACTCATAAAGTTCTCATCGGGAGTTGCAAACTCTCCGAGTTTCTTAGCCATGCTATTTTTTGGGTTTTTGATTGAAACAAGAACTAGAAATACAAATGGAGATAAAAAGAAAAACAGAAAAAGAACTTAAACAAAAACTCTACTCTAATGACTAGTGACAGCCCTTCCCGACAATGTCACACAAAAACATGGTTGATGACCATTTGTGATCCGGTTTCGAATTGTAGATAGTCATCTTACCTTTTCCCCAAGGAGTGATCTTGGGCATTGAACCCACGGGAGGATGTGCTTATGACAAAGATTCAAACAAGATATTGTTCTCGTAAAATTGTCTAGGGTCCGGACCTTTTAAACGACCTTTTAGATGTAAAAAATAATATTGAAATAGGCATAGGTGTGAGGACTTACACTTACAACCTTGTACTTGTGAGCGGGGCCTTGTCTTGGTCCATAACATGGCTCTGGCAGACACCCGTTACGTGTGCTCACAACACGATGAAGTGGGAGATGTGTCCAAAGTACGTCATGACTAGTTCACGAAATGAATTGCTAGTCAGTTGTCCAATTGTTGTAACTCACTTCCTGTTTAAGTGCAATGAAGCGGCCGCGTTATGGCGCCTTTTTGGACGGGATTATGAAGAGGGCATGCGACGTCGACAGGGCAGGTGAAGCTGTACTAGACTTTTTTTTATTCAGATCCTGTACAAGACCTTGGTTTTCTCGGTGAGAATAATATACATGAAATAATAGCCATCTCCTCTTGGTACCTTTGGTAGGAAAGAAGAAAAATTGCCCATGGCGAGCAAACACATAATTCTAATCAAATAGTATCAACCATCAAAGCTTTGACAACGAATTTTGTCCTCTCATTGGATCCAAATTATGGCAACGACTTTGGGGTGGCTGAAACTACCAGGTGGTTTTGTCAAACTTAATTTGGATGCAAATTTTGATCAAGACCTCGTAAAAGGTGCATCTAGACCAGTCTATTGTGATTCATCTAGTAATTTCCTAGCTGTAGCTAATTGGAAGATCGACGTCTTCATGGATGTACTATCTGCTGAAGCTATGACATTCCATTACGGTTTATCTCTATCCCAAACAGTGGGATGTAACAAGTAGTTGATCAACTCGGACAACTTAGAAGTCGTGGAAACTATGAAGAATGGTGGTCGATCAATGGGGAAAGTGGTAGCGATTTTTGATGACTACTACAATCTTGCTTGCGAGTTTACTCCCGCTATTTTTTATCATTGTAGTAGAGTAGCTAATGACGTAGCACATGAGTTCGCTAGGATGGCCATGAGAATTCCTTATCCCCAATTCCAAACATGTTGGTCAGCCCAAGCCCAAAATGGCATTGGTATGACCGTGAGTTAATTGATCGATGCGTACATACTTCCCGTTCCATGTTGTTCTACTCAATAACTCCACTCCACCCCTCGCCACTTCGTCAAGCTTTTTCCATCGAGCCTCCTATGACCGGTGGTGACGCATGCTACGACCAGATGACCTGCTGCCCCTATTGCCAGACGTCTCCATGGCTGATCTCTCCGATCCCGAGTCTCATAGCATGGCTCACCCATGCAGTATAATCTTCTTGCCCTACGCCACTAATTGGCACCTTCAAAATGTCCTCACTTGGAAGCATTGTTCTTTCCAAGGTAGGCACGTCCCATTCTCTTCCCGAGTAGTTTAGCAAATCGACCACCTTGGAAATGTTGGTGCGGTCCAGCGCTCCCGGTGGTTTAGTTGATCTAGCTCTCAGGATCCAGCCATCAACCCAGACATCGACAGTAGACCCGTCCCCTATGCACCAAACAAGGCCGACCTTCAACAGTTCTCGCCCAAACATGATGCTACACCAAGTGTATGATGTGTTCTTTTGGGCATGTGGCGTCTAGAAATCCCGTCTCTTGAAAATGTCGTTCTTTCAACACTCTAGCACAAACGGGTTAGATAGAATCCACCAAGCCTGTTTGGAGAGCAAAATGCTTGGTTGAAAACTTCAAAGTCTCGAACCCCATGAAGGAAATATGCCCTAGAGGCAATAATAAAGTTGTTATTTATATTTCCTTATATCATGATAAATGTTTATTATTCATGCTAGAATTATATTAACCGGAAACTTAGTACATGTGTGAATACATAGACAAACAAAGTGTCACTAATTTGCCTCTACTTGACTAGCTCGTTGAATCAATGATGGTTATGTTTCCTAACCATAGACATGAGTTGTCATTTGATTAACGGGATCACATCATTAGGAGAATGATGTGATTGACTTGACCCATCCGTTAGCTTAGCACGATGATCGTTTAGTTTGTGCTATTGCTTTCTCCATAACCATACATGTTCCTATAACTATGAGATCATGCAACTCCCGAATACCGGAGGAACACTTTGTGTGCTACCAAACGTCACAACGTAACTGGGTGATTATAAAGGTGCTCTACAGGTGTCTCCGATGGTATTCGTTGAGTTGGCATGGATCAAGATTAGGATTTGTCACTCTGATTGTCGGGGAGGTATCTCTGGGCCCTCTCGGTAATGTACATCACTATAAGACTTGCAAGCAATGTAGCTAATGAGTTAGTTACGAGATGTAGCATTACGGAACGAGTAAAGAGACTTGCCGGTAATGAGATTGAACTAAGTATTGAGATACCGACGATTGAATCTCGGGCAAGTAACATACCGATGACAAAGGGAACAACGTATACCGTTATGCGGTTTAACCGATAAAGATCTTCGTAGAATATGTAAGAACCAACATGAGCATCCAGGTTCCGCTATTGGTTATTGATCGGAGACATGTCTCGGTCATGTCTACATAGTTCTAGAACCCGTAGGGTCCGCACGCTTAACGTTCGGTGACGATCGGTATTACGATTTTATGTGTTTGGATGTACCGAAGGTAGTTCGGAGTCCTGGATTTGATCACGGACATAATGAGGAGTCTTGAAATGGTCGAGACGTAAAGATCGATATATTGGAAGCCTATGTTTGGACATCAGAATGGTTCCGGGTGAAAACGGGAGTATACCGAAGCACCGGGAGGTTACCGGAACCCCTCGGGAGATATATGGGCCTTATTGGGCCTTAGTGGGAGAGAGGGGAAAGGAGCAAAGGAGGGGGAGCCCCCCAAGCCCAATCCGAATTGGCAAGGGGGCCGGTCCCCCTTTCCTTCCTCCTCCCTCCTTCTTCCTTCTCTCCTAAATCCAACAAGGCAAGGGGGCGAATCCTACTCCCGCTGGGAGTAGGACTCCCCTTGCGGCGCGCCTAGGAGGCCGTGTTGGGGAACGTAGTAATTTCAAAAAATTTCCTACACACACGCAAGATCATGGTGATGCATAGAAACGAGAGGGGAGAGTGTCCTCCACGTACCCTCGTAGACCGTTAAGCGGAAGCGTTATAACAACGCGGTTGATGTAGTCGTACGTCTTCACGATCGACCGATCCTCAGCACCGAACATACGGCACCTCCACGTTCAACACACGTTCAGCTCGATGACGTCCCGCAAACTCACGATCCAGTAGAGCTCGGGGAAGAGTTTCGTCAGCACGACGGCGTGGTGACGATATTGATGAAGCTACTGTCGCAGGGCTTCGCCTAAGCACCGCTACGATATAACCGAGGTGGATTATGGTGGAGGGGGGCACCGCACACGGCTAAGAGATCAACAGATCAATTGTTGTGTCCCTAGGGTGCCCCCCTGTCCCCGTATATAAAGGAGCTAGGGGGGAGGAGGCCGGCCAAGGAGGAGGGCACGCCAAAGGGGGAGTCCTACTCCCACTGGGAGTAGGACTCCCTCTTTTCCTAGTTGGAGTAGGAGAGGAGAAGGGAGAGAAGAGAGAAGAAAAGGGGGGCGCCGCCCCCCTCCTTGTCCAATTCAAACTAGAGGGGGAGGGGGCGCGCGGCTGCCCTTGGCCGCCCCTCCTCTTCTCCCACTAAGGCCCATTAGGCCCAATATACTCCCGGGGGAGGAGGGGGGGGGTCCGGTAACCCCTCGGTACTCCGGTAAATGTCCAAAACCTCCCGGAACCTTTCTGGTATCCGAACATAGTCATCCAATATATCGATCTTTACGTCTCGACCATTTTGAGACTCGTCGTCATGTCCGTGATCATATCCGGGACTCCGAACTACCTTCGGTACATCAAAACACAAAAACTCATAATACCGATCGACACAGAACTTTAAGTGTGCGGACCCTACGGGTTCGAGAACTATGTAGACATGACCGAGACACGTCTCCGGTCAATAACTAATAGCGGAACCTGGATGCTCATATTGGTTCCTACATATTCTACGAAGATCTTTATCGGTCAAACCGCATAACAACATACGTTGTTCCCTTTTCATCGGTATGCTACTTGCCCGAGATTTGATCGTCGGTATTTCAATACCTAGCTCAATCTCATTACCGGCAAGTCTCTTTACTCGTTTCATAATGCATCATCCCGCAACTAACTCATTAGTCACATTGCTTGCAAGGCTTATAGTGATGTGCATTGCCGAGAGGGCCCAGAGATACCTCTTCAACAATCGGAGTGACAAATCCTAATCTTGATCTATGCCAACTCAACAAGTACCATCGGAGACACCTGTAGAGCACCTTTATAATCACCCAGTTACGTTGTGACATTTGGTAGCACACAAAGTGTTCCTCCGGTAATCGGGAGTTGCATAATCTCATAGTCATAGGAACATGTATAAGTCATGAAGAAAGCAGTAGCAGTAAACTAAAACGATCAAGTGCTAAACTAGCGGAATGGGTCAAGTCAAGCACATCATTCTCTAATGACGTGATCTCGTTAATCAAATGACAACTCATGTCTATGGCTAGGAAACTTAACCATCTTTGATTCAACGAGCTAGTCAAGTAGAGGCATACTAGTGACACTTTGTTTGTCTATGTATTCACACATCTACTAAGTTTCCGGTTAATACAATTCTAGCATGAATAATAAACATTTAGCATGAAATAAGGAAATAAATAATAACTTTATTATTGCCTCTACAACATATTTCCTTCAGTCTCCCACTTGCACTAGAGTCAATAATCTAGATTACACAGTAATGATTCTATTACCCATGGAGTCTTGGTGCTGATCATGTTTTGCTCGTGGAAGAGGCTTAGTCAGCGGGTCTGCAACATTCAGATCCGTATGTATCTTGCATATCTCCATGTCTCCCACTTGGACTTGATCCCGGATGGAATTGAAGTGTCTCTTGATGTGCTTGGTTCTCTTGTGAAATCTGGATTCCTTTGCCAAGGCAATTGCTCTAGTATTGTCACAAAAGATTTTCATTGGACCCGATGCACTAGGTATGACACCTCCTTCATCCAGACTCCTTCATTTTGTACTTCCGAAGCAGCTATGTACTCCGCTTCACACGTAGATCCCGCCACGACGCTTTGTTTAGAACTGCAGCAACTGACAGCTCCACCATTCAATATAAACACGTATCCGGTTTGCGATTTAGAATCGTTCGGATCAGTGTTAAAGCTTGCATCGACATAACCATTTACGACGAGCTCTTTGTCACCTCCATAAACGAGAAACATATCCTTAGTCCTTTTCAGGTATTTCAGGATGTTCTTGATCGCTGTCTAGTGATCCACTCCTGGATTACTTTGGTACCTCCCTGCTAAACTAATAGCAAGGCACACATCAGGTCTGGTACACAACATTGCATACATGATAGAGCCTATGGCTGAAGCATAGGGAACACTTTTCATTTTATCTCTATCTTCTGCAGTGGTCGGGCATTGAGTCTTACTCAATTTTACACCTTGTAACACAGGCAAGAACCCTTTCTTAGCCTGATCCATTTTGAACTTCTTCAAAACTTTATCAAGGTATGTGCTTTGTGAAAGTACAATTAAGCGCCTTAATCTATCTCTATAGATCTTGATGCCCAATATATAAGCAGCTTCACCGAGGTCTTTCATTGAAAAACTCTTATTCAAGTATCCTTTTATGCTATCCAGAAATTCTATATCGTTCCAATCAATAATAGTCATCCACATATAATATTAGAAATGCTACAAAGCTCCCACTCAATTTCTTGTAAATACAAGCTTCTCCAAAAGTCTGTATAAAACCATATGCTTCGATCACACTATCAGAATGTTTATTCCAACTCTGAGAGGCTTGCACCAGTCCATAAATGGATCGCTGGAGCTTGCACACTTTGCTAGTACCCTTTGGATCGATAAAACCTTCAGGTTGCATCATATACAACTCTTCTTCCAGAAAACCATTCAGGAATGCAGTCTTTACATCACTATAAGACTTGCAAGAAATGTAGCTAATGAGTTAGTTACGGGATGTAGAATTACGGAACGAGTAAAGAGACTTGCCGGTAACGAGATTGAACTAGGTATTGAGATACCGACGATCGAATCTCGGGCAAGTAACATACCGATGACAAAGGGAACAACGTATACCATTATGCGGTTTGACCGATAAAGATCTTCGTAGAATATGTAGGAACCAATATGAGCATCTAGGTTCCGCTATTGGTTATTGACTGGAGACATGTCTACATAGTTCTCGAACCCGTAGGGTCTGCACGCTTAAAGTTTGGTGACGATCGGTATTATGAGTTTATGTGTTTTGATGTACCGAAGGTAGTTAGGAGTCCCGGATTTGATCACGAACATAATGAGGAGTCTCGAAATGGTTGAGACGTAAAGATTGATATATTGGAAGCCTATGTTTGGACATCAGAATGGTTCCGGGTAAAAAACGGGAGTATACCGGAGCACCGGGAGGTTATCGGAACCCCCCGGGAGATATATGGGCCTTATTGGGCCTTAGTGGGAGAGAGGGGAAAGGAGCAAAGGAGGGGGTGCCCCCCTAGCCCAATCCGAATTGGGAAGGGGGCCGCCCCCTTTCCTTCCTCCTCCCTCCTACTTCCTTCTCTCCTATATCCAACAAGGCAAGGGGGCGAATCCTACTCCCGGTGGGAGTAGGACTACCGTTGGGGCGCGCCTAGGAGGCCGTTTGGGGAACGTAGCAATTTCAAAAAAAAATCCTACGCACACGCAAGATCATGGTGATGCATAGCAACGAGAGGGGAGAGTGTCGTCCACGTACCCTCGTACACCATTAAGCGGAAGCGTTATAACAACGCGGTTGATGTAGTCATACGTCTTCACGATCGACCAATCCTCAGCACCGAACGTGCGGCACCTCCACGTTCAGCACACATTTAGCTCGGTGATGTCCCGCAAACTCACGATCCAGTAGAGCTCGGGGAGGAGTTTCGTCAGCACGATGGCGTGGTGACGATGTTGATGAAGCTACTGTTGCAGGGCTTCGCCTAAGCACCGCTATGATATAACCGAGGTGGATTATGGTGGAGGGGGGCACCGCACATGGCTAAGAGATCAACAGATCAATTGTTGTGTCCCTGGGGTGCCCCCTGTCCCCGTATATAAAGGAGCTAGGGGGAGGCGGCCGGCCAAGGAGGAGGGCGCGCCAAGGGGGGAGTCCTACTCCCACCGGGAGTAGGACTCCCTCTTTTCCTAGTTGGAGTAGGAGAGGAGAAGGAAGGGAGAGAAGAGAGAAGAAAAGGGGGGCGCCGCCCCCTCCTTGTCCAATTCGGACTAGAGGGGGAGGGGGCGCGCGGCTGCCCTTGGCTGACCCTCCTCTTCTCCCACTAAGGCCCATTAGGCCCAATATACTCCCGGGGGAGGAGGGGGGGGGTCCGGTAACCCCTCGGTACTCCGGTAAATGTCCAAAACCTCCCGGAACCTTTCCGGTATCCGAACATAGTCATCCAATATATCGATCTTTATGTCTTGACCATTTTGAGACTCGTCGTCATGTCCGTGATCATATCTGGGACTCCGAACTACCTTTGGTACATCAAAACACAAAAACTCATAATACCGATCGTCACAGAACTTTAAGTGTGCGGACCCTACGGGTTCGAGAACTATGTAGACATGACCGAGACACGTCTCCGGTCAATAACCAATAGTGGAACCTAGATGCTCATATTGGTTCCTACATATTCTACAAAGATCTTTATCGGTCAACCCGCATAACAACATACGTTGTTCCCTTTATCATCGGTATGTTACTTGCCTGAGTTTTGATCGCCGGTATCTCTATACCTAGCTGAATCTCGTTACCGGCAAGTCTCTTTACTCGTTACGTAATGCATCATCCCGCAACTAACTCATTAGTCACATTGCTTGCAAGGCTTATAGTGATGTGCATTACCGAGAGGGCCCAGAGATACCTCTCGGACAATCGGAGTGACAAATCCTAATATTGATCTATGCCAAGTCAACAAGTACCATCAGAGGCACCTGTAGAGCACCTTTATAATCACCCAGTTACATTGTGACATTTGGTAGCACACAAAGTGTTCCTCCGGTAATCGTGAGTTGCATAATCTCATAGTCATAGGAACATGTATAAGTCATGAAGAAAGCAATAGCAGTAAACTAAAACGATCAAGTGCTAAGCTAACGGAATGGGTCAAGTCAATCACATCATTCTCTAATGATGTGATCCCGTTAATCAAATGACAACTCATGTCTATGGCTAGGAAATGTAACCATCTTTGATTCAACGAGCTAGTCAAGTAGAGGCATACTAGTGACACTTTGTTTGTCTATGTATTCACACATGTACTAAGTTTCCGGTTAATACAATTCTAGCATGAATAATAAACATTTATCATGAAATGAGGAAATAAATAATAACTTTATTATTGCCTCTAGGGCATATTTCCTTCAGTCTCCCACTTGCACTAGAGTCAATAATCTAGATTACACAGTAATGATTCTAACACCCATGGAGTCTTGGTGCTGATCATGTTTTGCTCGTGGAAGAGGCTTAGTCAGCGGGTCTGCAACATTCAGATCCGTATGTGTATCTTGCATATCTCTATGTCTCCCACCTGGACTTGATCCCGGATGGAATTGAAGTGTCTCTTGATGTGCTTGGTTCTCTTGTGAAATCTGGATTCCTTTGCCAAGGCAATTGCTCCAGTATTGTCACAAAAGATTTTCATTGGACCCGATGCACTAGGTATGACACCTAGATTGGATATGAACTCCTTCATCCAGACTCCTTCATTTGCTACTTCCGAAGCAGCTATGTACTCTGCTTCACACGTAGATCCCGCCATGACGCTTTGTTTAGAACTGCACCAACTGAAAGCTCCACCGTTCAATATAAACACGTATCTGGTTTGCGATTTAGAATCGTCCGGATCAGTGTTAAAGCTTGCATCGACGTAACCATTTACGACGAGCTCTTTATCACCTCCATAAACGAGAAACATATCCTTAGTCCCTTTCAGGTATTTTAGGATGTTCTTGATCGCTGTCCAGTGATCCACTCCTGGATTACTTTGGTACCTCCCTGCTAAACTAATAGCAAGGCACACATCAGGTCTGGTACACAGCATTGCATACATGATAGAGCCTATGGTTGAAGCATAGGGAACACTTTTCATTTTCTCTCTATCTTCTACAGTGGTCGGGCATTGAGTCTTACTCAGTTTCACACCTTGTAATACATGCAAGAACCCTTTCTTAGCCCGATCCATTTTGAACTTCTTCAAAACTTTATCAAGGTATGTGCTTTGTGAAAGTCCAATTAAGCGTCTTGATCTATCTATATAGATCTTGATGCCCAATATATAAGCAGCTTCACCGAGGTCTTTCATTGAAAAACTCTTATTCAAGTATCCTTTTATGCTATCCAGAAATTCTATATCATTTCCAAGCAATAATATGTCATCCACATATAATATTAGAAATGCTACAAAGCTCCCACTCACTTTCTTGTAAATACAGGCTTCTGCAAAAGTCTGTATAAAACCATATGCTTCGATCACACTATCAAAACGTTTATTCCAACTCCGAGAGGCTTGCACCAGTCCATAAATGGATCGCTGGAGCTTGCACACTTTGTTAGTACCCTTTGGATCAATAAAACCTTCAGGTTGCATCATATACAACTCTTCTTCCAGAAAACCATTCAGGAATGCAGTCTTTACATCCATTTGCCAAATTTCATAATCATAAAATGCGGCAATTTCTAACATGATTCAGACGAACTTAAGCATTGACGGTGTCCTGGACTAGGGGGGTACTCACCACGTCGTCTCCCGGTCAGTTAGACTGGGCCGAGGACCCCCATGACCGTATACTCATGGGCCAGTTCGGACAGCTGCCGCATACAAGGAAGATTCCACAAGACTTGGTGGTCAAGACAAGGACTCCTCCCGCACCGGCATATTCGGCTAGGACTCTTGTTATCCTAGGCCTCTGGTGCATTATATAAACCAAGGCCAGGCTAGTCGATAGAGAGATAAAAACAATCATAATCATAGGCTAGTTTCTAGGGTTTAGCCTCTACGATCTCATGGTAGATCCACTCTTGTAATACTCACATCATCAAGATCAATCAAGCAGGAAGTAGGGTATTACCTCCACCGAGAGGGCCCGAACCTGGGTAAACATCGTGTCCCCTGTCTCCTGTTACCATCGACCTTAGACGCACAGTTCGGGACCCCCTACCCGAGATCCGCCGGTTTTGACACCGACATTGGTGCTTTCATTGAGAGTTCCGTGATACGTCTCCGTCGTATCTACTTTTCCAAACACTTTTGCCCTTATTTTGGACTCTAACTTGTATGATTTGAATGGAACTAACCCGGACTGACGCTGTTTTCAGCAGAATTGCCATGATGTTGTTTTATGTGCAGAAAACAAATATTCTTGGAATGACCTGAAACTCCACGGAACATCTTAGAAAAAACAATAAAAAATCCTCGCCAAAGATGAAGACCAGGGGGCCCACACCCTTCTCATGAGGGTGGGGGGAGCGCCCCCCTAGGGCGCCCCCTACCTCGTGGGCCCCCTGTTGCGTCTCCGACTCCAACTCCACCTCCATATATTGAGTTTCGATGAGAAAAAAATCATAGAGAAGAAATCATCGCGTTTTACGATATGGAGCCGCCGCCAAGCCCTAAAACCTCTCGGGAGGGCTGATCTGGAGTCCGTTCGGGGCTCCAGAGAGGGGAATTCATCGCCGTCATCATCATCAACCATCCTCCATCACCAATTTCATGATGCTCACTGCCGTGTGTGAGTAATTCCATCGTAGGCTTGCTGGACGGTGATGGGTTGGATGAGATTTATCATGTAATCGAGTTAGTTTTGTTAGGGTTTGATCCCTAGTATCCATTATGTTCTGAGATTGATGTTGCTATGACTTTGCTATGCTTAATGCTTGTCACTAGGGCCTGAGTGCCATGATTTCAGATCTGAACCTATTATGTTTTCATGAATATATGTGAGTTGAATATATGTGAGTTCTTGATCCTATCTTGCAAGTCTATAGTCACCTACTATGTGTTATGATCCGGCAACCCCGAAGTGACAATAATCAGGACCACTCCCGGTGATGACCATAGTTTGAGGAGTTCATGTATTCACTATGTGCTAATGCTTTGTTCCGGTTCTCTATTAAAAGGAGCCCTTAATATCCCTTAGTTTCCAATAGGACCCCGCTGCCACAGGAGGGTAGGACAAAATATGTCATGCAAGTTCTTTTCCATAAGCACGTATGACTATATACGGAATACATGCCTACATTACATTGATGAATTGGAGCTAGTTCTGTGTCACCCTATGTTATGACTGTTACATGATGAACCGCATCCGGCATAATTATCCATCACTGATCCGGTGCCTACGAGTTTTCCATATACTGGTTCTCGCTTATTTACTTACCCGCTGCTACTGTTACAATCACTACAAAATACCAAAAACATTACTTTTGCTGTCTTTACTTTTGTTGCCGCTACCACCACTATCATATTACTTTGTTGCAGATACTAAGTTTCCAGGTGTGGTTGAATTGACAACTCAGCTGCTAATACTTGAGAATATTCTTTGGCTCCCCTTGTGTCGAATCAATAAATTTGGGTTGAATACTCTACCCTCGAAAGCTGTTGCGATCCCCTATACTTGTGGGTTATCAAGACTAATTTCTGGCATCGTTGCCGGGGAGCATAGCTCTATTCTTTGAGTCACTTGGGATTTATATCTGCTGGACACTATGAAGAACTTGAGAGATCCAAAAACCAAGATCTATCCCTCAACTACGAGGGGAGGTAAGGAACTGCCATCTATCTCTGCACTTGATTCACCTTCTGTTATGAGTAAGTTAGCGACACCTACACCTGCTTCTGCTATTCGTTCTGATATGTCGCATGTTATTGATGATGCCACTTTTGCTATGCAAGATACTTATGATGAAACTGCTTCTATGCCTGATACTACTATGCCCCCTAGTGAATTTCTTGATGAACAAATTGCTAGGGCTAGAGAAAAAGAAATTATTGAATCTGAATACGATGATGATAGTGATGATGAAAATATGCCTGTTATTCCTGAGGGTTATCTTTTTGATATGGAATCTTCTGCCGCTATTTTTGCTTGCCAAGATAGATATGAGCTTAAGAGGTTATTAATTAAATGGAACAAAGAATCACTTAGAGATAAAATGAGACCTGACCCTGCTTTTGCTACTTCACCTATATGTGTTCCTGATAAGGATTATGAATTCTCTGTTGATCCTGATATAATTACTTTGGTTGAATCTGATCCGTTTTATGGCTATGAATCTGAAACTGTTGTGGCACATCTTACTAAGTTAAATGATATAGCTGCCCTGTTCACTAATGATGAGAGATCGCGTTACTTCTATATACTCAAAATATTTTCGTTCTCATTAAAGGGTGATGCTAAGATATGGTTTAATTCTCTTGATCCTGGTTGTGTGCGTAGTCCCCAGGATATGATTTATTACTTCTCTGCTAAATATTTCCCTGCTCATAAGAAACAAGCTGCTTTGAGGGAAATATACAACTTCGTGCAGATTAAAGAAGAGAGTCTCCCACAAGCTTGGGGGAGGCTTCTCAAGTTACTTAATGCTTTGCCTGATCATCCTCTTAAGAAACCTGAAATACTTGATATCTTTTATAATGGACTAACCGATGCTTCCAGAGATTACCTGGATAGTTGTGCTGGTTCTCTTTTCAGGGAAAGAACACTAGATGAAGCTGAAATCCTATTGAATAATATGTTGACAAATGAAAATAATTGGGCACCTCCTGAGCCAGCTCCTTAGCCAACTCCTGCTCCAATTACTGAGCCTATTCCTAAACCAACTCCGAAGAAGAGAGGTGTTCTATTTCTCAGTCCCGAAGATATGCAAGAGGCAAAGAAATCTATGAAAGAAAAATGTATTAAAGCTGAAGACGTTAAGAATTTACCTACTATTGAAGAAATACATGGTCTTAATTCACCGCCTGTTGAAGAAACATATGATCTTAATTCTTTATTTACTGAAGAACCTCCTGATCCCGATATCCCGACACAGGTAGTAAAGGTAAATTCTCTCTATAGATATGATAAAGCTGAAGTCCCTCCTACTAAAATTGCTAGTCAGTGCTTGGATGAGTTCGATAACTTTATGTTTAAACAAGACGACTTCAATGCTTATTTTGGTAGACAATTAAAAGAAAATGCTTATATGATTAGACGCTTGGGTGATTATATGGCTGATATTAAAGGTGAACTTAAACTTGTTAGCAAACATGCTTCTATGGTTACCACTCAAGTAGAACAAGTACTTAAGGCTAAAAAAGAAGTGCTTAATGAAATGAATAGTAAGAAAAATGATTATGTTATTAGAGTGGCTACTAGAACTGGTAGAATGACCCAGGAACCTTTGTATCCTGAAGGCCACCCTAAGAGAATCGAGCAAGATTCTCAAAGAAATAATATTGATGTTCCTTGTTCTTCTAAGAGGAGGAAGAAGAAAAATGATAGAACTGTGCAAACTTCTAGTGAACCTATTGCTGAACCACCTGATAATCCAAATGATATTTCTATGTCTGATGCTGAAACACAATCTGGTAATGAACATGAACCTAGTAAAAATATTAATGATGATGTTCATGATGATACTCAACCTAGTAATGATAATGATGTAGAAATTGAACCTGCTGTTGATCTTGATAACCCACAATCAAAGAATCAACGTTATGATAAACGAGACTTTGTTACTAGGAAACATGGTAAAGAAAGGGAACCTTGGGTTCAGAAATCCATGCCTTTTCCTCTGAAACCATCCAAGAAAAAGGATGATGAGGATTTTGAGCATTTTGCTGAAATGATTAGGCCTATCTTTTTGCGTATGAGATTAACTGATGTGCTCAAAACAAATCCTTCTGCTAAATATATGAAGGATATCATTACTAATAAAAGAAAGATACCGGAAGGTGAAATTTCCACCATGCTTGCTAATTATACTTTTAAGGGTGGAATACCAAAGAAACTTGGAGAGCCCGGAGTACCTACTATACCTTGCTCCATTAAAAGAAATTATATTAAAACTGCTTTATGTGATCTTGGAGCCGGTGTTAGTGTTATGCCTCTCTCTTTATATCGTAGACTTGACTTGAATAAGTTGACACCTACTGAAATATCTTTGCAAATGGCTGATAAATCAACTGCTATACCTGCCGGTATTTGTGAGGATGTGCCTGTTGTGGTTGCAAACGTTACTATTTTAACAGACTTTGTTATACTTGATATTCCCGAGGATGATAGTATGTCTATTATTCTTGGAAGACCTTTTCTTAATACTGCAGGGGCTATTATTGATTGCAACAAAGGCAATGTGACTTTTCATGTTAATGGTAATGAGCATACGGTACACTTTCCGAGGAAACAACCTCAAGTTCATAGTATCAACTCTATTGGAAAAATTCCATCGATTATATTTGGAGGTTTTGAATTCCCTCTTCCTACTGTCAAGAAGAAATATGATATTCTTATTATTGGGGATGTGCATATCTCGGTTGAGGTAACTTAGTGTTATCCGAAATTTCTCCGGTTTCATGATTATCGGAATGAGTTTGTTAACAAGACTTGATCATCCTTGTTAGTGGATTCTTTTTGATGAGCATGAGATGGATGAAACTAGAAGCACAAACTTCTGTACCCTCTCTATACTTTCTGTTATTTATATTAAATAAAGTAAAAATAGTATTTATCTATCTATTTCCTGACTTATCCGTGCAATATAAAAATATCCCGAAAATAAAAGTCCTCAGAATGACATGCCAATTTAATATGATTTTTCCGGGAATATTTGAGGATTTACTGTGCAAAAATTACCGCGGGAGGAGCTGCCACCTGGCCATGAGGGTGGTGGGCGCCTCCCCCCTATAGGGCGCGCCCCCTGCCTCGTGGGCCCACGGTGGCCCTCCTCCACTTGTCCCAGCACCCATCTTCTTCCTCTATCTCACACAAACCCGAAAAACCAACTCAAGCACGAGTTCCAGCCACTTTTGCTGTGATTTTCGATCTCCTTGCTCAAAGCACCTCTCGCAAAACTGCTTGGGGAGATTGTTCCTTGGTATGTGACTCCTCCATTGGTCCAATTAGTTTTTGTTCTAGTGCTTTATTCTTTGCAAATTTGTGCTGCATAGGTGACCATGTTCTTGAGCTTGCATGTCAAATTTATATGGTTCTAAGTAGTTCTAATGCTTGATATAGGCTCTAGGCACTTGTAGGAGTAGTTGCTATCAGTTTTATTGAAGTTGGTTTACTTTTATTTTGAAGTTACTAAAAATTTCAGAATTTTTCAGAGAAAAACAATATGTTTAGGAAGATGTTCCAAGGTGGTTCCTCTAAGAAGCAAGGACCCAGTATTGCTATGCGCGATGCTGACGAGGATCCACCAAGAGACGCTCCAGTACGGCCTTGCGAATGGCCGTCGAAAAATTTTATGGACCGTGCGGGAATTAAAGAAGAATTCAAAGCATATTTGCGCAATGCCGGTCTTGAAGATTTTGAGGCTAACAAATGCCCCCAGTATCATGGTCTCACAAGTTCATTTGTGAGGAGGTTTGAGTATTAATCTTCGCGTAATTCTCCTTCAGTCATGTTTGATCTTTATGACAAATCTTATACCATGGACCTAGAGGATTTCACTTCTGCTTGCGAACTTCCATCATGGGGTAGTGTTAGGGATCCCCCTAAATCTAAATTTAGAAACTTTCTTGCTAGTATAACTGTGGGGGAATCCAGAGATATAACGCAGGCTACCATAGGGAGCATTCACTTTCCTGCTATACATTATTTTGCTCTTTTCATCGGTAGATGCATAAATGCTAAGGATGAAGCATGTCACATGTGTGTCCCTGATCTTAGCATTCTTAGGTGTGCTGTGTTAGGAGACCAATCTTATCATATGGGAGCCATTGTAGCTCATAGGTTGCATCATAATAGAGGAGATTTCTTTGGAGGAATTTATGCAACCCGCTTAGCTCATTTTCTTGAAATAGACATTCCTGAGGGTGATATGGAGTTGCCTCCTGCATATTTAGATTATAACTCTATGGCTTCGCACCAGTTTGTCGAGAGGCCTGAATCACCTCTCTTATATCGTTTAATTTTTGATAAACGACGTGTTTTCCGTATTACTCTCCCTGCTCCTGCCTTCTTTGATTCACAGACAAAGGGAAGATATGTTATTACCAGAGAGGAGGCAGAAGAGTACGAGAGGAGAGCGGAGGCAGCTCGACTCCACGCTGCAGCTTAGCAGGCGATAACCGCTGCACATCAGTATGATCCCAACTATTCCTCCTCATCTCAGTACGACCCCAACAACTATTATTATGGATATCCGCCAGGCCAGCCGTGGCCATAGACCAACTTAGGCCAAAAGCCTAAGCTTGGGGGAGTACGTATTTCTCACCGACATTACATTTATGCTCACATACACTCATTGCTAGATGTCGGTGCTCATACTTTTTCACTGTAATATCCATGCTAGTTTATGTTCTTTTTCCTGCTTTCTTCTTGTGTGTTTGTTAAACCTTAAGAAAAACCAAAAAAATTAGTAGTAGTTTATTTTTCTGCTGTAGTAGTAATAATTAAAAAGAAAACCCAAAAATATTTCCCGTTCTTCTTTTGCTTGTTGGGAGCTTTCCCGTGTAAATAGTTTTATTTCTTTTCTTTTCTTTGGGGGTCGGTTGGAGAAGACCATAATTAAATTGTTGAAGTGGCTCTTATATGCATTATTGTTGATTTAACCCAGAGCCCATATTGCCTTGTCTTCTCCTGTTTATTGAATGCTCGCAGATTCCAGCTTAGTCCAATGCAAGTGCACTCTTATTATTATTCACACCGTTCGGTCGTGCAAGTGAAAGGCAATTATGATGATATATGATGGACTGACTGAGATGAGAAAAGCTGGTATGAACTCGACCTCTTTTGTTTTTGTAAATATGATGAGTCCCTCGTTCTTGATTCAGCTTATTATGAATAAACATGTTTGCAATGACAATTAGAGATCATAGTTGCTTGTGCCATGCTTGATTAGCTATGAGTTATAATGGTTTACCTTGTGTGCCAACATGTTATTGAGATGATTATGATATGGTATGATGGGGTGGTATCCTCCTTTGAATGATTTAAGTGACTTGACTTGGCACATGTTCACGCATGTAGTTGAAACAAAATCAACATAGCCTCCACGATATTTATGTTCATGGTGGATTATATCCTACTCATGCTTGCATCCAATGTTTATTAATTTTAGTGCATGTACATGGCTGTTGTCGCTCTCTAGTTGGTTGCTTCCCAGTCTTTTGCTAACCTTCACTTGTACTAAACGGGAATACTGCTTGTGCATCCAATCCCTTAAACCCCAAAGTTATTCCAGATGAGTCCACTATACCTACCTATATGCGGTATCTACCTACCGTTCCAAGTAAATTTGTATGTGCCAAACTCTAAACCTTCAAATAAACATTCTGTTTTGTATGCTCGAATAGCTCATGTATCAACAAAGGCTGTCCTTATCTTCCGTGTTAGGCGGGTTATTCTCAAGAGGAGTGGACTCCGCTCCTCACTCACGAGAAAATGGCTGGTCACCGGGATGCCCAGTCCCATGCTTTATGCAAACTAAATCAAAATTAATTGCAAACAAAACTCCCCATGGGACCTGATGTATGTTGGAGGCACTCGTTGTTTCGAGCAAGCCATGGATTGATGCTTGTTGGTGGAGGGGGAGTATAAACTTTACCATTCTGTTTGGGAACCGCCTATAATGTGTTTAGCATGGAAGATATTGCCATCTCTTAGTTGTTATGTTGACAATGAAAGTATACCGCTCAAAATACAATTTATCTCTATTTCAAAACCGAGCTCTGGCACCTCTACAAATCCCTGCTTCCCTCTGCGAAGGGCCTATCCATTTACTTTTATGTTGAGCCATCACCCTCTTATTAAAAAAGCACTAGCTGGAGAGCACAGCTGTCATTTGCATTCATCACTGTTAATTTATATTGGGTGTGACTATGATTGGATCTCTTTTACCATGAATTACAATGTCTAGTTAGTCCTTGATCTTTAAAGGTGCTCTGCATTTATGTTTTGCGGTCTCAGAAAGGGCTAGCAAGATACCATCTTGTTATATCATATTGTGGTTGTTTTGAGAAAGTGTTGTCATCCGAGATTTATTATTATGACTTGCTAGTTGATTATGCTATTGATATGAGTAATTGTGAGACCTGAGAATTATTGCAAATGTGGTTAGTTATGATCTATGCTGAAAACTTGAATGATGGCTTGACATAGTTACAACAACAAGAGCAAACAGAGTTTGTAAAAGTTTTTCTTTCTTTCAGTTTGTCAACTGAATTTCTTGAAGACAATCAAGGGTTGAAGCTTGGGGGAGTTGATACGTCTCCGTCGTATCTACTTTTCCAAACACTTTTGACCTTGTTTTCGACTCTAACTTGTATGATTTGAATGGAACTAACCCGGACTGACGCTGTTTTCAGCAGAATTGCCATGATGTTATTTTATGTGCAGAAAGCAAATATGCTCGGAATGACCTGAAACTCCACGGAACATCTTAGAAAAAACAATAAAAAATCCTCGCCAAAGATGAAGACGAGGGGGCCCACACCCTTCTCACGAGGGTGGGCCCCCCTAGGGCGCGCCCCCTACCTCATGGGCCCCCTGTTGCATCTCCGACTCCAACTCCACCTCCATATATTGAGTTTCGATGAGAAAAAAATCAGAGAGAAGAAATCATCGCGTTTTACGATATGGAGCCACCGCCAAGCCCTAAAACCTCTTGGGAGGGCTGATTTGGAGTCCGTTCGGGGCTCCGGAGACGGTGATTCGTCGCCGTCGTCATCATCAACCATCCTCCATCACCAACTTCATGATGCTCACTGCCGTGCGTGAGTAATTCCATCGTAGGCTTGCTGGACGGTGATGGGTTGGATGAGATTTATCATGTAATCGAGTTAGTTTTGTTAGGGTTTGATCCCTAGTATCCATTATGTTCTGAGATTGATGTTGCTATGACTTTGCTATGCTTAATGCTTGTCACTAGGGCCCGAGTGCCATGATTCCAGATCTGAACCTATTATGTTTTCATGAATATATGTGAGTTCTTGATCCTATGTTGCAAGTCTATAGTCACCTACTATGTGTTATGTTACGGCAACCCCGAAGTGACAATAATCGGGACCACTCCCGGTGATGACCATAGTTTGAGGAGTTCATGTATTCATTATGTGCTAATGCTTTGTTCTGGTTCTCTATTAAAAGGAGGCCTTAATATCCCTTAGTTTCCAATAGGACCCCGCTGCCACGGGAGGGTAGGACAAAATATGCCATGCAAGTTCTTTTCCATAAGCACGTATGACTATATACGGAATACATGCCTATATTACATTGATGAATTGGAGCTAGTTCTGTGTCACCCTATGTTATGACTGTTACATGATGAACCGCATCCGACATAATTATCCATCACTGATCCGGTGCCTACGAGTTTTCCATATACTGGTTCTCGCTTATTTACTTTCCCGCTGCTACTGTTACAATCACTACAAAATACCAAAAACATTACTTTTGCTGTCTTTACTTTTGTTGCCGCTACCACCACTATCATATTACTTTGCTACTAAACACTTTGCTACAGATACTAAGTTTCCAGGTGTGGTTGAATTGACAATTCAGCTGCTAATACTTGAAAATATTCTTTGGCTCCCCTTGTGTCGAATCAATAAATTTGGGTTGAATACTCTACCCTCGAAAGCTGTTGCGATCCCCTATACTTGTGGGTTATCATTCCGCTGTGTGATCGGCAAAAGGATCGATGGCTTGTCTGCAGATTAACTACGACGTCGACATCTTCGTCACCGGCTCGACTGGTCACCTTGGCTTGATCAAAGACTGTGCCCTGCCTCCGATCGTCATGTCCGGACGAGGGCTGAGGGAGTCCTGGATTAGGGGTCTCCGGACAGCCGGACTATATCTTTTGGTGGGACTATTAGACTATGAGGATACGAGATTGAAGACTTCGTGTCGTGTCCGGATGGGACTCTACTTGGCGTGGAAGGCAAGCTATGCAATACGGATATGTATATCTCCTCCTTTGTAACCAACCTTGTGTAACCCTAGCCCCCTCCGGTGTCTATATAAACCGGAGGGTTTTAGCCCATAGGACAACATACAATCATACCATAGGCTAGCTTTTAGGGTTTAGCCTCCCCGATCTCGTGGTAGATCAACTGTTGTAATACTCATATCATCAAGAATAAATCAAGCAGGACGTAGGGTTTTACCTCCATCAAGAGGGCCCGAACCTGGGTAAAACATCGTGTCCCCTGCCTCCTTTTACCATCCGCCTTAGATGCACAGTTCGGGACCCCCTACCCGAGATCCACTGACATCAACATTGGTGCTTTCATTGAGAGTTCCTATGTGTCGTCGCCGTTAGGCTTGATGGCTCCTACGATTATCGATAACGATGCAGTCCAGGGTGAGACTTTTCTCCCTGGACAGATCTTTGTGTTCGGCGGCTTTGCACTGCGGGCCAACTCGCTTGGCCATCTGGAGCAGATCAAAAGTTACGCCCCTGGCCACTAGGTCAAGTTTGGAAGCTTAAACTACACGGCCGATATCCGTGGAGACTTGATCTTCGACGGATTCGAGCCCCTGCCTTGTGCACCGCGCGGTCACGATGAGTATGATTTAGCTCTACCATCGGACCGTATTCAGGAGATCGTGCCGACAGCCGTTCCGACCCTCAATTCGGAGCCAGTTTCGCCATCCGTAGACGGGTCGATAGACCCCGTCACGGAGGCCGCACCCTCAGTGGCGATCGAGCCGAATATCGACCTTACACTTCACGAGAGCCGTGTTGCCAAACTGCCGGATCCTTCTCCGGCCACAGACTCCAAACCGCCTGCGCCCGTTCCTATCGAATCCGATTGGGCGCCGATCATGGAGTTTACCTCTGTGGATATTTTCCAGCACTCGCCCTTTGGCGACATACTGAACTCATTAAGGTCTCTCTTCTTGTCAGGAGGATCCTGGCCGAACTACGTCCGGCAGGATTGGGATATGGATGACGAAGAAATTCGCCGCCCACCCACCACCCACTTAGTAGCCACTGTCGATGACTTAACCGACATGCTCGACTTCGACTCCGAAGACATCGACAGTATGGACGACGATGCGGGAGTCGAAGAGGAATGACTGCCCACAGGGCACTGGATAGCCACCTCATCATACGATATATACATGGTGGACACATCCAAAGAAGGCAATAGCGACGAGACAACGGAGGATGACCCCTCCAAGAAGCAATCCAAGCGCCGGTGTCAGCGGCGCCGCTCTAAGTCCCGCCAAGGCAAAAGTGGTGATACCGGCACCGGAGATAATAGCACTCTGGACAGTGCCGAAGACAACAACAATCCCCTCCAGCAAGATTTAGAGCAGGAGGATGGAGGAGCCAGCTCTCCTGAGAGAGCAGCAGATGGAGAGGCGGAGGATGATAATTACATGCCCCCTCCAAAGAATGAGGAAAGCCTCGGCAATGACGAATTCGCCGTGCCAGAGGATCCCGTCGAAAAAGAGCGCTTCAAGCGCAGGCTTATAGCCACGGCAAATAGCCTTAAGAAAAAGCAGCAGCAGCTTCAAGCTGATCAAGATCTGCTAGCTGACAGATGGACTGAAGTCCTGGCGGCCGAAGAGTATAAACTCGAACGCCCCTCCAAGAGTTACCCAAAGTGCAGGTTGCTACCCCGACTGAAGGAGGAAGCACCAAAACCTACATCCCCGGCGTATGACGCGGTTGATCGGCCACCTCGTGGCCGCGACAGAGAGACATTCCAGCCAAAAGCTCAACCCGCACCCCGGAGTCATTCAAACAAAAAGGAAGGGGGAAATACGCCAGACCTGCGAGACATATTGGAGAACAAAGCAAAACATGCAAGATCGATCTACGGATCACGAGGGCGCGCCACTATGCGAGACGATAATCGTCATGCCGGATAGAGTAAAAGTAAGTCCGGCCGGGCCGAACTCAGCGGGCAAGACTCATTCGAGCTGTGTCGCGATATAGCCCAGTACAGAGGCACCGCACACCCCTTATGCTTCATAGACGAAGTGATGGATCATCAAATCCCAGAGGGTTTCAAACCCGTAAATATAGAATCATACGACGGCACAACAGATACTGCGGTATGGATCGAGGATTTCCTCCTGCACATCCACATGGCCCGCGGTGATGACCTACACGCCATCAAATAGCTCCCACTCAAACTCAAAGGACCAGCTTGGCATTGGCTCAACAGCTTGCCAGCAGAGTCCATTGGCTGTTGGGAAGATCTGGAAGCTGTATTCCTCGACAACTTTCAGGGCACTTATGTGCGACCACCAGATGCCGATGACTTGAGCCACATAATTCAGCAGTCAGAGGAATTGGCCAGGCAATTCTGGACATGGTTCCTAACAAAGAAAAATCAAATCGCCGACTGTCCGGATGCAGAGGCCCTAGCAGCTTTCAAACACAACATCCGCGACGAGTGGCTAGCCCGGCACCTTGGTCAGGAAAAGCCGAAATCTATGGCAGCCCTCACGACACTCATGACCCGCTTTTGCGCGGGAGAAGACAGCTGGCTGGCTCGCAGTAATAACATATCAAAGAACCATGGTACTTCGGATACCAAGGACGGCAATGGCAGGTCACGTCGCAACAAGCATAAGCGCCGCAGTTACAGTGACAATACCGAGGATACGGCAGTCAATGCCGGATTCGAAGGCTCTAAACCCGGTCAGCGGAAAAAGCCATTCAAAAGAAGCACTCCGGGCCCGTCCAGTTTGGGTCGTATACTCGATCGCTCATGTCAAATACACGGCACCCCCGACAAGCCAGCCAACCACACCAACAGGGACTGTTGGGTGTTCAAGAAGGCCGGCAAGTTAAATGCCGAAAACAAAGATAAGGGGTCACATAGCGATGACGATGAGGAGCCCCGGCAGCCGAACACCGGAGGACAGAAGAGGTTCCCCCCACAAGTGCGGACGGTGGACATGATATACGCAACCCACATCCCCAAGAGGGAGCGGAAGCGTGCGCTCAGGGACGTATATGCGTTGGAGCCAGTCGCCCCCAAGTTCAACTCATGGTCCTCCTGTTCGATCACCTTCGATCGCAGGGACCACCCCGCTAGCATCCGTCATGGTGGATTCGCCGCACTGGTCCTAGACCCAATCATTGACGGATTTCACCTCACTCGAGTCCTAACGGACGGCGACAGCAGCCTAAACCTGCTTTATCAGGACACGGTGCGCAAAATGGGTATAGACCCCTCAAGGATCAAACCCACTAAAACGACCTTTAAAGGCGTCATACCAGGTGTAGAGGCCCATTGCACAGACTCAGTGACACTGGAAGTAGTCTTCGAATCTCTGGATAACTTCCGAAGCGAAGAGTTAATCTTCGACATAGTCCCGTTCCGCAGTGGCTACCATGCACTGCTCGGGCGAACCGCATTTGCAAGATTCAATGCGGTACCGCATTATGCATATCTCAAGCTCAAGATGCCAGCACCTCGGGGGGTCATCACAGTCAATGGAAACACAGAGAGCTCTCTCCGCACGGAGGGGCACACTGCGGCCCTCGCAGTAGAAGCGCAAAGCGGCCTCTTAAGGCAATCCACTAGTTCGGTGATTAAGGACCCGGACAACTTCAAGCGCGCCCGGAGTAATCGGCAACTGGACCGCCTGCCACGTCCCGAGCTCGCATAGTAATGCGGCCCCCACCCCGGCCCCAGCCAAACGGCAAAATCCGTGCCACGCGTACATGATTACGCATTAAAAATACCATGGGCACAGGTGGGGAGGGGGGCACGACGGAGGCACGCTCCAAGTCGTGGCTTAAACCGCACTAGGGGCTTCCCGCTTTGTTATTTTTCTCTTTCAGGACTTTAATCTCTGGAAACCCTGTCCGGCAGCGTGATTGCCGAACACATGATGCAGCAACCAAGGAGGCAGAAAGCTACGTCACACCACGGAACTCCCAGGTGGATTACGATAATGAGTGAAATATTTGTTTTAATACTATTCCTCAGCTTGCCCTTGGAAGCGACATGTCAAATAGTCCTACTTTTTGCTTATCGCACTACTTGTATCATTCTGCTTTAACGCACCTTTTTGAATAAAAAATGCATAGCATTAAGACTATTATTGCATTCTTTTTTTATATATATGTTCACTTATGACAACCAGCACCCGTACACTCTGGTACGGCCAATACGCTAGGGGCTTAAGCATACCCCATAATACGGCGTGAGAAGTCCGAACACTTTCGACAGTGCAGCACCCCGAACTTATAGAATTATATGCATCAGCTCCAAATCATGTCTTGGGTCAATAGTTCGGTTTGCCCGGCTCCCATGTTTTGGTACCTTACGTTCCGCTATATCTGCTAAGGTAGCACTGGGAGAACTACTGCAATTGTGCCCCGGTTCTGCTGGGCTAAGCACCTCAGTAGAGAAAGCTAAAACTGACTGTCATGATAAGGCGAGAGACTGGTCGCTGTTTGAGAGGTTTTCAAGTCCCTAAAGACTTATGCCGCTTAGAGCGAGGAGTCGGCCCTGTCCGGCTTAAGGTGTGTATCGCGCCCCAAATTCGGCCTTCCGAATACTAGGGGCTTCGCCGAAATTTAAAATTATAGAATTCTATGGCTAAGTGAGAGTGATAACGCATTATAGTCCGATTGCCTTGTTCGTTGTGCTGAGCACCTCCCTCGAAGGACCCAACAATGGGAACAAGAGTGCTCAGGTTTATCCCGAACACCCCATCACTCGTAGCATGGGGGCAGAAGCCGACGACTAGCCATCTCTCAGATTTGATAAACAGCCAAACAGAAGGTAATATTTTAAATTCAAACAAGCGTTGCATAGCTCATATGAACAAGTTTTCATAACTACAGGATTACACGAGCGAGTTTACTCGAATATTATATCTTTCGTACACTCGTCCGCTACGAGGCGAGCACCCTTTAGGACACCCTCATAGTACATCTCGGGGTGGCGATGCTCCTTGCCCTCCGGCGGACCTTCCCTAATCAGCTTCACGGCGTCCAGCTTGGCCCATTGCACCTTCACACGGGCGAAAGCCCGGCGCGCACCTTCGATGCAGACGGGCCGCTTGATGACTTCCAGCCGTGGGCAGGCATCCACAGGCCGCCTCACCAGGCCGAAGTAGCTGCTGGGAAGGGCGTCGCCAGGCCACATCCGGACTATAAAGCCCTTCATGGCCTGTTCGGCCGCCTTGTGTAGATCGACCAGTTGCTTCAGCTGGTCGCTCAGAGGCATCGGGTGTTCGGTCCCAGTATACTGAGACCAGAACAGCTTCTCCGTTGAGCTTCCCTCCTCGGCCTGGTAAAACTGTGCGACATCCGACACGCTGCGGGCCAAATCTGCGAATGCTCCTGGAGAGCTCCAAATTCGGGTAAGTAATAGGTAATTTACTTTCACATGCTTGCTTTGCATATAGAATGCCTTACCCGCCGCTATCTTCTTCATTGCATCAATCTCCTGGAGGGCCTTTTGGGCTTTGGCCTTGACACTCTTTGCACTCTCGAGGGCCGCGGCAAGCTCAGACTCTCGTGTCTTCAAGTCAAGCTCCAACGCCTCGTGCTTCGTCACGAGAGCGTGGAGCTCTTGCTGCACCTCGCCTACCCGAGCCTCATGCCTTTCCCGCTCGGTGCGCTCCGTGGCCGCTTTGTTTTCGGCCTCGGATAGCGCTTGCTTCAGGATCGCCACCTCGGTCGTGGCCCCTGGCAAATTTATGATGATCCTGTCATTTTGCAATTGCATTCTTTCTATACATATCCATATACTAGGTACTACTTAACTTTGTTTTCCTCGAGCTGCCTCTTGGCAAGGCCGAGCTCGTCCTTGGCCCCTTTAAGGTCCTGCTTCAGTGCGGCGACCTCCGTAGTCAGTGCGGCAGAGGCCAGCAGCGAAGCCTGCATACGCATATTGACATACTTATATTAGACTCCTGCGATATTGTTTGATCCTCTGTTCGGCTTTTCTTTGTGAACACCGAACAGAGCACCAGGGGCTACTATCTATGCGGTAATATTTTCCCCATATTCCAAAAACTTATCTCAAAGCCTGTTAGAAGGCTGGCACAGGCTTCAGTCAGTCCGCTCTTGGGGGACTGAAGCTTCTGGACCACCGCACTCATAATAGTGCGGTGCTCTTCGTCGATGGAAGCGCTGCGAAGCGCTCCCAGCAGATCGTCCGGTGCCTATGGATGGACAGAGGTCACCGGCACAGGCGTCTTGCCCCTTTTGGAAGGAGGCCGCCTGCCCGAGTGCGGAACCACTGGGGGTTCCGGCGCGGTGTTCGGCTGAGGGCCGAACTCGGAGCCCTCGAGAGCCTTGCTCCCTCTGCTCCCGGAGTCCGTAAGGTCGCCTTGAGGCTCCTCCGGGACTGTCGCCCCTCGACCCGGTGCCTCTTGAGACAATACATCGACGTTGTCCATAGGGCAAGGGGAGGTGGCGGTCGGAAGTGGATCGCTATCCATATCCGACGAGCCCAGGGAGCCGTCCGACGATACGTCGATATGGGCTCGTGGCGGTCTGGATGGTCATAATTCGGCGTTAGGAGAGGCAGTGCGACAAAGGTATGCTATGAGTTACTTTGGCATCCGAATACTTACGACTTCGCCAGGGGCCTGGCCCTGAGCAGCCACTCGTCTTCGCCTTCGACGGCGGTGGTGGAGTAGTCCGGAAGGAGAGTCCTTCCCTTCGTGGACTCTTCGGCCCCCCGGTTGGGGCGGCCTTCCTTTTCTTGTATCCCCCGACTGGAGGGGGAGCATCTTCTTCTTCCTCCTCATCTTCGGGGGAGGAGTGCGTCACAGAGTTATCGGACGATGAGTCCGATAACACCTGGCGTCGAGAACTCTTTCGGGTTCCCCGGGCCTTCTTGGTCTTCTCCGGCACCTTGTAAGGAGCCGGAGTCAGCATCTCCGTCAGGAGAGCGTCCGTAGTGTCTTCGGGCAGAGGGGCCGGACAGTTAATCTGCCCCGACGTCTCCACCTAGTCCTGTCAAAGGCATGGAGCTCAGACCCCACACATGATTAAGCTAGGGGAAATAAAATATCCTACCAGATGTATATAACTCACTGAATGTGCTCGGTGCTTCGCGCTTAGCCTGCGGTCCTCGATGAGAGAGGGAGGGACCTCGGCGCCCTTGAACAACACCTTCCAGACGTCCTTGTGCGTCGTGCCGAAGAGCTTGCTCAGAGTCTGGTGCTGGGCCGGGTCGAACTCCCACAAGTTGAAGTCCCGTTGTCGGCACGGGAGGATCCGGCGGATGAGCATGACCTGGATTATGTTGACAAGCTTGAGCTTCTTGCCAGCCATGTTCCAGATACATTTCTGGAGTCCGTCCAGCTCTATCGATGAACCCCAGGACAGGCCCTTCTCTTTCTAGGAGGCGAGCCGCGTGGGGATTCCGGATCGAAACTTGGGGCAGCCACCCATTTGGTGTCGCGCGGCTCGGTGATGTAGAACCACGCCGACTGCCACCCCTTTATGGTCTCCACGAAGGATCCTTCAAGCCATATAACATTGGGCATCTTGCCCACCATGGCTCCGCCGCATTCTGCTTGTTGACCGCCCACCACCTTCGGCTTGATATTGAAGGTCTTTAACCACAGGCCGAAGTGGGGCCGGATGCGGAGGAAATCCTCACACACGACGATGAATGCCGAGATGTTGAGGACGAAGTTTGGGGCCAGATCATGGAAGTCCAGCCTGTAGTAGAACATGAGACCACGGACGAATGGATGGAGGGGTAGCCCTAGTCCGGGGAGGAAGTGGTGGAGAAAAACTACCCTCTCGTGAGGTTCAGGGGTAGGAACAATCTGCCCCGCAGCGGGTAGCCGATGCGCGATATTCGCGGCCAAGTATCCGGCTCCGCGCAGCTTCTTGATTTGTCCCTCCGTAACGGAGGAAGCCGTCCATTTGCATCCCGCTCCGGACATGATTGGAGAAGGTTGAGGGGAAGGATGTGGGCTTGGGCGTTGGAGCTCGAGTGTGCAAGAGTGGATGAGCAAGGTGGAAGAAGGCGTGGGTAGAAAAAGGTTAAACCTTGTCCCTTTATAAGGGCGGCCGAAACTATGCGCCCCCACTAGCCTGGTAAAAGTCTCTTATCCCCCAAGCGCCGTAATCAATGGCGCAGTTGGGTTACCCACGCCCGTATTGATGAGAATCCCGTAATAAGGGGGACACGATCTATGCTTTGACAAGACGTGTCAAAAAACTGCCTCGTGTTATGTGCGAGGCTAGTTAAAGGAAACGGTTCGAATAATCATCGGGCCATGGCATAATGTCATGTTGCCAAAACAAGTCAGCAGATTAGATTTGTGGAAATATTATTCTCTCTACGATGGAACGTGTAACTTATTTTGCAGGGTCGGACACTATCCTTGTATTCAAAATTCTTCCGTAGTGTATTCGGAGGAGGAACCCATCTTGCAATGCCGAAGACAATATTGCGCGCCGGACTCATCGTCATTGAAGCCTGGTTCAGGGGCTACTGAGGGAGTCCTGGATTAGGGGTCTCCGGACAGCCGGACTATATCTTTTGGCCGGACTGTTAGACTATGAAGATACAAGATTGAATTCTTCGTCTCGTGTCCAGATGGCACTCTACTTGGCGTGGAACGCAAACTAGGCAATATGGATATGTATATCTCCTCCTTTGTAACCGACCTTGTGTAACCCTAGCCCCCTCCGGTGTCTATATAAACCGGAGGGTTTTAGTCCGTAGGACAACATACAATCATACCATAGGCTAGCTTTTAGGGTTTAGCCTCTCCGATCATCAAGAATAAATCAGGCAGGACGTAGGGTTTTACCTCCATCAAGAGGGCCCAAATCTGGGTAGAACATCCTGTCCCTTGTCTCCTGTTACCATCCGCCTTAGACGCACAATTCGGGACCCCCTACCCGAGATCCGCCGGTTTTGATACCGACAATGGCCTTCATCAACACCAACTCCGATCTCTATCAAGATCATGGAGGAATCGTCCATGGAGCTCGGGGGCTCAACGTCAACATTGCCCTCGGGCGACCGTGCTGTTTTTCCAAACAACAAACTTGTATCCGCTGCCACCACCTCCTCGAGTATCGCTTTGATGATTCCTTTGGTGGAATTGTGCGGAATTGAGTCTACAAAAACCATGCAAAATTTCGTCGAGTTCCGATGGAGTAATCTCTGACAATCTACGATATACCGGAGCCCTGTCAAATCCAGACAGGAATCTGGACGAGTTTAGGGCGTGGTGTCCAGAGCCCAGCTCGGAAGTCCTTTAGAAGATCCAACCGTTCATCTACTGCAGAATTCCCATATCTACCACCCCTCAAAATTTCAGCTTGATCCAACCGTCCAAACTTCGGAAACCTTCCGATTAGCGCATCACTTTTCAGATCTGTTTCCTGCGCGAATACGGATCCGACCCGAATTCATGTTTCTTTATGAATGTGATATTTGACAACCTTTTTAAAAGGAATTTTCTTCTAAGGTATTGTGTGTTATTTTTAACACGCGCCCATAAAATTTTAATCCCGCTTTGAGGTAATCTTCGCCATCACGCTGGTGTCAAACCACTCCAGCAATATAGCTCCACGACTGCCGACCTGCGCTAAACATGTCGTCGCTTTTTAAGCCGAGCTCAACTTCTTCGGATCCTCACCTTGGCGAGCCGAATAAGAGTTCGGAATCGCCAAGGATAAATCATCACCAACATCACCGCCCCACGGATTACACAGAGCAGGCACACGCATCGCCGCATGGTCACTTCATCAAACCAGCATTGGCCGCGTCACAAGTTACGACCTGGGTCAGCATGGCCGCACTGTTGCTTCTTCGAGCCAATGTCCATCACGCCGAACTACTTCAACACCTCGGCTGCCATGGCAGCTACAACAACTCCTCACCGGCCTGCTCCGTCACCTCGGCTAGACCAGGGACTTGGCTATTTCTTCATCAACATAATCCGGTGACTTCGGCGTCACCAGTCGACCAGCTTCGTCACGTTAGCTGGACCGAGGGCTTCGCCTCGGCAAGCCAACCTTTGCCAGCATCACCAGGCCATCGCTTTATCGCCCATCAGGTAATGGGTGTGCGGATCGATTCCCGATTTTGGGAGTCGCTTTTCTTCGCAATGCTACAACAAATAAACCAGGTGCTATTAATCCTAACAATTTTTTCTTGTTGGGTTTATTTTTCTTAAGGAATTATTACTCTGGTTTGTTCCATCATCTGTACACAGGTCTATCAAATGGCAGCCACATTAAAAACGGTCGCGTGGTGGTTCGGTCAGTTCCCGTACATAGTTCAGCGAACGCCGCATCCGGAGCCCGGACCGCCCTGCAAATTCAGGCTTTGTCACGCCTTCACTGCGTCACGCTGACGCCCTTCATCGACATTGGCTTCAGCGCCAGGCCACATTTCTTTAAATAAATTATTTTTGCGTAAAGCAATTATGCAAGGATTATATATATATATATTATTTCCTGGACCGCACTATTTTATGTGTGCAGGTAATCGATTTTCACTGCGTTAGGTGGTCACTACTCCGGAGTGCCGAACTCCTTGCTCGGACACCTCGGGCCTGGGGGCTGCGACCTCGGCCATGCAGAGGACTGCAAACCTTGTCGGATCTGTCACAGATCAATCGGCGTCTTCGTCCCGCCACAAGCCCGAATCGCGTCATCAACACCGAGCACATTAACCAGCTAAGTTGCTTTTATGCTCAAAAACTTTCAGTTTTAAATTTTGTTCGGTTCGACCAAACATTATACTTTTTGGCACAAAGTTGTTTGTGACAAAGTTCCTCGTCAAAACTTTGTTTGCGACGCGCATATTCAAATACCCCATTTATTTGGGGGCTCCCTTGATGGAGCTTTTCCTCTTGCATATGATTATACTTGTACGGCTTCGTTCCTTGTTCATGTATTACGCCACAATATGCACCATATTGACCTAAGCGATTTTCAAGCTGGGTTGCCTTGCTCCTGTGTTTACCCCTACATTCCCGATTGTTCGGCTAGGGAGTAAAGGGAGCACCTCTGCGATTGTCATGACCGGGTCATCCGATCTCTAACCTCAGACTGGGCGAAGCCGAAAGCTAGCGCTCTTATTGTTTTCAATCATGGTCGGCACACAACGGAACTCATGAGTACAAAAAATCTATTGCACAAGTCTCATAGGAATAATGAGCACCGAAGAAAGGTATCGGTGGGGGTACTATTTTCTTCGAAGATGCTTCTTACACTTCGTCAGTAATATCGCATAAGTTCCCTGAGCACGCTTTGTCTATTACAACCATATGGCCTGATTGCCTGGTCATCGGAAACACCGTCGATACTCTCGACAGGTGGAGTACATGACACTTTTCGGCCCTTGGCCGAAGAGGGAGAAGCCGACGGTCGGTTAAGACGCGTTTAAAGTTCGGGTGAACACAGATATGATATAAGTACTTTGGTACATACAATCATTATACATAAAATTCTTTTACCCAAGTCACTTGGGGGCTCTTAAAATTTATATGAGCTGTTTTATAGTAAATGTATTTTATTCTTGGTTGTTGCAAAGTCTTTTTCTACCGCTCCTTTTTCGAATTTTGTTTATGGTCAATAGCCGGATAGCTTGTCTTCTCTCTGAAAGCCGCTTGAGTTTAGTTTGCTAAACTGACCTCGGACAAGTACTCCGCCTTTGGGATAAGGATCTTGAATCCGTAGGCTGACCCGCGTGAAGTCTTGAGATCGGATGTGCCATGTTAAAGCACGACAGAAGCACAATTTTTTTTCCAATTTTCGGATTGGCACCGGACACTTGATCTTGTACGGACGTCAAGTTTTTACTGACGTTTTTTGGTTTTCCAAGCTTATGGCACTTTCAAACTATTTGCGTGTTTCCAGCACAAGTCTCGCAGTGCAACGCCGGAAACCTTAAGAGATTCGGCAAAAACATTCTCAGATCTTGCTATATATGCATTGGTTTCAAATTGTGTCTTCGGTCAATAGTTGGGTTGCCCGGCTCCTGTGCTTGACTCCTATGTTCCGCTTTGTTCGGCTAGGTGTGCAACGGGAGAACCACTACGATTGTGCTTCCAGCTCGCATGGTTAAGCACCTCACTGGAGAAAGCCAAAAACTGACTGTCACAATAAGCGCAAACTGGTCAGCGATCCGATGACCGTGTTAAATGATGGGCCGTTCATAACATTGGCTGAAGTGTTTACGGCTTGACCTCAGCTGTCGCTGAACACTAACCGAGGGCTCGTAGCTAGCTTCCCCAGTTTAAAGCTCCTATGACTAAGTGAATGTTATAAAGCCAAGATATCTGATTGCCTCGTTTCCGCTAACACAACCGCCTCCGGGCACCGAGACGTCGGCTAAAGGGTTGTCTAGTTATTACAGAAATGCCCTGCGTAGTATCTACAAAGGGGTAGAAGCTGACGATGAGCCACTTTCAACTGATAAACGGTCGCAATGGAGTCAAAATAAGTATATGTCATCAGCATTTGTATTCATTATACAAGCACTGCCTTCCGTAATTATCATTATATAAAGCCATAAATATGTATCAATTTGACTTAAGATTTTGGCCAAGCTGGGTTGCCTGGATCCTGTGCTTACCCTTACGTTCCCGATTGTTCGGCTAGGCGGTAAAGGGAGCACCTCTATGATTGTTACTACCGGGTCATCCGAGTTAGTCCCTCAGACTAGGTGAAGCCGAAAGCTAGCAATCTTAAAGGATCACATTGGTCGGCAACGACGGAAGTAAATTTTTTGGTTCATTAATACCATAGAGTTCGGGAACTTTCCCTGAACAAAATCCTCAATATTTTCCTCCCACATTGATCGGAGCTGAGGTTTCATGATCATGCTTAGCATGACAACCCAAAGAAAGGAACCGATAGTGGGACTATGTTCTTTGGAAGATGTTTCTTACGTTAAAAAGTAATATAACATATCTCTCCGCGTACCTTTGTTTATAAAACCGTATGGCCGGATTACCTTGTTTGCCGTAAATCTTTGCCCTCATAAAGGCTTTATAAAGTAGGACAAACACTCGTCGGCTGCTGGCCAAGGAGGTGGAAGCCGATGGTCGGTCAACAAAGTTTTTACAATGCGGATCCGAGCATTAATGATGTAAAGTACTTGGATACATAGAATCATTACACATAATATGTGATTTTATTACGGATATCAATCCTTAATTCGGCGACCCATGCCCACATTAAGGCTCGGGGGCTACTGGGCTTCGTGCTTATCATTTACAAATATTAAAGGGGTACATCGATCCCCTGATCTGGTGTTGCCACCTGACCAGTGGCTCGGGGGCTACTGCATTAACAATCCAATGCAGAAAATTTAAAGTGCAATATAGTTTTCGAGGAGATTATTATCCTCAGGTTGGTCGGCCGCACCCAACCTGAGTCTCGGAAGCAGCCCATGGCCAAGGTGGTGCATCACCTCGGAATCAGTCTGGCATAAAGCTCGGGCACCAGTGACTGGCTCCATAGCGGGCATTTCCGACATTAAGCTCGGCTAAGCTCCTTCAAACTTTTTTGAACCAAGGTGATCTATGACACCTCGGATATAGTCTGGCATTGAAGCTCGGATACATTCCAGCCTTGGAGCCCAGATGCAGTTTGGCGTTGGAGCTCGGCTGTAATAATACTCTTATGCAATCCGGCGTTGGAGCTCGGATACATTCAGGCGTTGGAGCTCGGAAGCAGCCCGACGTTGGAGCTCGGCTGCGAAAGATAAATCGGATGCAGTTCGGCATTGGAGCTCGGACGCAAGAGGACACTGCCGCCCGGGAACAACTTCAAACCCGAGGTGTGGCATAAAAATAAAAAGGCATTGATAAAGGCCAGAAACTTAAAGGGGCTCCTCGGATACCCGACGTATAAACTCTTCGGATGCACATTGGTGATCCTCAAGATCGAAGAAGATTTGTTGAACCAGTTTTCAAGACCGGCGACCAAAGATGAAGAACAGTTCAGAAGAATCGAGGAGCGTCCCTGAGGGAGTCCTAGATTAGGGGGTCTTCGGACAGACGGACTATATCCTTTCGCCGGAGTGTTGGACTATGAAGATACAAGATTGAAGACTTCGTCCCGTGTCCGGATGGGACTCTCCTTGGCATGGAAGGCAAGCTAGGCAATACGGATATGTAAATCTCCTCCCTTGTAACCGACCTTGTGTAACCCTAGTCCCTTCTGGTGTCTATATAAACCGGAGGGTTTAGTCCGTAGGACAACATACAATCATACCATAGGCTAGCTTCTAGGGTTAGCCTCTATGATCTCGTGGTAGATCAACTCTTGTAATACTCATATCATCAAGAACAATCAAGCAGGAAGTAGGGTATTACCTCCATCAAGAGGGCCCGAACCTGGGTAAACATCTTGTCCCCCGCCTCCTGTTACCATCCGCCTTAGACGCATAGTTCGGGACCCCCTACCCGAGATCCACCGGTTTTGACACCGACATTGGTGCTTTCATTGAGAGTTCCACTATGTCGTCACTGTAAGGCTCGATGGCTCCTTCGATCATCGGTAACGATGCGGTCCAGGGTGAGGTTTTCCTCCCCGGACAGATCTTCGTATTCGGTGGCTTCGCACTGCGGGCCAATTCACTTGGCCATCTGGAGCAGATCGAGAGCTACGCCCCTGGCCATCTGGCCAGGTTCGAAAACTTAAACTACACTGTCGACATCTGCGGAGACTTGATCTTCAACGGATTCGAGCCCATGTTAGTGTTAGGGAACATAGCAGAAATTAAAAAATTTCCTACGTGTCACCAAGATCTATCTATGGAGAAACTAGCAACGAGGTGAAGGAGAGTGCATCTACATACCCTTGTAGATCGCTAAGCGGAAGCGTTCAAGTGAACGGGGTTGATGGAGTCGTACTCGTCGTGATCCAAATCACCGATGACCAAGTGCCGAACGCACGGCACCTCCGCGTTCAACACACGTACAGCCCGGTGACGTCTCCCATGCCTTGATCCAGCAAGGAGAGAGGGATAGGTTGAGGAAGACTCCATCCAGCAGCAGCACAACGGCGTGGTGGTGGTGGAGGAGCGTGGCAATCCTGAGGGGCTTCGCCAAGCACCACGGGAGAGGAAAAGGACTTGGGAGAGGGGAGGGCTGCACCAAAGGCAAAAGTATAATTGCCCTCCCTTCCCCCCCACTATATATAGGGCCAAGGGAGAGGGGGAGGGCGCAGCCTTGCCCCTTCCTCCAAGGAAGGGTGCGGCCAAGGGGGGAGGAGTCCATCCTCCCCAAGGCACCTCGGAGGTGCCTTCCCCCTTTAGGACTCTCCCCTCCTCTTGTCCCTTTGGCGCATGGGCCTCTAGGGGCTGGTGCCCTTGGCCCATGTAGGCCAAGGCACACCCCCTACAGCACATGTGGCCCCCCGGGGCAGGTGGCCCCACCCGGTGGACCCCCGGGACCCTTCCGGTGGTCCCGGTACAATACCGGTGACCCCGAAACTTGTCCGGTGACCAAAACAGGACTTCCCATATATAAATCTTTACCTCCGGACCATTCCAGAACTCCTCGTGACGTCCGAGATCTCATCCGGGACTCCGAACAACATTCGGTAACCACATACAAACTTCCTTTATAACCCTAGCGTCATCGAACCTTAAGTGTGTAGACCCTACGGGTTCGGGAACCATGCAGACATGACCGGGACGTTCTCCGGTCAATAACCAACAGCGGGATCTGGATACCCATGTTGGCTCCTACATGTTCCACGAGGATCTCATCGGATGAACCACGATGTCAAGGACTTAATCAATCCCGTATACAATTCCCTTTGTCTAGCGGTATTGTACTTGCCCGAGATTCGATCGTCGGTATCCCTATACCTTGTTCAATCTCGTTACCGGCAAGTCTCTTTACTCATTCCGTAACACATCATCCCGTGATCAACTCCTTGATCACATTGTGCACATTATGATGATGTCCTACCGAGTGGGCCCAGAGATACCTCTCCGCTTACACGGAGTGACAAATCCCAGTCTCGATTCGTGCTAACCCAACAGACACTTTCGGAGATACCTGTAGTGCACCTTTATAGTCACCCAGTTACGTTGTGACGTTTGGCACACCCAAAGCACTCCTACGGTATCCGGGAGTTGCACAATCTCATGGTCTAAGGAAATGATACTTGACATTAGAAAAGCTTTAGCATACGAACTACATGATCTTGTGCTATGCTTAGGATTGGGTCTTGTCCATCACATCATTCTCCTAATGATGTGATCCCGTTATCAACGACATCCAATGTCCATGGTCAGGAAACCGTAACCATCTATTGATCAACGAGCTAGTCAACTAGAGGCTTACTCGGGACATGGTGTTGTCTATGTATCCACACATGTATCTGAGTTTCCTATCAATACAATTCTAGCATGGATAATAAATGATTATCATGAACAAGGAAATATAATAATAATCAATTTATTATTGCCTCTAGGGCATATTTCCAACAGTTAGGTGCGCCGCACAGTCACGACGAGCATGACGTAACTCTGCCATCGGACAATATTCGGGAAATCACATCTGCAACTACTCCGGCCGTCAATTCGGAGCAAATTGCGCCATCCGAGAGCGGAGGGATAGACCCCGCCATGGAGGCCGCACTCTCAGTGGCGATAGAGCCGGATACTGACTTCACCCCCTACGAGAGCCGTGTCGCCGAACCACTGGATTCACCTCTGGCCACGGACTCCGAGCCGCTTACATCCGTGCCCATCGAATCCGACTGGGCGCCGATCATGGAGTTCACCTCCACGGATATCTTTCAGCACTCACCCTTCGGGGATGTGCTAAATTCATTAAGGTCTCTCTCCCTGTCAGGAGAGCCTTGGCCGAACTATGTCCGGCTAGAATGGGATGCGGACGACGAAGAAATTCGGTACCCACCCACCACCCACTTAGTAGCCACTGTCGACGATTTAACCGACATGCTCGACTTCGACTCCGAAGACATCGACGGTATCGACGACGATGCAGGAAACGAGCAGGAACCACCGCCCACAGGGCACTGGACTGCTACCTCATCATACGACATATACACGGTCGACACCCCTAAAGAAGGCAATGGCGACGAGACAGCGGAGGATGACCCCTCCAAGAAGCAACCCAAGCGCCGACGTCAGTGGCGCCGCTCTAAGTCCCGCCACAGCAAAAGTAGTGATACCGTCACAGGAGATAATAACACTCCAGATAGTGCTGAAGACAACCACAATCCCCTCCAGCACGATGTAGAGCTGGAGGATGAACAAGCTAGCCCTCCAGAGCAGGCAGCAGATGGAGAACGGGAGGAGGACAATTACATGCCTCCCTCCGAAGACGAGGCGAGCCTCGGCGACGACGAATTTATCGTGCCTGAGGACCCCGTCGAGCAGGAGCGCCTCAAGCGCCGGCTTATGGCCACATCAAATAGCCTGAAGAAAAAGCAACAACAGCTTCAAGCTGATCAAGACTTGCTAGCAGACAGATGGACCGACGTCCTTGCGGCCGAGGAATACGAACTCGAGCGCCCCTCCTAGAGTTACCCAAAACGCAGGTTGCTACCTCACCTCGAGGAGGAAGCATTGAAACCTCATTCACCAGTGTACGATGCGGCTGACCGGCCACTGCGTAGTCGAGCCAGAGAGGCTTTTCAGCCTGCACCCCGCCGCCACTCAATCAAAAATACCAAGGCCCGGGGCAACACACGGGACCTACGAGACGTATTGGACAGTAAGGAAAAACTTGCAAGGTCAATATACGGATCATGGGCACGTGTGCCAACACAGGACGATGATCGTCGCGCCGGATACACCAAAAGCAAATCCGGCCGGGCCAAATATAGCAGACAAGACTCATATGAACTGCTCGTGATATAGCCCATCACAGAGGCACTGCACACCCCCTATGCTTTACTGATGAAGTTATGGATCATGAATTTCCGGAGGGTTTCAAACCCGTAAATATCGAATCATATGATGGTACAATAGATCCCGCTATATGGATTGAGGATTTCCTCCTTCACATCCACATGGCTCACGGTGATGATCTACATGCCATCAAGTACCTCCCACTAAAACTCAAAGGACCAGCTCGGCATTGGCTGAAACTCTTGCCAGCAGACTCCGTCGGCAGTTGGGAGGATCTGGAAGACGCATTCCTCGACAACTTCCAGGGCACTTATGTGCGAACACCGGATGCTGATGACTTGAGCCATATAACTGAGCAGCCAGGGGAATCGGCCAGACAATTTTGGACTTGGTTCCTGACTAAGAAAAACCAAATTGTCGACTATCCGGATGCAGAGGCCCTCGCGGCATTCAAGCACAACATCCATGATGAGTGGCTTGCCCGCCACCTTGGCCAGGAGAAGCCGAAGTCTATGGCAGCCCTCATGACACTCATGACCCGCTTTTGCGTGGGCGAGGATAGCTGGCTGGCTCACAACAATAACACATCGAGGAATCTGGGCACTTCAGATACCAAAGATGCCAACGGCAAACAACGCCATAACAGACCAAAGTGCCGCAATAATGGCGATAACACCGAGGATACGACAGTTAATGCTGATTTCAGAGGCTCTAGATCCGGTCAGCGGAAAAAGCCATTTAAAAGAAGTACTCGGGCTCCGTCCAGCTTGGATCGCATACTGGATCGCTCGTGTCAAATCCACGGCACCCCGACAAGCCAGCCAACACACCAACAGAGAATGTTGGGTGTTCAAGCAGGCCGGCAAGTTAAATGCCGAAAACAAGGACAAGGGGTTGCATAGTGATGACGAGGAGGAGCCCCGGCCTCCGAACACGGTAGGACAGAAGGGGTTCCCCCCACAAGTGAAGACGTTGAACATGATATACGCAACCCACATTCCCAAGAGGGAGCGGAAGCATGCACTAAGGGACGTCTATGCGATGGAGCCAATCGCCCCAAAGTTCAACCCATGGTCTGCTTGCCCGATCACCTTTGATTGCAGGGACCACCCCACTAGTATCCGTCATGGCGGATCCGCCGCACTGGTCCTAGACCCCATCATCGACGGATTTCACCTCACTCGAGCCCTTATGGACGGCGGCAGCAGCCTGAACCTACTCTATCAGGATACAGTGCGAAAAATGGGCATCTATCCCTTGAGGATCAAACCCACCAAAACCACCTTCAAGGGCGTCATCCCAGGTGTAGAGGACCATTGCACGGGCTCAATCACACTGGAAGTGGTCTTCGGATCACCAGACAACTTCCGAAGCGAGGAGTTAATCTTCGACATCATCCCGTTCTGAAGTGGCTATCATGCACTGCTCGGACGAACTGCATTTGCAAAATTCAATGCAGTACCGCATTAGGCATACCTCAAGCTCAAGATGTCAGGACCTCGGGGGGTCATAACAGTGAATGGAAACATAGAACGCTCGCTCCGCACGAAAGAGCACACTGCAGCCCTCGCAGCAGAAGCAGAAAGCAGCCTTTCAAGGCAAACCACTAATTCGGCGATACAACCCCCGAACACCTTCAAGCGTGTCTGGAGTAAACTGCAACAGGATCGCCTGGCACGTTCAGAGTTCTCCTAGCAATTCGGCCCCCGTCCCAGTCCCAGTCAAGCGACGAAATCCATGCCACGCATATATAATTACGCATTGAAAATACCATGGACATAGGCGGGGGCACGATTAGGGCATGTCCCGCAATGCGGCTTAACTGCCCCTTGGGGCTGTATATCTTTATCATTTCTTTTCTCTTTCAGGGCCTAACTCTCTGGAAGCCCTTTCCGGCAGTATGATTGCCGGACACATTACGGGAAGGAACAACCAAGGTGGCAAGAAGCTAAGATGTACACGGGAACCCCTAGGTGGTCTCTAATAATAATACCCGCTTTCTACTATCCATACGCAGCTTGCCCTTGGATAGGACATTTCAAATAGTCCTACTTTCTGCTCATTGCACTACCTGTACCAGTACGCTTCGACGTATTATTTAAATAACAATGCATAGCATTAGTCTATTATTGCATTATTCATTCTTTTTTTATTTTTCTTTCCTTTATGTCCATTTACGACAATCCGCACCTGTAAATTCGAGTACGGTCAGTACACCAGGTGCTTTCGTTTACCCCATAATACGGCGCGAGAAGTCCGAACACTTTCGACAGTGCGGCACCCCGAACTTATAGCATTATATGCATCAGCTCCGAATCATGTCTTGGGTCAATAGCTGGGTTTGCCCGGCTCACATGCTTTGGTACCTTACATTCCGCTATATCGGCTAAGGTAGTGGTGGGAGAACTACTGCGATTGTGTCCAGTTCTTCCGTACGAGCACCTCAATAGAGAAAGCCGAAAACTGACTGTCATGATAAGGCGAGAGACTGGTCGCTGTTCGAGAGGTCTCAAGTCCTTCAAGACTTTTTCCGGTTCGGGCGGGGATTCGGCCTTGTCCGGCTTAGGCGTGTATAGCGCCCCAAATTCGGCCTTCCAAATACCAGGGGCTTCGCCAAAATTTAAAATTGTAGACTTCTATGGCTAAGTGAGAGTGATAAAGCATTATCGTCCGATTGCCTGGTTCATTGCGCTGAACACCTCCCTTGAAGGACCCAAAATTGGGGTAAAGAGTGCTCAGGTTTATCCCGAACACCCCAGTACTAGTTACATGGGGGAAGAAGCCGACGACTGGCCAACTCTCAGATTTTGTAAACGGCCGCACAAAAGGTAATATTTTAAATTCAAGAAGCGTGCATAGCGCAGATGAATTTGTTTCACATTACAGGATCACACGAGCATGTTCATTCAAAAATTACATCCCTGGCACATTCATCCGCCACAAGGCGGGAACCCTTCAGGACACTCTCATAATACATCTCGGGGCAGCGATGCTCCTTGCCCTCCGGTGGCCCCTCCCTCACCAGCTTCACGGCGTCCAGCTTCGCCCAGTGCACCTTTGCCCGAGCAAAAGCCCTGCGCGCACCCTCGATGCAGGCGGGCCGCTTTATGACGTCAAGCCATGGGCAGGCGTCGATGAGCCGCCTAACCAGACCAAAGTAGCTGCCGGACAGGGGCTCGCTAGGCCACATCCGGACTATAAGGCCCCTCATGGCTTGTTCGGCCGCCTTGTGAAGCTCGACCAACTGCTTCAGCTGGTCGCTTAAGGGCTCGGGGTGTTCGGTCCCAGTATACTGAGACCAAAACAACTTCTCCGTTGAGCTCCCCTCCTCAGCTCGGTAAAACTCTACGGCATCCAGTACAGTGCAGGGAAGATCTGCAAACACTCCTGGAGAGCTCCGAACTCGGGTAAGAAAAAGGAAAGTTTCCTTCACATGCTTACTTTGCATAATGAATGCATTACCCGCGACTATCTTCTTCACGACATCAATGTCCTGGAGGGCCTTGAGGGCTTTAGCCTTGGCGCTCCGGGCGCTTTTGAGCGCCTTCTCAAGCTCGGACTCTTGCGTCTTAGAGTCAAGCTCCAAGGACTCATGTTTCTTGGTGAGAGCCTCGAGCTCTTGCTGCACCTCGCCCACTCGGGCTTCTTGTTTCTCCCGCTCAATGCGCTCCTTGGCCGCTTTGTCTTCGGCCTCGGACAACGCCTTCTTCAGGTTCGCCACTTCGGTCGTGGCCCCTCGAAAATTCATGATGATCCTATTACTTTACACCCGAACTACTTCTATTTTATATAGACAAGGTATTGCTTACCTTTTCCCTCCTCGAGCTGCCTCTTGGTAAGTCCAAGCTCGTTCTCGGACCGCTCCAAGTCTTGCTTCAGCGCAGAGACATCCGCAGTACGTGCGGCAGCGGCCAGCAGTGAAGCCTGCACATACACATAGATATATTCTGATTAGACTCCTGAGTCATCATTTGATCCTCTATTCGTCCTTTCTACTCGAACGCCGAACAGAGCATCAGGGGCTACTATCTATGTATCAATATTTTCTTATATTTTGATTTCTTACCTCAAAGCCTGTTAGGAGGCTGGCGCAAGCTTTAGTCAGTCTGTTTTTGGCGGACTGAACTTTCTTGATCACCGCACTCATGATATATAGTACGGTGCTCTTCGTCGATGGAAGCCCCGCGAAGCGCTTCCAGCAAGTTGTCCAGTGCCTCTGTATAGACAGAGGACACCGGCATGGGCGGTTTTCCCCCCTTAATGGGGGGTCGCCCGCCGGAGTCCGGAACCACCGAAGATTCCGGTGTAGTGTTCGGCGAGGGGCCAAACCTGGAGCCCATGGGAGTCCGGCTCCCTTTACGCCCAGGTTCCGGAAGGTCGCCTTGAGGCGCCCCCAGGACCGCCTCCCCTTGGCCCGGCTCCTGTTGAGACAACACCTCGACGTTGTCCGCAGGGCAAGGGGTGGAGGCGGTCGGAAGAGAACCGTTGTTCATATCCGACGAGTCCAACGAACCGCTCGACGAAGATACGTCGAGATGAGCTGAGGACGGACTGCATAATCATGTTTGGCATGAGGAGAAGCAGTGCAGTAAAACATACCATGAATTACTATGGTGTCTGGATACTTACGACTTCGCCAGGGGCTTGACCCTGGGTAGCCACTCGTCGCCGCTGTAGGCGGTCGTCGTGGAGCAGTCTGGAGGGAGGGTCCTGCCCTTCTTGGACCCTTCGGCCTCCCCGGTTGGGTCGGCCTTCCTTTTCTTGTCTCCCCGGCTGGGGGGGGGGAGAACTTTCCTCTTCCTCCTCGTTTTTGTGGGAGGAGGGTGCGTCGGAGTTATCGAACGATGAGTCCGATTCAACCTTGCGTCGGAGACCCTTTCAGGTCCCCGCGGACTTCTTCTTGGCCTTCTTCACCGGCACCTCGTAAGGTGCCAGAACCAGCATCTCCGTCAGGAGAGCATCTGCAGGATCTTCCGACAGGGGGGCGGGGCAATCGATCTGCTCCGCTGTCTTCACCTAGTCCTGTTAAAGGCATGGAAGGCTTAGATCCCACACATGATTAAACTGGGGCAAATGGATACCCTGTGAAATATAAAAACTTACCGAATTGGCGCGGCGCTTTGCGCTGAGTCTGCGGTCCTCAGTGAGGGAAGGAGGTACCTCGGCGCCCTTGAATAGCACCCTCCATACGTCCTCGTGTGTCGTGTTATAGAGCTCTCGCAGCGTCTAGTGCTTGGCCGGGTCGAACTACCACAAGTTGAATACCCGTTGTTGACATGGGAGAATCCGGCGGAAGAGCATGACCTGGACCACGTTGATGAGCTTGATTTTCTTGCTCATCATGTTCTTGATGTAGGTCTGGAGTCCGGTCAGCTCTACCGAGGAATCCCAGGACAGGCCCTTCTCTTTCCAGGAGGTGAGCCGTGTGGGGATTTCGGATTAGAATTCGGGGGCCGCCACCCAGTTGGTGTCGCGCGGCTCGGTGATGTAGAACCACCCCGATTGCCACCCCTTTATGGTCTCCACATAGGAGCCTTCAAGCCAGGTGACATTAGGCATCTTGCCCACCATGGCGCCTCCGCACTCCGCTTGCTGGCCGACCACCACCTTCGGTTTGACATTGAAGGTCTTCAGCCACAGGCCGAAATGGGGCTTGATGCGGAGGAAGGCCTCGCACACGACGATAAACGCCGAGATGTTGAGGATGAATTTTTTTTGACTATATACTGCAAGGAAACAGCCTCACAGCCCTTTATTCATTCAAAAAATAAAAGGTTCTCTGTACAAGTAAAGAATAAAGGAAAAACAAAACTTACAAAGAGAGCTATCATACTTACAAAGAGAGTTAGGGGAGAGAGGCTATCCAAGCTAACAGACTGTCCCTATATTTACATTTGATTCTGTGAGCTAGTAAGGAAAGATCATGCACAAAATTCCTCCTCCAAGCTCTAAAACTTGGAGTCTCATTTCTAAAGATCTTGCCATTCCTTTGCGTCCAAATGTTCCATGTAGCAGTAAAACCCACCTCAGAATAGAAAGGTTTATTGAAATCCTTCCTAGAAGCTGAAGCCATCATGAAAGTAGACTGATTGGATGCCGCTGGCCAGGAAATCCCAAGATAATTCCATAGTCTTTGACTAAAATTGCAAGAGAAGAAGAGGTGGACTCTATCTTCATGAAAGGAAGACTGGCAGAGAACACAAGTATCATCCTGGATATTCCAGTGCCTTCTCTGCATCATGTCCAGTGTGTTAAGACGATCCATCAATAAAAGCCATCCAAAAACCTTGATCTTGAGGGTATAGGAGCATTTCCAAATATATTTGAAAATTGGGTCAATCCTCAAATGGGAGAAGGTGAACTCATAGTAGAGTTTAGATTGATACTCTCCAGTTTTAGATGGCCATTTCCAAACATCCTTCTCCTCTGACTGCAAGCTTATGGGTTGTAACAAAGTCTGGAGTTGAGTTAGTTCCAGATATGCCTCCGAAGAGAAAGGTAGATGAAAACCTTCAACATCCGACTGGTAAGAAAAAAGTCCTTGACTGTTATCGTGTCATCAATGGCAAAAGAATGTAGTCTAGGGAATCAATCCTTAAGAGCAATTATTCTGTTGTCAATTTGCCAACGATCAAGCCAGAAAACCACAGTATCTCCAGCATGCACTTGTGGTGTGGCAAGCAAACAGAACTTTTCATACAACTTGAGCACACCACGCCACCAAAAGGATCCACATAGCTAAGTAACTTGTGGGGCTGAGGAATGATAATAGGAATCCCAAATGAGGTTAACCCATGGGACATCTTTCTTATTGAAGAACTTGAACAGTTGTTTGATCAACAGAGCTTCATTTTCCACTCCTAAATGAGTGACTCCCAGCCCTCCATACTTCTTTGGCTTGCAAACCAACTCCCATGCAGCTAGAGATTGTCTTGGAGTTTCAGTATTCCCCCTCCAAAGACACTGCCGTTCAATCCTTTCAATCTGCTTGAGGATACCTTGTGGTATAGATAAGGAGCAGAGAAAGTAAATGGGCATGGACGTGAGGGCTGACTGCAGGAGTTGAAGCCTACTGCCTTGGTTGAGGAGACAAGAAGTTTCATATAATCTTCTCTCGATGCGATCAACAAGAGGCAGCAAATCGTAAATGGTCGGCCTAGAGGTGCCCATGGGTAGACCAAGATACGTGAAGGACATTGATCCAACAGAGCATCCAAGTAGAGCAGCAAGACGAATTCCTTCTTCCTCAGACATGTTCATTGGGATGAGGGAAGATTTACTGAAGTTGATACGCAAACCCGTGGATTCAGCAAAATTGTGTAACATATCCTTGAGAGCAATCAATTCGTTGTCAACCGCTGGCAAAACTATCAGTGTGTCGTCCGCATAGTAAACAATCGGATAGTCATTAGACCTCGTTGGGATTGGTAGGCTGAGGATATTTCGAGTGCACATGTCATTCACCACAGATTGTAAAAGATCCACCGCAATGAGAAAGAGAAGAGGCGATAGAGGACCGCCTTGACGAACACCACACTTGCACTGAAAATGTTGGCCAGGAACTCCATTTAACAGTACCGCAGAAGAACCAGATGAAAGAAGGTTACTGACCCAACCATTCCAACGATCATGAAATCCCTTGTACTTAAGAATTCTGAGGATGGCATCATGCTCAATCGTGTCAAACGCTTTAGTGAAATCCAGCTTCAATAAAGCGATGGGCCTCTTTGAAGCTTTGCACTAGTGTATATATTCAAAACACCATGCAAGGCAGTCTTGGATAGAGCGACACTTGAGGAAGCCATATTAGTTATGGTGGATGCATTGGAGGATTACTTTCTGCAACCGATTTGCCAGAAGTTTGGTGAAGAACTTAAGACATCTATTGGTTAAAGAGATTGGCCGAAAGTCACCCACAGTCTCAGGGATTAACCTTTTAAGAATGAGAGTAATGAGAGATGTGTTATGACATTCCAAGCTGCAATTTCCCTCATAAAACTCAGCAACCAACTTCATAAAGTCTGGCTTAAGAACACTCCAACATTTCTTCATGAAAAGGCCTGTAAATCCATCTGGGCCAGGGGCAAGGTCATACGGTAAATGTTTAATGACCTCCTCCACTTCATCATCAGTGAAAGGCCTGGTTAAAGCCTCAAGTCTGTCGACTCTAGTCAGGAGGTTATCAAGGTCAAAGGTCATGCGAATACCCTTGGCTTGGCCCATGCGCTGCTTGAAATCAGACCAAAACATGGAAGCTAACTGATGATGATCAGTCACAACCTCACATGTAGCATTTTTAATGGAGGTGATGGTATTCCTTCGGTATCGTTCTGTAGCCATGGCGTGGAAAAATTTCGTGTTTTCCTCGCCCACTTTGATGAATCTGATGGTACAGCGCTATTTCCAGTAGATAAATTGCAAACGAAGAATATCCTCAAGATGGAGCTTAACAATTTTACGAAAATTTATCTCTGGCCAAGTGTGCGCCCGAAGTTCCTCCAAACCATCAAAGTACAGGATCACCTTGTTGCAATCAGCAATTAGGGCCTTGACCTTCGAAAGGCTTATGTGCCACCTCTTAAGAGCATAACGGAGGGCTTTAAACTTGGCCGAAATTGTACCAGCAGCAGAAGACCTCTGAACAGGCATGTTCCAAACATCAGAGACACATTCAGCAAAACCTGGGAGGTTTACCCAATAATTTTCAAAACGGAAGACCTTGGCTTTCGGAATAGAAGTGGTGACACAGACCACACAAGGTACATGATCCGATGCTGTCCTTGCCAGGGGCATGACCATTGTATTAGGGTGATCAGAGGTCCAAGATACCGTGGTGAAGAACCAGTCAATCTGCTCAAGAAGAGGACTTGTTTGCATATTGGACCAAGTAAACTGCCTACCTTTTATTGGTAATTCCACTAAACCTAGGTGACCAATAATTTCATTAAAGAGAAAAATAGCATTAACATTACCCCCTGGTAGATTACGGTTCTCCAAGGAGCACATGAAATTAAAATCACCGAGAAGCATCCATTTCTCATCAATTTGTATGTTGAGGTTATATAACCACACTAGTAGAAAAAGGGTCAAATGTGAAGCACATTAGTGCCGGTTTTAATTTGAGCCGGCACTAATGTGACCATTAGTGCCGGTTCCAACAGCTAGGCGGGCGGGCATCATTAGTACCGGTTCATGGGTAACCTTTAGTACCGGTTCATGCCATGAACCGGTACTAATGAGGCTGTGTCAGGCTATGGTCAGTCTGGGGGCCCCACGAAGACCTTTAGTACCGGTTCATGCCATGAACCGGTACTAGAGTTTCTTTGTAAGCTGATTTTTAGTCCCACCTCGCCAAGAGAGAGGCAGTATGAGCGGTTTATAAGCCGTGAGTGCACAGACAATGACGAAGAGTTGCAATGCTCACCTACATGTTGATTAGCTTCAAGCCTTGCGGAATAGCATAGATTGCACTGAGCTATGTGCAGTGCAGTCTACACTATTCCGAATGGCTTGAAGCAAATTAACCAGCATTGCACCTCTTTTTATTTTTAATAACTTATTTGAACTCCGGACTTGTTTTGTGTTCAGTATGCAGCATTCAAAGCGACGTCATCAATTTCCAACATGTTCTGACATCATTTGTTGTTTTTCGGTCATTTACCTAATTGTTTTAGAGAGCTAAATGACCGTGAAATTGAAAATCACTACAAAATGAATCCTGAAAATGTTGAAACATGGCATGGTATCATCATATCACCTGCATAGCATGCGCGAAAGAGTAGAGAGGGTCACGGCAAAAACTCGACGCACTTCGTGTACAAACTGGACAAACTCTTTCGGAGTATCAGGGTTTCGGACGAGAACTCATCTGTTACACGGCCACTTCAATGTTTTTTAAACTTATTTGAACTCCGGACTTCTTTTGTGTTCAGTATGCAGCATTCAAAGTGACGTCATCAATTTCCAACATGTTCTGACATCATTTGTTGTTTTTCGGTCATTTACCTAATTGTTTTAGAGAGCTAAATGACCGTGAAATTGAAAATCACTACAAAATGAATCCTGAAAATGTTGAAACTTGGCATGGTATCATCATATCACCCGCATAGCATGTGCGAAAGAGTAGAGAGGGTCACGGCAAAAACTGGACGCACTTCATGTACAAACTGGACAAACTCTTTCGGAGTATCAGGGTTTCGGACGAGAACTCATCTGTTACACGGCCAACTTCAATGTTTTTTAAACTTATTTGAACTCCGGACTTCTTTTGTGTTCAGTATGCAGCATTCAAAGTGACGTCATCGATTTCCAACATGTTCTGACATTATTTGTTGTTTTTCGGTCATTTACCTAATTGTTTTAGAGAGCTAAATGACCGTGAAATTGAAAATCTACAAAATGAATCCTGAAAATGTTGAAACTTGGCGTGGTATCATCATATCACACGCATAGCATGCGCGAAAGAGTAGCGAGGGTCACGGCAAAAACTGGACGCACTTCGTGTACAAACTGGACAAACTCTTTCAGAGTATCAGGGTTTCGGACGAGAACTCATCTATTACATGGCCACTTCAATGTTTTTTAAACTTATTTGAACTCCAGACTTCTTTTGTGTTTAGTATGCAGCATTCAAAGCGACGTCATCAATTTCCAACATGTTCTGACATCATTTGTTGTTTTTCGGTCATTTCCCTAATTGTTTAGAGAGCTAAATGACCGTGAAATTGAAAATCACTACAAAATGAATCCTGAAAATGTTGAAACTTGGCATGGTATCATCATATCACCCGCATAGCATGCGCGAAAGAGTAGAGAGGGTCACGACAAAAACTAGACGCACTTCGTGTACAAACTGGACAAACTCTTTCAGAGTATCAGTGTTTCGGACGAGAACTCATCTGTTACATGGCCACTTCAATGTTTTTTAAACTTATTTGAACTCCAGACTTCTTTTGTGTTTAGTATGCAGCATTCAAAGCGACGTCACATCAATTTCCAACATGTTCTGACATCATTTGTTGTTTTTCGGTCATTTACCTAATTGTTCAGTATGCAGCATTCAATTTCCAGAAGAAAATAAATAGAAGAAAAGAAATAATGCAGAAAAATAAAAAAACTATATAAAAAAATTACTCAAAAATAAATAGAAGAAAATAAATAATGCAGAAAAGAAAAAACTATATAAAAAACTACTCAAAAATAAATAGAAGAAAATAAATAATGCAGAAAAGAAAAAACTATATAAAAAATTTGTTGGCGTGCTGCCCAGTGGGCCTGCCAGACCTAGGGTGTGCAAATGCAGGCCCAGAAGGGCCAGCAGGCTCACAGGGCAGCGCGCCCTAATTAATTAGGCCCAGAAGCCTGCTATATAGAGGAGTTTGAAGCGGTAGCCGCGGCTGGGTTTATAAACCAGTGCGGCTGCCCTTCGCCCGGCGAGGTGGGACTAAACTTTGGGGTGGCAGCGCGAGGCCTTTAGTACCGGTTGGTGGCTCCAACCGGTACTAAAGACCACCCTTTAGTACCGGTTGGAACCACCAACCGGTACTAAAGGCCTGCTCTTCCCGCCTCTTGGCCTAGCCAAAGTAGGCCTTTAGTACCGGTTGGTGGCTCCAACCGGTACAAAAGGCCTCTCCTATATATACAACACTTACGCAAATTCAGTTAGATCTCCCCACTTCTTTCATCTCCAACCTCTCGCGCGCCGCTCGAACCCGTCCTCGGCGCACGTCGCCCGTCGTCCGTCGTCGTCGCTGTCCCCGCCGCCGCCCGTCGTCGTCGCCGTCTCGCGCCGCCGCCCCGAACACCGCGCGCCGCCATCCGTCGTCGTCCCGCCGCGGTCCCGTACGTCTCTCGCTGTCGCGTATACCCGCCGCGCCGCCGTCCGTCGTCGTCGCACTCGGCCCATATGGTGGCGCCCCCGCCGGTACGTACGCCGCCGCCCCCGCCCCGTATGCCGGCGCCCCCGCTTGTACGTACGGGGCGGCGGCATACGGGGCTACACACATACACACACTATTGGAAATATGCCCTAGAGGCAATAATAAATTAGTTATTATTATATTTCCTTGTTCATGATAATCGTTTATTATCCATGCTAGAATTGTATTGATAGGAAACTCAGATACATGTGTGGATACATAGACAACACCATGTCCCTAGTAAGCCTCTAGTTGACTAGCTCGTTGATCAATAGATGGTTACGGTATCCTGACCATGGACATTGGATGTCATTGATAACGGGATCACATCATTAGGAGAATGATGTGATGGACAAAGACCCAATCCTAAGCCTAGCACAAGATCATGTAGTTCGTATGCTAAAGCTTTTCTAATGTCAAGTATCATTTCCTTAGACCATGAGATTATGCAACTCCCGGATACCGTAGGAGTGCTTTGGGTGTGCCAAACGTCACAACGTAACTGGGTGGCTATAAAGGTACACTACAGCTATCTCCGGAAGTGTCTGTTGGGTTCGCACGAATCGAGACTGGGATTTGTCACTCCGTGTAAACGGAGAGGTATCTCTGGGCCCACTCGGTAGGACATCATCATAATGTGCACAATGTGATCAAGGAGTTGATCACGGGATGATGTGTTACGGAACGAGTAAAGAGACTTGCAGGTAACGAGATTGAACAAGGTATCGGGATACCGACGATCGAATCTCGGGCAAGTATCGTACCGCTAGACAAAGGGAATTGTATACCAGATTGATTAAGTCCTTGACATCGTGGTTCATCCGATGAGATCATCGTGGAACATGTGGGAGCCAACATGGGTATCCAGATCCCGCTGTTGGTTATTGACAGGAGAGTCATCTCGGCCATGTCTGCATGTCTCCCGAACCCGTAGGGTCTACACACTTAAGGTTCGGTGACGCTAGAGTTATAGAGATATTAGTATGCGGTAACCCGAAAGTTGTTCGGAGTCTCGGATGAGATCCCGGACGTCACGAGGAGTTCTGGAATGGTCCGGAGGTAAAGAATTATATATAGGAAGTGTTGTTTCGGCCATCGGGACAAGTTTCGGGGTCACCGGTATTGTACCGGGACCACCGGAAGGGTCCCGGGGGTCCACCGGGTGGGGCCACCTGCCCCGGGGAGCCACATGGACTGTAGGGGGTGCGCCTTGGCCTATATGGGCCAAGGGCACCAGCCCCAAGAGGCCCATGCGCCAAGAATCAAGGGAGAGGAAGAGTCCTAAAGGGGGGAGGCACCTCCGAGGTGCCTTGGGGAGGAGGGACTCCTCCCTGGCCGCACCCTTCCTTGGAGGAAGGGCCAAGGCTGCGCCTCCCCCCTCTCCCTTGGCCCTATATATAGTGGGGGGAAGGGAGGGAAGCCCAACCTAAGCCCTGGCGCCTCCCTCTCCCTCCCATGACACATCTCCCTCCTCCCACAGCGCTTAGCGAAGCCCTGTTGGAATCCCGCTACTTCCACCACCACGCCGTCGTGCTGTTGGATCTCCATCATCCTCTCCTCCCCCCTTGCTGGATCAAGATGGAGGAGACGTCTCTGCTCCGTACGTGTGTTGAACGCGGAGGTGCCGTCCGTTCGGCGCTAGGATCATCGGTGATTTGGATCACGACGAGTACAACTCCATCAACCCCGTTCTCTTGAACGCTTCCGCGCACGATCTACAAGGGTATGTAGATCCACTCCTCCCTCGTTGCTAGATGACTCCATAGATAGATCTTGGTGACACGTAGGAAAATTTTGAATTTATGCTACGTTCCCCAACAGTGGTATCAGAGCTAGGTCTATGCGTAGTTTCTATGCATGAGTAGAACACAAAGTAGTTGTGGGCGTTGATTTTGTTCAATATGCTTACCGTTACTAGTCCAATCTTGATTCGGTGGCATTGTGGGATGAAGCGGCCCGGACCAACCTTACACGTACTCTTACGTGAGACTGGTTCCACCGACTGACATGCACTAGTTGCATAAAGGTGGCTAGCGGGTGTCTGTCTCTCCCACTTTAGTCGGATCGGATTCGATGAAAAGGGTCCTTATGAAGGGTAAATAGCAATTGGCATATCACATTGTGGTTTTTGCGTAGGTAAGAAACGTTCTTGCTAGAAACCCATAGCAGCCACGTAAAACATGCAAACAACAATTAGAGGACGTCTAACTTGTTTTTGCAGGGTATGCTATGTGATGTGATATGGCCAAAAGGATGTGATGAATGATATATGTGATGTATGAGATTGATCATGTTCTTGTAATAGGAATCACGACTTGCATGTCGATGAGTATGACAACCGGCAGGAGCCATAGGAGTTGTCTTAATTTATTTATGACCTGCGTGTCAACATAAACGTCATGTAATTACTTTACTTTATTGCTAACCGTTAGCTATAGTAGTAGAAGTAATAGTTGACGAGACAACTTCATGAAGACACGATGATAGAGATCATCATGATGGAGATCATGGTGTCATGCCGGTGACAAGATGATCATGGAGCCCCAAGATGGAGATCAAAGGAGCTATATGATATTGGCCATATCATGTCACTATTATTTGATTGCATGTGATGTTTATCATGTTTATACATCTTGTTTACTTAGAATGACGGTAGTAAATAAGATGATCCCTCACTAAAATTTCAAGAAGGTGTTCCCCCTAACTGTGCACCGTTGCGAAAGTTCGTCGTTTCGAAGCACCACGTGATGATCGGGTGTGATAGATTCTTACGTTCACATACAACGGGTGTAAGCCAGATTTACACACGCGAAACACTTAGGTTGACTTGACGAGCCTAGCATGTACAGACATGGCCTCGGAACACAAGAGACCGAAAGGTCGAGCATGAGTCGTATGGTAGATACGATCAACATGAAGATGTTCACCGATGATGAATAGTCCGTCTCACGTGATGATCGGACACGGCCTAGTTGACTCGGATCATGTAATCACTTAGATGACTAGAGGGATGTCTATCTGAGTGGGAGTTCATAAGATGAACTTAATTATCCTGAACATAGTCAAAAGGTCTTCGCAAATTATGTCATAGCTCGCGCTTCAGTTCTACTGTTTAGATATGTTCCTAGAGAAAATTTAGTTGAAAGTTGATAGTAGCAATTATGCGGACTAGGTCCGTAAACTGAGGATTGTCCTCATTGCTTCATAGAAGGCTTATGTCCTTAATGCACCGCTCAGTGTGCTGAACCTCGAACGTTGTCTGTGGATGTTGCGAACATCTGACATACACATTTTGATAACTACGTGATAGTTCAGTTAAACGGTTTAGAGTTGAGGCACCGAAGACGTTTTGAAACGTCGCGAAACATATGAGATGTTTCGAGGGCTGAAATTGGGATTTCAGGCTCGTGCCCACGTCAAGAGGTATAAGACCTCCGATGATTTTCTTAGCCTACAAACTAAGGAGAAAAGCTCAATTGTTGTGCTTGTGCTCAGATTGTCTGAGTACAACAATCGCTTGAATCGAGTGGGAGTTGATCTTCCAGATGAAATAGTGATGGTTCTCCGAAGTCATTACCACCAAGCTGCTAGAGCTTCGTGATGAACTATGATATATTAGGGACATATATGATGATCCTTGAGATATTCGCGATGTTTGACACCGCGAAAGTAGAAATCAAGAAGGAGCATCAATTGTTCATGGTTGGTGAAACCACTAGTTTCAAGAAGGGCAAGGGAACAAAGGGATACTTCATGAAACGGCAATTCAGCTGCTGCTCTAGTGAAGAAACCCAAGGTTGAACCCAAACCCGAGACTGAGTGCTTCTGTAATAAGGGGAACAGCCACTGGAGCAGAATTACCCTAGATACTTGGTAGATGGGAAGGCTAGCAAGGTCGATAGAAGTATATTGGATATAGATTGTGTTGATGTGTACTTTACTAGTACTCCTAGTAGCACCAGGCTATTAGATACTGGTTCGGTTGCTAAGTGTTAGTAACTCGAAACAAAAGGCTACGGAATAAACGGAGACTAGCTAAAGGTGAGCTGACGATATGTGTTGGAAGTGTTTCCAGGGTTGATATGATCAAGCATCGCACACTCCCTCTACCATCGAGATTGGTATTAAAACCTAAATAATTGTTATTTGGTGTTTGCGTTGAGCATAGACATGATTGGATTATGTCTATCGCAATACGGTTATTCATTTAAAGAGAATAATGGTTACTCTGTTTATTTGAATAATACCTTCAAATGGTCTTACACCTGAAATGAATGGTTTATTGAATCTCGATCGTAGTGATACACATGTTCATGCCAAAAGATAGTAATGATAGTACCACCTACTTGTGGCACTGCCACTTAAGTCATATCGGTATAAAACGCATGAAGAAGCTCCATGTTGATGGATCTTTGGGCTCACTCGTTTTTGAAAGGTTTGAGACATGCGAACCATGTCTATTGGTGTATATGCATGAAGAAACTCCATGCAAATGGACCGTTTGGACTCACTTGATTTTGAATCACTTGAGACATGCAAATCATACCACATGGGCAAGATGACTAAAAGCCTCGTTTTTCAGTAAAATGGAACTAGAAAGCAACTTGTTGGAAGTAATACATTTTGATGTGTGCAGTCCAATGAGTGCTGAGGCATGTAGTGGACATCGTTATGTTCTTAGTTCACAGATGGTTTGAGTAGATGTTGAGTACATTTACTTGATGAATCACGAGTCTGAATTATTGAAAGGTTCAAGTAATTTCAGGGTGAAGTTGAAAGATCGTCGTGACAAGAGGATAAAAGATCTATGATATGATCATAGAGATGAATATCTGAATGACGAGTTTGGCACAGAATTAAGACATTGTGGAAATTGTTTCACAACTAATACAGCCTGGAACACCGTAGTGTGATGTCCGAACATCATAACTGCACCCTATTGGATATGATGCATACCATGATATCTCTTATCGAATTACCACGATAGTTTATGGGTTAGGAATTAAAGACAACCACATTCACTTTTAATAGGGCACCACGTAATTCCGATGAGATGACACCGTATGAACTATGGTTTAGGGAAACCTAAGCTGTCATTTCTTAAAAGTTTGGGGCTGCGATGCTTATGTGAAAAAGTTTCAGGCTGATAAGCTCGAACCCAAAGCGGATAAATGCATCTTCATAGGACACCCAAAACAGTTGGGTATACCTCCTGTCTCAGATTCGAAAGCAATAAGGGATTGTTTCTAGAATCGGGTCCTTTATCGAGGAAAAGTTTCTCTCGAAAGAATTGAGTGGGAGGATGGTGGAGACTTGATGAGGTTATTGAACCGTCTCTTCAACTAGTGTGTGGCAGGGCACAGGAAGTTGTTCCTGTGGCACCTACACCAATTGAAGTGGAAGCTTATGATAGTGATCATGAAACTTCAGATCAAGTCACTACCAAACCTCGTAGGATGACAAGGATGCGTGCTACTTCAGAATGGTACGTAATCCTGTCTTGGAAGTCATGTTGCTAGACAATAATGAACCTACGAGCTATGGAGAAGCGATGATGGGCCCGGATTCCGATAAATGGCTCGAGGCCATAAAATCCGAGAGAGGATCCATGTATGAAAACAAAGTGTAGACTTTGGCAGAACGGCTCGATGGTCGTAAGGCTATTGAGTACAGATGGATTTTAAAAGGAAGACGGACAATGATGGTAAGTATCACCATTAAGAAAGCTCGACTTGTCGTTAAGATGTTTTCCGACAAGTTCAAGGAGTTGACTACGATGAGACTTTCTCACTCGTAGCGATGCTAAGAGTCTGTTGGAATTATATTAGCGATTACTGCATTATTTATGAAATCTTGCAGATAGGATGTCAAAACATTGTTTCCTCGACGATTTTCTTGAGGAAAGGTTGTATGTGATACAACCGGAAGGTTTTGTCAATCCTGAAAGATGCTAATAAGTATGCAAAGCTCCAGCAATCCTTCTAAGGACTGGAGTAAGCATCTCGGAGTTGGAATGTACGCTTTGATGATGATCAAAGATTTTGGGTTTATACAAAGTTTATGAGAAACTTGTATTTCCAAAGAAGTGAGTGGGAGCACTATAGAATTTCTGATAAATATATGTTGTTGACATATTGTTGATCAGAAATGACGTAGAATTTCTGGAAAGCATATAGGGTTATTTGGAAAGTGTTTTTCAATGGAAAGCCTGGATTAAGCTAATTGAACATTGAGCATCAAGATCTATAAGGATAGATCAAAACGCTTAATGGTACTTTCAAATGAGCACATACCTTGACATGATCTTGAAGGTGTTCAAGATGGATCAGTCAAAGAAGGAGTTCTTGCCTGAGTTGTAAGGTATGAAGTTAAGACTTAAAGCTCGACCACGGCAGAAGAAAGAGGAAGGACGAAGGTCGTCCCCTATGCTTTTATCATAGGCTCTCTACAGTATGCTATGCTGTGTATCGCACCTGAAGTGTGCCTTGCCATGAGTTAGTCAAGGGATACAAGAGTGATCCAAGAATGGATCACAAGACAGCGGTCAAAGTTATCCTTAGTAACTAGTGGACTAAGGAATTTTTCTCGATTATGGAGGTGGTAAAAGAGTTCGTCGTAAAGGGTTACGCCGATGCAAACTTTGACACTAATCCAGATTATTCTGAGTAGTAGATTGGATTCGTATAGTAGAACAGTTATTTGGAATAGCTCCAAATATAGCGTAGTAGCTGCATCTACAAGATGACATAGAGATTTGCGAAGTACATACGGATCTGAAAGATTCAGACCCGTTGACTATAACATCTCTCACAAGCATAACATGTTCAAACCCAAAACTCATTGAGTGTTAATCACATATCAATGTGAACTAGATTATTGACTCTAGTAAACTCTTTGGGTGTTAGTCACATGGGGATGTGACCTTGAGTGTTAATCACATATCGATGTGAACTAGATTATTGACTCTAGTGCAAGTGGGAGACTATTGGAAATATGCCCTAGAGGCAATAATAAATTAGTTATTATTATATTTCCTTGTTCATGATAATCGTTTATTATCCATGCTAGAATTGTATTGATAGGAAACTCAGATACATGTGTGGATACATAGACAACACCATGTCCCTAGTAAGCCTCTAGTTGACTAGCTCGTTGATCAATAGATGGTTACAGTTTCCTGACCATGGACATTGGATGTCATTGATAACGGGATCACATCATTAGGAGAATGATGTGATGGACAAAGACCCAATCCTAAGCCTAGCACAAGATCATGTAGTTCGTATGCTAAAGCTTTTCTAATGTCAAGTATCATTTCCTTAGACCATGAGATTGTGCAACTCCCGGATACCGTAGGAGTGCTTTGGGTGTGCCAAACGTCACAACGTAACTGGGTGGCTATAAAGGTACACTACAGGTATCTCTGAAAGTGTCTGTTGGGTTGGCACGAATCGAGACTGGGATTTGTCACTCCGTGTAAACGGAGAGGTATCTCTGGGCCCACTCGGTAGGACATCATCATAATGTGCACAATGTGATCAAGGAGTTGGTCACGGGATGATGTGTTACGGAACGAGTAAAGAGACTTGCCGGTAACGAGATTGAACAAGGTATCGGGATACCGACGATCGAATCTCGGGCAAGTATCGTACCGCTAGACAAAGGGAATTGTATACGGGATTGATTAAGTCCTTGACATCGTGGTTCATCCGATGAGATCATCGTGGAACATGTGGGAGCCAACATGGGTATCCAGATCCTGCTGTTGGTTATTGATCGGAGAGTCATCTCGGTCATGTCTGCATGTCTCCCGAACCCGTAGGGTCTACACACTTAAGGTTCGGTGACGCTAGGGTTATAGAGATATTAGTATGCGGTAACCCGAAAGTTGTTCGGAGTCCCGGATGAGATCCCGGACGTCATGAGGAGTTCCAGAATGGTCCGGAGGTAAAGAATTATATATAGGAAGTGCTGTTTCAGCCATCGGGACAAGTTTCGGGGTCACCGGTATTGTACCAGGACCACCGGAAGGGTCCCGGGGGTCCACCGGGTGGGGCCACCTGCCCCGGGGGGCCACATGGGCTGTAGGGGGTGCGCCTTGGCCTATATGGGCCAAGGGCACCAGCCCCAAGAGGCCCATGCGCCAAGAATCAAGGGAGAGGAAGAGTCCTAAAGGGGGGAGGCACCTCCGAGGTGCCTTGGGGAGGAGGGACTCCTCCCTGGCCGCACCCTTCCTTGGAGGAAGGGCCAAGGCTGCGCCTCCCCCCTCTCCCTTGGCCCTATATATAGTGGGGGGAAGGGAGGGCAGCCCAACCTAAGCCCTGGCGCCTCCCTCTCCCTCCCATGACACATCTCCCTCCTCCCACAGCGCTTGGCGAAGCCCTGTTGGAATCCCGCTACTTCCACCACCACGCCGTTGTGCTGTTGTATCTCCATCAACCTCTCCTCCCCCCTTGCTGGATCAAGAAGGAGGAGACGTCGTTGCTCCGTACGTGTGTTGAACGCGGAGGTGCCGTCCGTTCGGCGCTAGGATCATCGGTGATTTGGATCACGACGAGTACGACTCCATCAACTCCGTTCTCTTGAACGCTTCCGCGCGCGATCTACAAGGGTATGTAGATCCACTCCTCCCTCGTTGCTAGATGACTCCATAGATAGATCTTGGTGACACGTAGGAAAATTTTGAATTTATGCTACGTTCCCCAACACACACATGCATACACACACACACACATTTTTTTTACTTATTTTCTGTTTTTTAGAAAAGTTAATTAGATGATCGAATGTTTGATTAATGTCGAATGTTAGATGAATTAGCTAGATAGAAAATTGTCGAACTAGAGATTTGAACTAGTTGAATAATTAATATAACTAGTTTATTTTTAGTAAGAAAATTATCGAACTAGTTTATTTAGGTATATGAGATTTGAACTAGTTCAATAATTAATATAACTAGTTTATTTTTAGTAAGAAAATTGTCAAACTAGTTTATTTAGGTATATGAGATTTGAACTAGTTCAGTAATTAATATAACTAGTTTATTTAGGTATATGAGATTTGAACTAGTTTAATAATTAATATAACTAGTTTATTTTTAGTAAGAAAATTTAGGTATCTGAGATTTGATGATCTAATTAAAATATTATTTGTTAATGAGTTTTTCTGTTTATTTAATTTTTTATATATTTTGAGTTTATATAAATGTTAGATTAATGTCGAATGTTAGATGAATTAGATAGAAAAGTTAAATATATAATAATGTCAATTGTTAGAGATGAATATAGTTAGATATATTAATGTCAAATGTTAGATGAATATATATTTGGCTAGATATTAATTAATGTTAGATAGTAATAGGTGTTTAATGTTTCACCTATATGAACCATAGGAAATGTCATCTGACGACGAAAAAGATTTCATTATGTGCGAACACTGTGAAGACCAGTGCGGCCTGTGCGACAGAAATTTCCTTGTTGATGGTAGGCGCTTCAGCATCAAGCTGGATGAGACATTCGAAGTGGATACAGTAAGTCACAACGGCAATTATTATTTGAATGCAAAACTTATGCTTCATTTGCTTCAACTTATAATTTTAAAGCATGACTTATGCTTCATTTGCTTCAACTTATAAATTTAAATTTTCACTATTCTACTAGCGCATCCCCTGCCATGCAAGAATTTTTGTCTTGGATAAGATAGGTTTTAGTGCTATAGATGATATGGAGGTAAAGAGAGTTTACTTGAAGACGGAGCATGGGTATACTTTCAACGTCAAATTATATAATGGAGACACATACACCCATTTTGAATGCAAAACTTGGCAAGCACTATGCAAGGCTTATGCATTTGAGCCTGGTATGGTTGTCACCTTTGATATTCGTCCGGAAGATGATATTGAAGGTAATATAGACATCTGGGTCGATGTGCAAACACCTCCAGTTCTACCATTATGTGAGTTTTTCTCAACCATGCATGCATATGTTTATGTCTTTGATACAGTTTATTCAAAAATAGTTGACAACTAATTTGTATTGTCAGCTTATTTCGGTTCAAGCAAACATGTCCGGCACTTGGTAGACAGGACCTACTACTGCCCCGGGGCTGAACTAAACTGCGAGGAGATAAGTCATTATGTTTCATGGCTTGAGGACTTAATACTGTCAAGACAAAAAAAATTCCTGAACTTAGAAATGTTAGTACTCAAAACATGCGACCAATGGTGATCGTATTGAACTACGGTCACATCTATAATCGAAAGATGGTAAGATTTTAACTATTTGTCCTTAATTAGTGCATCTTTTGCATACATTATTTTTGAAGCTAAACTTCCATTTCTTAGTATATTAATTACTATACGATGTTCTTCAACAGGGACTTCCGATGATAGTTGTGCCTCAGTGGATCGAGACTAAAGGTGACATGTCAATGGTTAGCTTACGGCCAAGATATCCTACATTGCACGTGAGTGCATTCAGGATTTCTGAAAGCGAAGAATGCTTAATAGTGAAAGATTGGAGCAAAATTGTTAACGATCCAGAGAAGTACTAGGGGGCAGCAAGGAGAAGCGCAACCCAAGATTAGGAGACAGATTCATCTACATGCTCCAGTATGCTGAATCAGGAGAGCTATACGTGTTCTATGCTATTCTACCTGAGAGGGAGCAGCACTAGTTCATGCTCTTAATTAGTGTCTCATGTCCGTGTCCTGAACTTCGATGTTGGTGATGATTATGTTGAACTTGATGATATCTTTGCTTCTGTTAGAAAGTGAATGTTTCCTCTTTAAGCTAGCCAGTGTTGGTGATGATTAGATAGCTAGCGGTAATGACTATGATGATTAAATAGTGGTAATTAGACGACTACGATGATTTTTAGCTAGCTAGAGTTTATTTATTTATTAATATGCGATGATGATGATGACGACTACAACTCATTATAACGTAAAACAATCCTAAATTAAATTGATAACACAAATTTAATTGAAAAATACAAAATAAAACAAAAACCCACAAACATTTAGTACCGGTTGGTGTTACCAACCGGTACTAAAGGGCTCCCGGCCCCCGGAGCTGGCTCGTGCCACGTGGTTTCCCTTTAGCACCGGTTCGTGCTGAACCGGTACTAAAGGGGGGGGGCCTTTAGTGACCACACTTTAGTGCCGGTTATGGAACCGGCACTAAAGGGCCTTACGAACCGGTGCTATTGCCCGGTTCTGCACTAGTGCCACTAGGCAAATTCATCTCGTGCAGGATTCTGACAAGGACCATAAACTGACACTAAAGTCCAAACTTTAGAAGTGTGTGCAGATGCAAATTCCACAATGATGCCATAGGAGTGGGCTTGAATTAATTTCCCATAAAAGAAAGCCGAATTCCAAATAATCAGGAGACCACGAGAAGCCCCAGACGATGGTATATATATAAAATTATCAAAGCGTCGAGGACAAAATTTCCTAAGAAAATGCTGATCGATATGCATGCATTTAGTTTCTTGCAAACAAATGATAGAGCACCCACTTTCATCTATCTTCTACTTAACTTCAAGTTGCCTCGATTCAGAGTTAAGACCACACACATTCCAACACAATATCTTCCAGTCTCTAAAGATTGTCTGATTCATTACAAACTAAAGGGAATAAAAGCAAAAGTAGATCACGCAATGACCTACAACATCCACGGAGCAGCCTCATAAGGTTCAACATCAAGTAACAAAAGCAAAGATAAGTGGCGATTAAATGGGTTCGCCAGCGACCCATGATGTGGCAGACTTCATTCATCATCAGTATCCTTGGAAGGAGTGGCTTCAGAAGGATCAGCTACAAGCTTCTCCGCCGTGATCTTCTCAGGGGCAATCCGCAGACATGTACCAATGCGTTGTAGGTCAGCAATTGCAGTTGGAGGAGGCACAACTGGCTCATCAGGGGCGGCTGCAGACTGAATAGGCCGGGCACTAGTTTTGCGCTTCTTGGTGCGCTTGACAGATTGTGGGCTGATTGACCCTGGGGGCTCCTGACAAAAACCATCACGCAAGGTGCGAAGCCGAGCACTACGACGGACCTGGGAATCCAGAAGGATCGGGCCAAAAAATGCAGATTTACGAGATCTCTTATTGTTGATAATAGGCATATCAGAGAATTGAAACTTCTCAGCGACAGGTTCAGACAATTCAGATGGCTCATCGAAGCAGAGCGCATGAGGAACTGGGCGCTTGACTGATGAAGGCTGACAGAAGACCTCAGGAGCAGACGGAGGTGACAACAAGCTGAGAGCCATACCCCCAATAGAAAGGCTATGACTACAAGGTTGCTTAAGGAAGTTAAACAAAGGCATCTGCAAAGGTCGTGGGATGACTACCGAATCAAATTGCTGCATGTACTTACTGAAAGTACGAGTCCACTGCATCTGTGGGGGCAGAATTGGGCCAAAAACCGTTAGGACCCGACCAATATGGAGAACCTGCTGAGCTGGAAGTTGAGCTACAGGGTGAAGGGGAGCAACATCAGCATTGTGAACATCATCAGGGCCATTGCCATTATTAACTGAATCATCGAAAACTTGCAGCACCATGGACTCTTGAGACTAAACTTGAACAGGTTCCTCAGGTGCGGCAACATTGTCAGGGACGGCATCATGCTGCACATTATCATTGTCAACAACAGGTGGAGGCACATCATTCCAACCTAGTTCAGGAAACTCCGGCAGTACCCAGTTGTGATTGTTGAAGTGCATCTGGCCAGGGAGGGGGTATGGATTTCCATCAAAAGGCATAGGATCTTCATCTGCAGGCAACACATCCGCAAAATCCACAGACAGAACATAGACTGGAGCAGACCATGAAACCCTAGTACCACCAAAATCTCCGAACTCCCGATAAACCACACCTCGAGGCACCATAGAGGGGGAAGGGAAGGACACATATGCGAGAGTCCACGCCAGCAGAGGATCGGCCTGATGCCAAGAGTGGAAATGACCAAAAGTGCTAATCACATCTGCAATATATTGAGGCGTACGATAATCCAGAGGAACTCCCAAGAGCATGACCCAACCACGGCGAAAACCCTGAACAGCTCTGTAATTGGTCCCCTCATCATGCGGAATAAAACGAACAAAGCGATCATTGCCCAAATCAAAGGGTGGATGATCCACCATAACTTGCCTAGAGATTGCACTATGGAAACGGAACAATCCGACTCCCTGAATCCATGGCTGAACATCGAGAACATCTCTCTCCAACTAATTAACAACAAAGTCACTAACCATGTTACGGTAGATTTGAATCTCCTCTGGCAGCGGCGCTGGCTCAACGATGCCAATCGCATACTCCTCAAGCCTTCTGTCAGGCGCAGCAGCTGGAGCAAAAAAGGTGCGAGGGAGACGTAGCGGCCCTCCGTCAATGATCTCGAAGCCCGGTGGCACGTACGGCAGAGGATCCAGCTCAAAGTTGGCCATCGCCGGAGAAGTTGCTGACGATGAACTCGGCAATGGTGGAGGTGTTGGCGGCGTATCTGGTCGCGGGGCGGATGGAGGTGAGGGAGATGGTGGTAATGGGGGTGGTGGCGGAGGCGGAGCTGGAGGGGATGGAGGTAATGGGGGTGGCGGAGGTGGAGGCGAAGTAGGCTCTGATGACGATGCTAGATGCAACTCGTCGACGGGACGTATCAATGGGCAGGCGCCAGCGGTAGGGTGGAGGGAACTCGAGGCGTGAAGTCGTAAAGCTGGTAGTGGGCTGTCAGATGGACTCTCAATGACGCGCGGGACCCACCTAAAACCTCCTGCCGGTGCAGATGTTGTGCAAGATTTTGCCTTGTGGCCTGGCCGAAGACAACGGCGACAGCGCGTTTGATTGGTGCAACTGGAGGTGATATGTGCCATAGAAAAGCAGTTGTGGCATTTCCAGACATTAAACGCCATTTCATCAACCATAGAAGAAAATCCATCCAAATCCTCAATAGACCGGCCCAAAATTTGGGTGGGAGATAAGTTACGATTCTGATTGACTTGCCATGCATTGGGAGATTCGGCATTGACTGGGCCTAGAGAAATTAAGTGTGACTCAGAAGGTGGGCTGCTGGGCTGGGCAGAAACAGCCCTTGATGACATAATGGGCCCATCAATTGCTGATAAATCAGGAGGGTGGTGATTTGAAAAAATCCCAGACCCGCCCAACAGATGCACCGAAGATTGAGGAACCATCTCTTGCGAGATTGACGCAGATCGAGCGGGTGGCGGAGGGACCGTTCCAAAACAGATTGGTGGAGTGGCCACCGTCCACCGGAGCTCCGGCGCCGGAGGAGAATGAATAATGACACGCTCACGTTGATTAAGAACATAACCCGCATCCTGGACAGTGTCAATGCATGTTTGCGTGGCAGGGTATTGATAACCCTTGCATGCAGGATAATTTTGAAACATAGCGAATGAAAGTTTCTTCCTGCAAATAGGGGCAGACTTGAGAGAAGATTTAACAGGAGGTTTATGCATGGCCATCATACCCATTGTCGCGCGACGTTTGGTAGGACTAACAAAAATCCATTCAGCATCACACTCTTTTCTCCAAATCAAGACCTCATGTCTCCAATTTGGACCACCATGGCCCCAAAGGTGGAAGAAACACTTAAAATGCTCACAAGCGAAAGACTGAAGAGGAAGAACGTGTAGACCAACTTTTTTGCATGAAACATGAAAGGAGAATACCTTGTCATGTGTAATGGAAACCATGAACTCAATGGCCGATCCACCAATAGCGGCCTCAAGCGCTGCAGCAACCGAATCCTCTGAAAGGCGGAAATCATGCCTACTGAACGTTACCGCCATGATGAAAGGATCCATGCCCTCCGAAGGATGAACCGAGACGCCACAAGATCTATAGATCTCATTTGCAAAAACCAGCCCCTTGGAGAAATCCAAGCCAAGGGTAGAACCAGAACCTTGATCCATCGAAGATGGTGATCCACGTAGAGAGGAGGTGACGCCGGAGAGGATGAGTGGATTGGTTTGGGAATTTAGTGGCTAGAAAGGGAGGTCGCCGGAGAGCCTATCGGCGTGGGTGGGGGTGGGGTGGGAGCCATCTCATCATGGACGGAAAGAATAACTTTGAGGTGGTTTCGTACCCTACCATAATCTCTTCGTTTGTTATCCGCATAATCTCTTCGTTTGTTGAGGATGAAATTGGGGGCCAGATCATGAAAATCCAGCCTGTAGTAGAACATGAGCCCGCGGACAAACGGGTGGAGAGGAAATCCCAGTCCACGGACGAAGTGGGTAAGAAAAACTACCCTCTCATGGGGTTCGGGCGTAGGGATGATCTGCCCTGCATCTAGCAGCCGGTGCGCGATATCAGTGGCCAGATATCCGGCTTCCCGTAACTTTGTGATGTTCTCCTCCCTGATGGAGGAGACCATCCACTTGCCTCCCGCTCCGGACATGCTTGGAGTGGTTTGAGAAGAAAGACATGAACTTGGGCGCTCGAGCTCGAGTGTGCGAGAGTGGGTAAGCAAGGAGGAAGAAGGCATGGGTGAAAAGAGTGAATCCTAATCCCTTTATAAGGGCGGAAGAGGCGATGCGCCTCCCACTTGCCTGGACAAATCGCTTATTCCCCAAGCGCCATAATTGATGGCGCGGTTGGGTTACCCATGTCCGTATTGATTAGAATCCCGTAATAAGGGGAACACGATCCCTGCTTTGACAAGAAGTGTCAAGAAAACCGCCTCGTGATATGTGCGGTGCTGGTTGAGAAAAACGGTTCGAATAATGACCGGGCCATGGCGTGATGTCATGCTGTCAAAACGTGTCAGCAAATTAGATTTGTGGAAATATTATTCTCTCTATGGTGGTATGTGGAACCTGTTTTGTAGAACCGAACACTATCCTTGGGTCCAAAATCTTCTATGGAGTATTCGGAGGAGGAACCCGCCTTGCAATGCCGAAGAGAATACTGCGCGCCGGACTCGTCGTCATTGAAGCCTGGTTCAGGGGCTACTGAGGGAGTCCTGGATTAGGGGGTCTCCGGACAGCCGGACTATATCCTTTGGCCGGACTGTTGGACTATGAAGATACAAGATTGAAGACTCCGTCCCGTGTCCGGATGGGATTCTCCTTGGCGTGGAAGGCAAGCTAGGCAATACAGATCTATAGGTCTCCTCCCTTGTAACCGACCTTGTGTAACCCTAGCCCCTTCTGGTGTCTATATAAACCAGAGGGTTTAGTCTGTAGGACAACATACAATCATACCATAGGCTAGCTTCTAGGGTTAGCCTCTATGATCCCGTGGTAGATCAACTCTTGTAATACTCATATCATCAAGAACAATCAAGCAGGAAGTAGGGTATTACCTCCATCAAGAGGGCCCGAACCTGGGTAAACATCTTGTCCCCCACCTCCTGTTACCATCCGCCTTAGACGCACAGTTCGGGACCCCCTACCCGAGAACTGCCAGTTTTGACACTAAGAGTCCTCAACTTGAAGACCGGTTTAGGGGGCTACTGATGGTGTCCTGGACTAGGGGGTACTCACCACGTCGTCTCCCGGTCAATTAGATTGGGCCGAGGACCCCCATGGCCTTATACTCATGGGCCAGTTCGGACAGCTGCCGCATACAAGGAAGATTCCACAAGACTTGGTGGTCAAGACAAGGACTCCTCCCCCACTGGTGTATTCGGCTAGGACTCTTGTTATCCTAGGCCTCTGGTGCATTATATAAACCAGGGCCAGGCTAGTCGATAGAGAGATAAAAACAATCATAATCATAGGCTAGCTTCTAGGGTTTAGCCTCTATGATCTCGTGGTAGATCAACTATTCTAATACTCATATCATCAAGATCAATCAAGCAGGAAGTAGGGTATTACCTCCATCGAGAGGGCATCGTGTCCCCTGTCTCCTGTTACCATCGACCTTAGACGCACAGTTCGAGACCCCCTACCCGAGATCCGCAGGTTTTGACACCGACAAGAATCGCTACGGGTGAGAAGGTCTCATCGTAGTCAACTCCTTGAACTTGTCGAAAACCTTTCGCAACAAGTCGAGCTTTGTAGACAGTAATGTTATCGTCAGCGTCAGTCTTTTTCTTGAAGATCCATTTGTTCTCGATGGCTTGCCGATCATCGGGCAAGTCAACGAAAGTCCACACTTTGTTCTCATACATGGATCCCATCTCATATTTCATGGCCTCAAGCCATTTTGCGGAATCTGGGCTCATGATCGCTTCCTCATAGTTCGTAGGTTTGTCATGGTCAAGTAACATGGCCTCCAGAATAGGATTACCATACCACTCTGGTGCGGATCTTGCTCTAGTTGACCTACGAGGTTCGGTAGTAACTTGATCTGAAGTTTCATGATCATCATCATTAGCTTCCTCACTAATTGGTGTAGGTGTCACAGGAACCGGTTTATGTGATGAACTACTTTCCAATAAGGGAGTAGGTATAGTTACCTCATCAAGTTCTACTTTCCTCCCACTCACTTCTTTTGAGAGAAACTCCTTCTCTAGAAAGGATCCATTCTTAGCAACGAATGTCTTGCCTTCGGATCTGTGATACAAGGTGTACCCAATAGTTTCCTTTGGGTATCCTATGAAGACACATTTCTCCGATTTGGGTTCGAGCTTATCAGGTTGAAGCTTTTTCACATAAGCATCGCAGCCCCAAACTTAAAGAAACGACAATTTTGGTTTCTTGCCAAACCATAGTTCATAAGGCGTCGTCTCAACGGATTTTGATGGTGCCCTATTTAATATGAATGCAGCTGTTGGTGTCAAAACCGGCGGATCTCGGGTAGGGGGTCCCGAACTGTGCGTCTAAGGAGGATTGTAACAGGAGGCAGGGGACACTATGTTTTACCCAGGTTCGGGCCCTCTTGATGGAGGTAAAACCCTACGTCCTGCTTGATTAATATTAATGATATGGGTAGTACAAGAGTAGATCTACCACGAGATCGGAGAGGCTAAACCCTAGAAGCTAGCCTATGGTATGATTGTATGTTGACTAAAACCCTCCGGTTTATATAGACACCGGAGAGGTTAGGGTTACACAAGGTTGGTTACAAAGGAGGAGATACACATATCCGTATTGCCTAGCTTGCCTTCCACGCCAAGTAGAGTCCCATCCGGACACGAGACGAAGTCTTCAATCCTGTATCTTCATAGTCTAACAGTCCGGCCAATGGAGATAGTCCGGCTGTCCGGAGACCCCCTAATCCAGGACTCCCACAGTAGCCCCTGACCCAGGCTTTCAATGACGATGAGTCCGGCGCGCAGTATTGTCTTCGGCATTGCAAGGCGGGTTCCTCCTCCGAATATACCACGGAAGAATTTGAATATAAGGATAGTGTCCGACCCTACAAAATAAGTTCCACATACCACCATAGAGAGAATAATATTTCCACAAACCCAATTTGCTAACTTGTTTTGGCAACACGACATTATGTCACGGACTGGTGATTATTCGAACCGTTTCTTTTAACTAGCCCCGCACATAACACAAGGAAGTTTTTTGACACGTCTCATCAAAGCAAAGATTGTGTCCCCTTATCACGGGATTCTCATCAATACGAGCATGGGTAACCCAACCACGTCTAGGACTCCTAGATTATAGGCAAGCCTCAAACGGCCACGGAGAGGACGCTTGGTATTCACCCTCTTTATAAAGGGCCAAGGCTTTCACTTTTTTCCCTCCCGTGTTCAATCGAATCCTTCCCCCGCCTCGAGTTCTAACACCCGAAGCCCAGGTCAGGCGCTCCAGATCTTCAACCATGTCCGGATCCAGCCTTCAAGGCCAATGGATGCCCTCCTCCGTTACGGAAGAAGATATCAAGAAGTTGAGGGAGGCCAGATATCTGACCGCCGAAGTTTCGCATCGGCTGCCTGCCCCAGGGCAGGTCGTCCCTACTCCTGAACCCAACGAAGACGTCGTGTTCATCTCCCAGTTCCTCCGAGGTCTAGGCCTCGCTCTGGATCCCTTCGTAAGGGGTTTGATGTTTTACTACGGGCTAGACTTCCACGATCTAGCCCCGGACTCCTTTCTTCACATCTCGGCATTTATTGTCGTGTGTGAGGCCTTCCTCCGCGTTACCCCTCACTTCGGCCTGTGGCTCAAGACTTTTGATGTGAAGCCAAAGACAATCGAGGGACAGCACGCAGCGTGCGGAGGAGCATTAATAAGCAAGATTGCGGGAGCTCCGTGGCCAAAAGGTTCCTTTCCAAAGGTGTCCGGATTATGGCAACGGGAGTGGTTTTACATCACAGCTCCTAGAAGCGCCAAGTGGGTGGCTCCCCCCGCTTTCCGCTCGGGCCCCCCCACCACAACTAATGTCATGGATCAGCAGAGGGTTGACCTGGGGTCCAGCAAAGGACGTGCCCATACTGCAAAGCCGCATTCAAGGTCTCTTCGAGGGAGATTTTAATTTGGTCATGGTAATGCAAGTAATGCTGGTTCGTCGAGTCCAGCCTTGCAAACGCCGGCCCCTTCGCTTGTGGGAGTTCAACCCAGAAGGACCGCGCGCTATTCAAAGCTTCCTCGGCCTGACGCACGAGGATATGTACAAGTCATTCTTCGGACCTCAAACAGAGTGTATGGATACTACCGAGGACGTGGGCCTGAGTAGCAATCGCGCCGCCGAACAAGTAAGTAATCCTCTAGCCGGACACACCATCTTTTTTTACCATGACGTCATTCCTGAGAAATCGCCCTTTGACTAGGACTGGCTAACAAAGGCGAAGATGATTCGGTGTTCGGCCCCCCTCCCTAAGGGTTTGGAAAACCCGGTACTGCAAAAGGATGCTCGAGCTCGCACCTTGCCTGGAGCCCTCGAAGGAAGATACGGGGGGGATAATATGGGCGAAAGCGGGCCCCCATCGCTGCCAGTTCCAACCGAGGGAATGAGTGCCTCCATAAGGGAGGATAGCCAGGGAGAAGATTCTGACCTCCTCTCGCTACGGGGGAGGAAGAGGACTGCCTCTGAGGATCCGGAAACCGAGGCCTCCAAACGGGAGAAGAAGTCTCCAACAGAGGGTCCTGCCTCGGGGGGTGCTTTTGCCACACAAAGTCCACGCGGGATCAGCCCTCCAACGAGTTGTAAGTGATCAAAAAATACTTTAATAGTGAAGGTATACTACCTTTCCTCTGAGGAAAATAACCGAAGCATATATCTTGCAGTTCAGACCTGAGCCCTTCTCAGCTGAGCTCGTCTTCGGGGGATCTTCTTCCGGAGATGATGGAGAGCGAAACGCCTCCCCCGGACTCCCCCGCTCAAGAAGAGGGCGACCTCGAAGTGTCGTCACGGAGGGCCTCTCCGGATCCGGTGAGGTCAGAAGATAATCCCATAGTCACCCGAAGTCCCCAGCGTCCGGCTCTCGAAGAGAGCAAACAACAGAGTCCGGCACCATCTGGTATGCGGTCGGACATTCTGAGGGAGCTGTTGGAGCGAGCGGCCATCTCAGAAGAACACCATACGCTGATGGGTACGGTGATGGAAAGAATTTCGTCCGCCGAAAGTGGATTACATGAAGCCTTTATGAGTATACTGATGGGCTTTGAGGTACGTGAAATGATATACTTTTTGATAGTATCGCACATGTTAGGTGTGCTCTGTGTAGATAGCAGCCCCTGAGACTCTGGTTGTCGTCGAGAACGGCGGCGAACAAAGGATCATAGTCCCAGGTAATAACCAGACTGCCTTTATATGCAGGTGGTGGAAGCTCCGGTGGCTAGCCGGACTAATGAGTTTGCCGAACTAAACGCCGACATCGAGCTTGTTAACAAGCGGCTTGACGAGTCACAGGGTAAGTAAAGTTTTTCTGGTGAATGTCACATAATAAGAGCAGCATGATGCCAGTATCTTTAATATGTTGTGACTGCAGACGGAGCTGCCACCGTGGAGACCCTTCGGGAGGAACTTGCCCGAGCTAAGGAACAAGCAAGAGTTAGTAATGCGGCTGCTTTGAAGGCGGCCGAAGAGTTAAGAGCCGAGAAGGCCGCGCATTGCGAAAGCAAAGAGAAGATGGCCGTAGAATTAAAAGACACTGCCGACCGTTGCCAGTTCCTTGAAAAAGGGAACCGAGTGAAGGCAGCGGACCTTGAAAAGGCCACGATGGTGAGCAAAGACACTCGCTCTGCTATGAGGGCGAAGAAGGAGGAGCTGCGCGAAGCCGGGGATATTGCGGCTGGGAAGCCCTTTCTGCTGCAGAGGAAGTTCGAAGATCCGCGGTATGCCCCTTTGGATCGGCTGTGGAGTTCGGCAGACGCATATATGGACTTGGCGGCAAGCACTGCCGATGCGGTCGAATACTTCCGAGATCAGACAGATCGTGAAGTGGACAAGTTGTTCTGGTCACAGTTTAACGTTCCAGAGCGTTCGCTTCCCTTGACTGATCAGCTAGCCGAATGGGCCGAACTTCATAGGTTGTCCGGATTTGCCATGAGGTCCGTCGTAGATCATTTGTGGCCGGAGAAGCCGAAGCCGAACAGCTATTTCAGCTTAGTGCAGCAGTTCCTTGCTGCGGTGCCGCGCATCAATGCGATGAAGAGGTCGGCGTGCCTAGAAGGCTCGCGGATGGCCTTTGCCCATGTCAAGGTATACTGGGCGGAGATGGACGCTACCACTGTTGCGGCGCAAGGTTCGGCCATAGGCCGAGTAGCTGCCGAGCACTATTTTGAAGAGGTTCTTGAGGGTGCTCGTTCGATAGAGTCCCAGTGCTCGAGGAATATTATGTTTGAGTGACATGTATTCCCATTGTAAGCACAATGTTTTTATGAAATGTAGTAAGGCTGTATTTATAGTTTTGCCGGAAAGTAATATGATGCCTCATGTGCGGCCGTTTATGTATATATGTATATAACCTGAAAGATTGCAGTCGTCGGCTTCAACCCCCATGCATATAATGCGGAGGTGTTCGCAGAAGACGCGTGTTCACACTTAACCCAACGTCTTGGTCCTATTAAGGAGGTGATAGCACAGCGAATGGGGCAACCGGACTATGATGCTTTAACACTTTCACTTAGCCATAGGAGTTTGACGGTGGGGCTACTATATAGCCCCTGGTGGCTCCGCACTCTCCCAAACTCGGGGTGCGTATATACCTGGCCGGGAAACGGCCCTTCGTTAAAGCGGAGGAATTCTAACATTCCGATAGGTCATCGAGTGGTTGACCAGTCTCGCGCTATATCATGACAGTCACTTTTCGGCTTTCTCTACTGAGGTGCTCGTCCGGACGAACCAGGGCACAATCGCAGTAGTTCTCCTGGTGCTGCCTTAGCCGATAGAATGGAACGTAAGGCACCAAAACACAGCCGGGCAAACCCAACATTTCACCAAAGACATGGTTCGGAGCTGATGCATATAAAGCCAAACTCGTGACGCCGAACACTCCCTAAGGTATTCGGTCTTTATGGTATAAACCGGGCCTAAATAGTGCCCTTTGTAAGAATCCCCTTGTGTCTAGGTACGGGCGTTTATTCTGACGTGGCCACATGCCAAGACGTTAGCATCCTTCTCAATTGTATTGAGAATCCGACGGATGTGTATCAACAAGAGACAGTAAAAAAGGTTTACGCAGGGTCTTAATCCAAAAAGAATCCTTGGAGCGGGTCCCTGCTGCACGTCTGCGCCTGTGTCTCCGTTGTGCCGTATCCTGAACGGGTGTAGCACGATGGTCATTTGTAAAAAGAGAGGAACTTAGGTGAAAAGTTGTCGTGCAAAAAGCTAGTTTTTAAAGAAACCATGTACAATTAAAGATGAGTAAAAATTGCCACTTGTTTGCGCGCGTTGAGCCTCTTGTATTTGTAATAGGGGTGTGGCCATCAATCCGGTATGAATTACATATAGCTGCACCGGACTCGTCTAACCGTGTCTGTGGTCTTGACGACCTATCAAATGCTTTAGTTGGTGAGGCCGTTTTTATGTGCGGCTGCCAAGGCAGTCGCACTCTCTTCGGCGCGCAAATATCGCTCAATATTTCCATTCACTGTAATGATGCCACGTGGACCGAGCATCTTGAGTGTGAGTGAAGCATAATGCGGTATTGCATTAAAGCGAGCGAAAGCTTCACGTCCAAGTAGTGCTTGATAGCCACTTTGGAATGGAGCAATGTGGAAGGTTAAATGTTCGCTATGGAAATTATCGGGGAAGCCGAATATAACCTCTAGTAGCAGGGAGCCCGTGCAGTGAGCCCCTGGGCCTGGCGTTACTCCTTTAAAGGTAGTGTTGCTATGGCAAATTTTTGTTGGATCTATCCCCATTTCGCGGATTGTATCCTGGTATATCAGGTTTAAACTGCTGCCACTGTCCATCAGGACTCGTGTAAAGTGGTATCCGTCAATTATTGGGTCTAATACCAGGGCAGCCCATCCTGCACGCCGGATACTTGCTGATTAATCACGATGGTCGAAAGTGATCGTTTGAGACGACCAGTGGCAGGACTTCGCGGTGATAGGCCCTTGGGCATATTTTTCTGGGAGTGCCGCTTTGTTTCTCCCCTTGATCACATGTAACATGTTGACTGTTTTGACTTCTGGTGGAAACTTCTTTTGTTCCCCAATGTCTTGCTTGGGAGGCTCATCCTCGTCTTCGCTTGGTGTATCCTCCCCCTTGTGTACGGCGTTGAGCTTGCCGGACTGCTTGAAGACCCAACATTCTATGTGGGTATGATTAGCGGGTTTACCAGGGGTGCTATGGATCTGACATACTAGGTCCAGAATTTTGTTTAGGCTGGATAGTTCGTCTCTGGCGCCTTTAGAGGGCAGCTTTTGCTGACTTGGCCGAGAGCTTTTGAATCCGGCGTTTACTGCCGTGCTCTTCGTGCTGTCTTCTTTATTCCGGCGTTTGTTATTGTTGTTGTGCCGTGATTTCCCGTTTCTATCTCTAACTTCGGATGTACCAGGGTCGCTGATGCTGCATCTGGCTAGCCAGCTATCCTCGCCCGCACAAAAGCGGGTCATGAGGCTTGTTAATGCTGCCATTGTTCGTGGCTTTTCTTGGCCGAGGTGTCTGGCAAGTCATTCGTCACGGACGCTATGCTTAAAAGCTGCCAAGGCTTCGGTGTCTGGACAGTCGACTATTTGGTTCTTTTTAGTAAGAAACCTGTTCCAAAGGTGTCGGGCTGACTCTCCGGGCTGTTGAGTTATATGACTCAAATCGTCCGCGTCCGGAGGTCGGATGTAAGTCCCCTAAAAATTTGCCCGAAAAGCATCTTCGAGCTCTTCCCAGCTTCCAATGGAACTTTTGGGGAGGCTCTTAAGCCAGTGTCGAGCTGGCCCTTTGAGTTTGAGGGGTAAATACTTAATGGCGTGGAGGTCATCTCCTCGAGCCATATGGATATGGAGGATATAATCCTCAATCCAGACACCAGGGTCTGTTGTTCCGTCGTATGCCTCTATATTTACGGGTTTGAATCCCTCTGGAAATTCATGATCCAGCACCTCATCGGTGAAACATAGGGGGGGTGCGGCACCCCTGTACCCGGGTGTACTGCGTTCTTCGGATGTTTGTTGTGTTGCGTTGTATGCTGGAGCGCGCTTACGTGGTCCATAGATGGATCTGGTTGTGCCATCCTTTTGATGCGAGTCCTCGCGTGGATCGCGTATTGGCTTATGTGCGGCGTTGTTTGCCACTCTATGTTAGCCGTGAGGTCGCCTATCCGGCCAGATGGCTGTTTTGATTTTTGGTTGTGGGGGATCTAAGGCCTCCTCATCAAATTCAGGTAGCAACTTCCGCTTCGGGTAGCTCTTGGTAGGGCGACTACCACCGTACTTCGCTTCTGTGTTGAGTACTTTGTTCCATCTGATTTGGAGTGTGTCTTGCACAGCCTTGAGCCTTTGCTTCTGCTTTTTTAGACTCCTCGCGGTGGCAACGAGCCTTTGATGGGCATTCTGTTGCTCCGGGTGTCTTTCCAATGTGACGTCATCTGGATTATGATTTTTGACAGAGTTGGGTTGTTCGGCTGGATTCTCCGTGTTGCCATGGTCCGGCAATGGTTCCCCCTGCTCTAGCGCTGGATCTGCGTGATCGTTGCTTCTACCGAGGCGGGATTTGGGGCGGTGCTTACGCCGCCGTTTTGACTGCTTTCCGAGGGAACAACCCTTCGTAGCGTCCTTCCGTTCCTCGTCGTCGTTTTCTTTTGTGTGTCCACCATGTATACGTCATGTGGTGAAGTGGGCGTCCAATGCCCTGTGGGCAGTGATTCCTGCTCGTCTCCTGCATTGTCGTCCATACCGTCGATGTCTTCGGAGTCGGAATCGAGCATGTCGGTTAAGTCATCAACAGTGGCTATTAAGTGGGTGGTGGGTGGGCGGCGAATTTCTTCGTCATCCGCGTCCCAATCCTGCCGAGCATAGTTCAGCCAGGATTCTCCTGTCAAGGAGAGAGCCTTTAATGAATTTAGTATATCGCCAAAGGGCGGGTGCTGAAAGATATCCGCGGAGGTAAACTCCATGATTGGCGCCCAACCAGATTCAATCGGAACGGGCGCAGGCGGTTCGGAGTCCATGGCCGGAAGAGGATCCGGCAGTTTAACAACACGACTCTCGTGCAAGGTAAGGTCGATGTTTGACTCGATCGTCGCTAAGGGTAAGGCTTCCGCGGCGGGGTCCATCCACCCGTCCGCGGAAGGCGCAACTGGCTCCGAATTGAGGGTCGGAGCGGCTGCCGGTGCGATCTTAACACTGTCCGATGGTAGAGCTAAATCGTACTCATCGTGACCGCTTGACGCGCAAGGCAGAGGCTCGAATCCGTCGAAGATCAAGTCTCCGCGAATATCAGCCGTGTAGTTTAAGCTTCCAAACCTGACCTGGTGGCCAGGGGCGTAACTTTCAATCTGCTCCAGATGGCCAAGCGAATTGGCCCGCAGTGCAAAGCCGCTGAACACGAAGATCTGTCCGGGGAGAAAAGTCTCACCCTGGATCGCATCGCTACCGATGATAGTAGGAGCCATCAAGCCTAACGGCGACGACACAGAGGAACTCTCAATGAAAGCACCAATGTTGGTGTCAAAACCGGCGGATCTCGGGTAGGGGGTCCCGAACTGTGCGTCTAAGGCGGATGGTAACAGGAGGCAGGGGACACAATGTTTTACCCAGGTTCGGGCCCTCTTGATGGAGGTAAAACCCTACGTCCTGCTTGATTAATATTGATGATATGGGTAGTACAAGAGTAGATCTACCACAAGATCGGAGAGGCTAAACCCTAGAAGCTAGCCTATGGTATGATTGTATGTTGTCCTACGGACTAAAACCCTCCGGTTTATATGGACACGGGAGAGGTTAGGGTTACACAAGGTCGGTTACAAAGGAGGAGATACACATATCCGTATTGCCTAGCTTGCCTTCCACGCCAAGTAGAGTCCCATCCGGACACGAGACGAAGTCTTCAATCCTGTATCTTCATAGTCTAACAGTCCGGCCAATGGAGATAGTCCAGCTATCCGGAGACCCCCTAATCCAGGACTCCCACAGCAGCTGTCTCTAAAGCATAACCCCAAAACGATAGCGGTAAATCAGTAAGAGAGATCATAGCTCGCACTATATCTAGTAAAGTACGATTACGATGTTCGGACACACCATTACGCTGTGGTGTTTCGGGTGGCGTGAATTGTGAAACTATTCCATATTATTTCAAATGTAAACCAAACTCGTAACTCAAGTATTCTCCTCCATGATCAGATCGTAGAAACTTTATTTTCTTGTTACGATGTTTTTCCACTTCAGTCTGAAATTCTTTGAACTTTTCAAATGTTTCAGACTTATGTTTCATTACGTAGATATACACATATATGCTCAAATCATCTGTGAAGGTGAGAAAATAACGATACCCACCGCGAGACTCAACATTCATCGGACCACATACATCAGTATGTATGATTTCCAGCAAATCTGTTGCTCGCTCCATTGTTCCGGAGAACGGCGTTTTAGTCATCTTGCCCATGAGACATGGTTCGCAAATACCAAGTGATTCATAATCAAGTGATTCCAGAAGTCCATCAGAATGGAGTTTCTTCATGCGCTTTACACCAATATGACCTAAACGGCAGTGCCACAAATAAGTTGCACTATCATTATCAACTCTACTATCAAGATTTAGTAAAAATAGACCACTCATCAAGGGTGCATTACCATAAAAGATATTACTCATATAAATAGAACAACCATTATTCTCTGATTTAACTGAATAACCATCTCGCATTAAACAAGATCCAAATATAATTTTCATGCTCAACGCTGGCACCAAATAACAATTGTTCAGGTCTAAAACTAATCCCGAAGGTAGATGTAGAGGTAGCGTGCCGACGGCGATCCCATCAACTTTGGAACCATTTCCCACGCGCATCATCACCTCGTCCTTAGCCAGTCTTCGCTTAATCCGTAGTCCCTGTTTCGAGTTGCAAATATTAGCAACAGAACCAATATCAAATACCCAGGTGCTACTGCGAGCTCTAGTAATGTACACATCAACAACATGTATATCACATATACCTTTGTTCACCTTGCCATCCTTCTTATCCGCCAAATACTTGAGGCAGTTCCGCTTCCAGTGACTAGTTCCTTTGAAATAGAAGCACTTAGTCTCAGGCTTAGGTCCAGACTTGGGTTTCTTCTCTTGAGCAGCAACTTGTTTGTCATTCTTCTTGAAGTTCGCTTTCTTCTTCCCTTTCCCCTTTTTCTTGAAACTGGTGGTCTTGTTGACCATCAACACTTGATGCTCCTTCTTGATTTCTACCTCTGTAGCCTTTAGCATTGCGAAGAGCTCGGGAATCGTCTTATCCATCCCTTGCATATTATAGTTCATCACAAAGCTCTTGTAGCTTGGTGGCAATGATTGAAGAACTCTGTCAATGACACTATCAACCGGAAGATTAACTCCCAGCTGAGTCAAGTGATTATGGTACCCAGACATTCTGAGTATATGTTCACTGATAGAACTATTCTCCTCCATCTTGCAGCTGTAGAACTTATTAGAGACTTCATATCTCTCAATCCGGGAATTTGCTTGAAATATTAACTTCAACTCCTGGAACATCTCATATGCTCCATGACGTTCAAAACAACGTTGAAGTCCCAGTTCTAAGCCGTAAAGCATGGCACACTAAACTATTGAGTAGTCATCAGCTTTGCTCTACCAGACGTTCATAACATCTAGCGTTGCTCCTGCAGCGGGTTTGGCACCCAGCGGTGCTTCCAGGAGTAATTCTTCTATGCAGCAATGAGGATAATCCTCAAGTTACGGACCCAGTCTGTGTAATTGGCACTAGCATCTTTCAACTTTGCTTTTCTCAAGGAACGCATTAAAATTCAACGGAACAACAACACGGGCCATCTATCTACAATAACATAGACAAGCAAAATACTATCAGGTACTAAGTTCATGATAAATTTATGTTCAATTAATCGTATTACTTAAGAACTCCCACTTAGATAGACATCCCTCTAATCATCTAAGTGATCACGTGATCCATATCAACTAAACCATAACCGATCATCACGTGAAATGGAGTAGTTTTCAATGGTGAACATCACTATGTTGATCATATCTACTATATGATTCACGCTCAACCTTTCGATCTCAGTGTTCTGAGGCCATATCTGCATGCATATGCTAGGCTCGTCAAGTTTAACCCGAGTATTATGCGTGTGTAAAACTGTCTTACACCCGTTGTAGATGAACGTTGAGCTTATCACACCCAATCATCACGTGGTGTCTCGGCACGACGAACTTTGGCAACGGTGCATACTCAGGGAGAACACTTTTACCTTCAAATTTTGTGAGAGATCATCTTATAATGCTACTGTCAAACAAAGCAGAATAAGATGCATAAAGGATAAACATCACATGCAATCAATATAAGTGATATGATATGGCCATCATCATCTTGTGCCTTTGATCTCCATCTCGAAAGCACCGTCATGATCACCATCATCACCGGCGCGACACCTTGATCTCCATCATAGCATCGTTGTCGTCTTGCCAACTATTGCTTCTATGACTATCGCTACCGCTTGGTGATAAAGTAAAGCAATTACAGGGTGATTGCATTGCATACAATAAAGCGACAACCATATGGCTCCTGCCAGTTGCCGATAACTCTGTTACAAAACATGATCATCTCATACAATAAATATAGCATCATGTCTGGACCATATCACATCACAACATGCCTTGCAAAAACAAGTTAGACGTCCTCTACTTTGTTGTTGCAAGTTTTACGTGGCTGCTACGGGCTGAGCAAGAACCGTTCTTACCTACACATCAAAACCACAACTATAGTTCGTCAAGTTAGTGTTGTTTTAACCTTCTTAAGGACCAGGCGTAGCCACACTCGGTTCAACTTAAGTTGGAGAAACTGACACCCGCCAGCCACCTGTGTGCAAAGCACGTCGATAGAACCAGTCTCGCATAAGCGTACGCGTAATGTCGGTCTGGGCCGCTTCATCTAACAATACTGCCGAACCAAAGTATGACATGTTGGTAAGCAGTATGACTTGTATCACCCACAACTCACTTGTGTTCTACTCGTGCATATAACATCTACGCAATAACTTGGCTCGGATGCCACTGTTGGGGAACGTAGTAATTTCAAAAAAATTCCTACGCACACGCAAGATCATGGTGATGCATATCAATGAGAGGGGAGAGTGTCGCCCGCGTACCCTCGTAGACCGTTAAGCGTAAGCGTTATAACAACACGGTTGATGTAGTCGTACGTCTTCACGATCGACCGATCCTCAGCACCGAACGTACGGCACCTCCGCGTTCAGCACACGTTCAGCTCGGTGACGTTCCGCAAACTCATGATCCAGTAGAGCTCGGGGAAGAGTTTCGTCAGCATGACGGCGTGGTGACAATGTTGATGAAGCTACCATCGCAGGGCTTCGCCTAAGCACCACTACGATATAACCGAGGTGGATTATGGTGGAGGGCGGGGGGCACCACACACGGCTAAGAGATCAACAGATCAATTCTTGTGTCCCTGGGGTGCCCCCGTGTCCCTGTATATAAAGGAGCTAGGGGAGGCGGTCGGCCAAGGAGGAGGGCGCGCCAAGGGGGGATTCCTACTCCCACCGGGAGTAGGAATCCCTCCTTTCCTAGTTGGAGTAGGAGAGGAGAAGGAAGGGAGAGAAGAGAGAAGAAAAGGGGGGGCGCCGCCCCTCCTCCTTGTCCAATTCGGATTAGAGGGGGAGGGGGCGTGCGGCTGCCCTTGGCCGCCCCTCCTTTTCTCCCACTAAGGCCCATTAGGCCCAATATACTCCCCGGGGGGTTCTGGTAACCCCCCCCCCCCCCCCCCCCCCCGGTACTCCGGTAAATGTTCAAAACCTCCCGGAACCTTTCTTGTATCTGAACATGGTCATCCAATATATCGATCTTTATGTCTCGACCATTTCGAGACTCCTCGTCATGTCCGTGATCATATCCGGGACTCCGAACTACCTTTGGTACATCAAAACACAAAAACGCATAATATTGATCATCACAAAACTTTAAGCGTGCGAACCCTACAGGTTCGAGAACTATGTAGACATGATCGAGACACGTCTCCAGTCAATAACCAATAGCGGAACCTGGATGCTCATATTGGTTCCTACATATTCTACGAAGATCTTTATCGGTCAAACCGCATAACAACATACGTTGTTCCCTTTTCATCAGTATGTTACTTGCCCGAGATTTGATCGTCGGTATCTCAATGCCTAGCTCAATCTCATTACCGGCAAGTCTCTTTACTCGTTACGTAATGCATCATCCCGCAACTAACTCATTAGTCACATTGCTTGCAAGGCTTATAGTGATGTGCATTACCGAGAGGGCCCAGAGATACCTCTTCGACAATCGGAGTGACAAATCCTAATCTTGATCTATGCCAACTCAACAAGTACCATCGGAGACACCTGTAGAGCACCTTTATAATCACCCAGTTACGTTGTGACATTTGGTAGCACACAAAGTATTCCTCCGGTAATCAGGAGTTGCATAATCTCATAGTCATAGGAACATGTATAAGTCATGAAGAAAGTAATAGCAGTAAACTAAAACGATCAAGTGCCAAACTAACGGAATGGGTCAAGTCAATCACATCATTCTCTAATGGTGTGATCTCGTTAATCAAATGACAACTCATGTCTATAGCTAGGAAACTTAACCATCTTTGATTCAACAAGCTAGTCAAGTAGAGGCATACTAGTGACACTTCGTTTGTCTATGTATTCACACATCTACTAAGTTTCCGGTTAATACAATTCTAGCATGAAGTATAAAACTTTATCATGAAATAAGGAAATAAATAATAACTTTATTATTGCCTCTAGGGAATATTTCCTTCAGGTTGGCCCCCTCCCCTCCTCCACTCCTTTATATACGGGGGAGGGGCACCCCATAGACACACAAGTTGATCATTGATCTTTTAGCCATGTGCGGTGCCCCCCCTCCACCATAATCCACCTCGGTAATATCGTAGCGGTGTTTAGGCGAAGCCCTATTCCGGTAGAAACATCATCACCGTCATCACGCCGTCATGCCGACGAAGCTCTCCCTCGAAGATCTACTGGATCGTGAGTTCGTGGGGCGTCACTGATCCAAATGTGTGCAGATCGTGGAGGTGCCGTATCTTCGGTACTAGATCGGACGATCGTGAAGACGTACGACTACATCAACCGCGTTGTCATAACGCTTCCGCTTACGGTCTACGTGGGTACGTAGACGATACTCTCCCCTCTCGTTGCTATGCATCACCATGATCTTGCATGTGCGTAGGAATTTTTTTGAAATTACGGCGTTCCCTAACAGTGGCATCCGAGCAAGGTTTATGCATAGATGTTATATGCACGAGTAGAACACAAAGGAGTTGTGCGCGTGGGTATATACATATTGCTTGCTGTCACTAGTTGATTCTTGATTCAGCGGCATTGTTGGATGAAGCGGCCTAGACCGACATTACGCGTACGCTTACGGGAGACTGGTTCTACCGACGTGCTTCACACATAGGTGGCTAGTTGGTGTCTGTTTCTCCAGCTTTAGTTGAATCTGATTCAATGAATAGGGTTCTTTCTGAAGATCAAAAAGCAATCACTATACCGCATTGTGGTTTTTGATGAGTAGGTAAGAACGGTTCTTGCTCAGCCCGTAGCAGCCACGTAAAACTTGCAACAACAAAGTAGAGGACGTCTAACTTGTTTTTGTAGGGCATGTTGTGATGTGATATGGTCAAGACATGATGCTAAATTTTATTGTATGAGATGATCATGTTTTGTAACACAGTTATCGACAACTGGCAGGAGCCATATGGTTGTAGCTTTATTGTATGAAATGCAATCGCCATGTAATTGCTTTACTTTATCACTAAGCGGTAGCAATAGTCGTTGAAGCAATAGTTGGCAAGACGACAACAATGCTTCGATGGAGATCAAGGTGTCAAGCCGGTGACGATGGTGATCATGATGGTGCTTTGGAGATGGAGATCTAAGGCACAAGATAATGATGGCCGTATCATATCGCTTATATTGATTGCATGTGATGTTTATCCTTTATGCATCTTATTTTGCCTAGTTCGGCGGTAGCATTATAAGATGATCTCTAACTAAATTTCAAGGTATAAGTGTTCTCCCTGAGTATGCACCGTTGCTACAGTTCGTCGTGCCGAGACACCATGTGACAATCGGGTGTGATAAGCTCTACGTTCACATACAACGGGTGCAAGCCAGTTTTGCACATGCAGAATACTCGGGTTAAACTTGACGAGCCTAGCATATGCAGATATGGCCTTGGAACACTGGAGACCGAAAGGTCGAGCGTGAATCATATAGTAGATATGATCAACATAGTGATGTTCACCATTGAAAACTACTGCATCTCACGTGATGATCGGACATGGTTTAGTTGATATGGATCACGTGATCACTTAGATGATTAGAGAGATGTCTATCTAAGTGGGAGTTCTTAAGTAATTTGATTAATTGAACTTTAATTTATCATGAACTTAGTACCTGATATTATTTTGCATGTCTATGTTGTTGTAGATAGATGGCCCGTGCTGTTGTTCCGTTGAATTTTAATGCATTCCTAGAGAAAGCTAAGTTGAAATATGATGGTAGCAACTACACGGACTGGGTCCGTAACTTGAGGATTATCCTCATTGCTGCACAGAAGAATTACGTCCTAGAAGCAGTGCTAGGTGACAAACCCGCTGCAGGAGCAACGCCAGATGTTATGAACACCTAGCAGAGCAAAGCTGATGACTACTCGATAGTTCAGTGTGCCATGCTTTATGGCTTAGAACCGGGACTTCAATGACGTTTTGAGCGTCATGGAGCATATGAGATGTTCCAGGAGTTGAAGTTAATATTTCAAGCAAATGCCCGGATTGAGAGATATGAAGTCTCCAATAAGTTCTACAACTGCAAGATGGAGGAGAATAGTTCTGTCAGTGAACATATACTCAGAATGTCTGGGTACCATAATCACTTGACTCAGCTGGGAGTTAATCTTCCGGTTGATAGTGTCATTGACAGAGTTCTTCAATCACTGCCACCAAGCTACAAGAGCTTTGTGATGAACTATAATATGCAAGGGATGGATAAGACGATTCCCGAGCTCTTCGCAATGCTAAAGGCTACGGAGGTAGAAATCAAGAAGGAGCATCAAGTGTTGATGGTCAACAAGACCACCAGTTTCAAGAAAAAGGGGAAAGGGAAGAAGAAAGCGAACTTCAAGAAGAATGACAAACAAGTTGCTGCTCAAGAGAAGAAACCCAAGTCTGGACCTAAGCCTGAGACTAAGTGCTTCTATTTCAAAGGAACTAGTCACTGGAAGCGGAACTGCCTCAAGTATTTGGCGGATAAGAAGGATGGCAAGGTGAACAAAGGTATATGTGATATACATGTTGTTGATGTGTACATTACTAGAGCTCGCAGTAGCACCTGGGTATTTGATATTGGTTCTGTTGCTAATATTTGCAACTCGAAACAGGGACTACGGATTAAGCGAAGACTGGCTAAGGACGAGGTGACTATGCGCGTGGGAAATGGTTCCAAAGTTGATGGGATCGCCGTCGGCACGCTACCTCTACATCTACCTTCGGGATTTGTTTTAGACCTGAACAATTGTTATTTGGTGCCAGCGTTGAGCATGAAAATTATATTTGGATATTATTTAATGCGAGACAGTTATTCATTTAAATCAGAGAATAATGGTTGTTCTATTTATATGAGTAATATCTTTTATGGTCATGCACCCTTGATGAGTGGTCTATTTTTACTAAATCTTGATAGTAGTGATACACATGTTCATAGTATTGAAGCCAAAAGATGCATAGTTGATAATGATAGTGCAACTTATTTGTGGCACAGCTGTTTAGGTCATGTGTAAAGCGAATGAAGAAACTCCATTCCGATGGACTTCTGGAATCAGTTGATTATGAATCACTTGGTACTTACGAACCATGCCTCATGGGAAAGATGAATAAAACTCCGTTCTCCGGAACAATGGAGCGAGCAACAAAGTTATTGGAAATCATACATACTGATGTATGTGGTCCAATGAACATTGAAACTCGCGGCGGATACCGTTATTTTCTCACCTTCACAGATGTTTTGAGCAGATATGGGTATATCTACTTGATGAAACGTAAGTCTGAAACATTTGAAAAGTTCAAAGAATTTCATAGTGAAGTGGAAAATCATCGTAACAAGAAAATCAAGTTTCTACGATCTGATCGTGGAGGCGAATGTTTGAGTTATGAGTTTGGACTTCATTTGAAACAATGCGGAATAGTTTCGCAACTCACGCCACCTGTAACACCACAACGCAATGGTGTGTCCGAACGCCGTAATCGTACTTTACTAGATATGGTGCGATCTATGATGTCTCTCACTGATTTACCGCTATCATTTTGGGGTTACGCTTTAGAGACAGCTACATTCACATTAAATAGGGCACCATCTAAATCCGTCGAGATGACACCTTATGAACTGTGGTTTGGCAAGAAACCCAAGTTGTCGTTTCTTAAAGTTTGGGGCTGCGATGCTTATGTGAAAAAGCTTCAACCCACACGCCTGCCATACCCACCTCGCGCGCTGGGTGTCGGATGGGCCAACTCATTTTACGCCTTTTTTCTTTCATTTTTCCTTGTTTTAGTTTTTTTATTTTTCTTTTTCTTTTTTTAGTTTGTTCTCCTTTCTTTTCATTTTTTTGTTTTCTTTTTATTTTCATTTTCCTTCTTTACTTTTTCTCTTTTGTTTACGAATTTTCTTTCCAAATTTGTGAATATTTTTTTGTTCATCGAATTAAAGAAAAATCATCAATGTAAAAAATGTTCATCAATTCAAAAAATGTTTATGAATTCAACTTTTGTTCATTGGGATTCAAAAAATGTTCATAAAACATCAATTTTTATGTAGCAAATTGTAAAAAGTTCATCAAATTCTAAATTTGTTTATCTTTTTTTAAAATGTTCATAAATATGAAATTTGTTCATGTGTTTTTTTATGTCGAATACAAAGTTTGTTCATCTATTTGAAAAATGTTCATTGATTTCGAAATTTGTTCATCAAATACCAGAAAATGTCTATGAAATTTTTTTCATCAAAATTAAAAAATTGTTCATAAAAATTTGAAAATTATTCAGTCTTTTGAAATCCCAATTGTTTTTTGAATTCTAGAACTTTTTCCGAATTCGGTAGAATTTTTTTGAATTCGTGAACGTTTTTAAAAGTTAGAATTGTTTTCGAAATCTCGAAGAAAAAAATAGGAGGGAACCTTGCACCCCACATGGGCCGGCCTAGAAGGGCATACAGGAAGCTCCCGTCCTCCACTTACCAAAGTTGTTCTTCAACACGAAGGAGAAGAAAAAAACCACAGCCCGGTAGCCCACGTAATCGTCTGTCTTCCACACAAAGCAGTCATCCGTCTCCAACACGAACACGAGTGGGGAACTGAGAAACCAATCCACCGCTGCTTTCTCCCCCATTGTTTTCCCTCTCTCACATCTCGTCACTTCTGCCGCGAATTTGTGCTCTACGTATGATTTTACTTGTTGCTCTAGAATAGACAACTGGTATGCTTGGAATTAAAAAAAATGTTACATTGTAATGCTTGGAATTTGTGCTCTATGTATGATTTTACCTGTTTCTCTAGAATGAGAATTAACCATCTTCCCTTTCAACATGAGTTTAATGGTAATAAAACCTTGGATTCTTACGCTAAGGGTGTATATGATTAGTATGATGTGAAACAAATAGAAGAATTCGTTGCTTCTAAAGGTGCTTATAAAATTGTCTCTTTGCTTGAAAATATGATGATGCGCTGTACAAATCTGAAAATCTTGCCATAGTTAAATATTAATAAGAAAACTATGGATACAATGATCATACTAATGAATTTATTGAGAGAATGTCTGCTGCCCTGGAAGAGATTAATATTTTGCAGGAATATATGGAAAAATAAATTAGTGAAACTGTGAGCTCATTAGATGAAAAAGATGAAGAGGGGAGTGAAGAAAAAAAAGGAGGAAGAGTGGATTGATCACCCATGTCAACCTTCTAACGAGAGTAACTCTTTAACTCATACATTGTTTAATTTTCCTTCGTACTTACCGGTGGATGAATGCTACGTTGACAAATGCTATGATCCCCTAGATTAATTTGAAATATCCCTTTTTTGATGAAGTTGATGCTTGCTATGCTTATGGCTATGATGCCACTATGAATTATGCCTAGGTTAATGACCTTATTGATCCGGTTACGAGGTAGTGGGATGGGGAGTTGGTAACTCTAACTTTTTAACAAATAGATGTTTAGCGTGTTTTGTCTATTTCATTGCCTGCTACATGGATGATTTTGTGGGATGCATTGATAAAGATGGATTGTTCTAAGCCCTTTCAGCATATCACGCGAAAATGGGACCACCAAACTGTTGGGGAACGTAGTAATTTCAAAATTTTCCTACGCACACGCAAGATCATGGTGATGCATAGCAACGAGAGAGGAGAGTATCATCCATGTACCCTCGTAGACCATAAGCAGAAGCATCATGAGAACACGGTTGATGTAGTCGTACGTCTTCATGATCCGACCGATCCAAGTACCGAACATACGGCACCTCTGAGTTCAGCACACGTTCAGCTCGATGACGTCTCACGAACTCCGATCCAGCAGAGCTTCACAGGAGAGTTCCGTCAGCATGACGGCGTGATGACGGTGATGATGTTGCTACCGACGCAGGGCTTCACCTAAGCACCACTACGATATGATCGAGGTGGATTATGGTGGAGGGGGGCACCGCACACGGCTTGGAACAATCAACTTGTGTGTCGTAGGGTGCCCCCTGCCCCGTATATAAAGGAGCAAGGGGGAGGCCGGCCGACCCTTGCAGGGCGCGCCAGGAGGAGGAGTCCTCCTCCTAGTAGGAGTAGGACTCCCCTTTCCTACTCCTACTAGGAGGGGGGAAGGAAGGAGGAGAGGGAGAAGGAAAGGGGGGCGACGCCCCCCTTCCCTAGTCCAATTTCGACCAGAGGGGGAGGGGGCGCGCGGCCTGCCCTGGCTAGCCCTCTATCTCTCTACTAAGTCCCACGTGGCCCATTATTTCTCCCGGGGGTTCCGGTAACCCTCCGGCACTCCGGTTTTCTCCGAAATTACCGGGAACACTTCCAGTATCCGAATATAGTCGTCCAATATATCAATCTTTATGTCTCGACCATTTCGAGACTCCTCGTCATGTACGTGATCACATCCGGGACTCCAAACTACCTTCGGTACATCAAATCACATAAACTCATAATACCGATCGTCACCGAACGTTAAGCGTGCGGACCCTACGGGTTCGAGAACAATGTAGACATGAATGAGACACGTCTCCGTTCAATAACCAATAGCGGAACCTGGATGCTTATATTGGCTCCTACATATTCTACTAAGATCTGTATCGGTCAAACCGCATGACAACATACGTGGTTCCCTTTGTCATCGGTATGTTACTTGCCCGAGATTCGATTGTCAGTATCTCAATACCTAGCTCAATTTCGTTACTGGCAAGTCTCTTTACTCGTTCTGTAATGCATCATCCCGCAACTAACTCATTAGTTGCATTGCTTGCAAGGCTTATAATGATGTGCATTACCGAGAGGGCCCAGAGATACCTCTCCGACAATCGGAGTGACAAATCCTAATCTCGATCTATGCCAACTCAACAAGTACAATCGGAGACACCTGTAGAGCACCATTATAATCACCCAGTTACGTTGTGACGTTTGGTAGCACACAAAGTGTTCCTCCGGTAATCGGGAGTTGCATAATCTCATAGTCATAGGAACATGTATAAGTCATGAAGAAAGCAATAGCAGTAAACTTGAAATGATCAAGTGCTAAGCTAACGGAATGGGTCAAGTCAATCACATCATTCTCCTAATGATGTGATCATGTTTATCAAATGACAACTCATGTCTATGGTTAGGAAACATAACCATCTTTGACCAACGAGCTAGTCAAGTAGAGGCATACTAGTGACAGTCTGTTTGTATATGTATTCACAGATGTATTATGTTTCCGGTTAATACAATTCTAGCATGAATAATAAACATTTATCATGAAATAAGGAAATAAATGTTAACTTTATTATTGCCTCTAGGGCATATTTCCTTTAGTCTCCCACTTGCACTAGAGTCAATAATCTAGATTACATAGTAATGATTCTAACACCCATGGATCCTTGGTGCTGATCATGTTTTGCTCGTGAGAGATGCTTAGTTAACGGGTTTGCAACATTCAGATCCGTATGTATCTTGCATATCTCTATGTCTCCCACCTGGACTTGACCCCAGATGGAATTGAAGCGTCTCCTGATCTGCTTGGTTCTCTTGTGAAATCTGGATTCCTTTGCCAAGGCAATTGCTCCAGTATTTTCACAAAAGATTTTCATTGGACCCGATGCACTAGGTATGACACCTAGATCGGATATGAACTCCTTCATCTAGACTCCTTCATTTACTACTTCCGAAGCAGCTATGTACTCCGCTTTACACGTAGATCCCGCCACGACGCTTTGTTCAGAACTGCACCAACTGACAGCTCCAGCATTCAATATAAACATGTATCTGGTTTGCGATTTAGAATCGTCCGGATCAGTGTTAAAGCTTGCATCGACGTAACCATTTACGACGAGCTCTTTGTCACCTCCATAAACGAGAAACATATCCTTAGTCCTTTTCAGGTATTTCAGGATGTTCTTGACCGCTGTCCAGTGATCCACTCCTGGATTATTTTGGTACCTCCTTGCTAAACTAATAGCAAGGCACACATCAGGTCTGGTACACAGCATTGCATACATGCTAGAGCTTATGGATGAAGCATAGGGAACACTTTTCATTTTCTCTCTATCTTCTACAGTGGTCGAGCATTGAGTTTTACTCAACTTCACACCTTTTAACACAGGCAAGAACCCTTTCTTTGCTTGATCCATTTTGAACTTTTTCAAAACTTTATCAAGGTATGTGCTTTGTGAAAGTCCAATTAAGCGTCTTGATCTATCTCTATAGATCTTGATGCCCAATATATAAGCACCTTCTCCGAGGTCTTTCATTGAGAAACTCTTATTCAAGTATCCTTTTATGCTATCCAGAAATTCTTTGTCATTTCCAGTCAGCAATATGTCATCCACATATAATATTACAAATGCTACAGAGCTCCCACTCACTTTCTTGTAAATACAGGCTTCTCCAAAAGTCTGTATAAAACCATATGCTTTGATCACACTATCAAAATGTTTATTCCAACTCCAAGAGGCTTGCACCAGTCCATAGATGGATCGCTGGAGCTTGCACATTTTGTTAGCACCTTTAGGATCGACAAAACCTTATGGTTGCATCATATACAACTCTTCTTCCAGAAATCCATTCAGGAATGCAGTTTTGACATCCATTTGCCAAATTTCATAATCATAAAATGCGGCAATTGCTAACATGATACGGACAGACTTAAGCATCGCTACGGGTGAGAAAGTCTCATCATAGTCAACTCCTTGAACTTGTCTAAAATCTTTCGCAACAAGTCGAGCTTTGTAGACAGTAATATTACCATCAGCGTCAGTCTTCTTATTGAAGATCCATTTATTCTCGATGGCTTGCCGATCATCGGGCAAGTCAACCAAAGTCCATACTTTGTTCTCATACATGGATCCCATCTCAGATTTCATGGCCTCAAGCCATTTTGCGGAATCTGGGCTCGCCATCACTTCTTCATAGTTCGTAGGTTCCCCATGGTCAAGTAACATGACTTCAGAACAGGATTACCGTACCACTCTGGTGCGGATCTTACTCTGGTTGACCTACGAGGTTCGGTAGTAACTTGATCTGAAGTTTCATGATCATTATCATTAGGTTCCTCACTAATTGGTGTAGGTGTCACAGGAACCGATTTCTGTGATGAACTACTTTCCAATAAGGGAGCAGGTACAGTTATCTCATCAAGTTCTACTTTCCTCCCACTCACTTCTTTCGAGAGAAACCCCTTCTCTAGAAAGGATCCATTCTTAGCAACGAATGCCTTGCCTCCGGATCTGTGATAGAAGGTGTACCCAACAGTCTCCTTTGGGTATCCTATGAAGACATATTTCTCCGATTTGGGGTTCGAGCTTATCAGGTTGAAGTTTTTTACATAAGCATCGCAGCCCCAAACTTTAAGAAACGACAACTTTGGTTTCTTGCCAAACAATAGTTCATAAGGCGTCGTCTCAACGGATTTAGATGGTGCCCTATTTAACTTGAATGCAACTGTCTCTAAAGCATAACCCCAAAATGATAGCAGTAAATCAATAAGAGACATCATAGATCACACCATATCTAGTAAGTATGATTAGGACGTTTGGACACACCATTACGCTGTGGTGTTCCGGGTGGCGTGAGTTGTGAAACTATTCCGCGCTGTTTCAAATGAAGACCAAACTCGTAACTCAAATATTCTCCTCCACGATCAGATCATAGAAACTTTATTTTCTTGTTATGATGATTTTCCACTTCACTCTGAAATTCTTTGAACTTTTCAAATGTTTCAGACTTATGCTTCATTAAGTAGATATACCCATATCTGCTCAAATCATCTATGAAGGTGAGAAAATAATGATACCCGCCGCGAGCCTCAATATTCATCGGACCACATACATCAGTATGTATGATTTCCAATAAATCTGTTGCTCGCTCGATTGTTCCGGAGAACGGCGTTTTAGTCATCTTGCCCATGAGGAATGGTTCGCAAGTACCATTTCCCACGTGCATCGTCACCTCGTCCTTAGCCAGTCTTATCTTAATCCGTAGTCCATGTTTCGAGTTGCAAATATTAGCAACAGAACTAGTATCAAATACCCAGGTGCTACTGCGAGCTCTAGTAAGGTACACATCAATAACATGTATGTCACATATACCTTTGTTCACCTTGCCATCCTTCTTATCCGCCAAATACTTGCGGCAGTTCCGTTTCCATTGACCAGTCCCTTTGCAGTAGAAGCACTCAGTCTCAAGCTTAGGTCCAGACTTGGGTTTCTTCTCTTGAGCAGCAACTTGTTTGCCATTCTTCTTGAAGTTTCCCAGAGGGGAAGGGGGCGCGCGGCCTGCCCTGGTCGGCCCCTCTCTCTCTCTCTCTCTCAACTAGGGCCCAACAAGGCCCATTAACCCCCGGGGGGTTATGGTAACCCCTTGGTTACTTCGGTAAAATGCTGCTTTCACCCGAAACTCTTCCGATCCAAATGTAGGCTTCCAATATATCAATCTTTTTGTATCGACCATTTCTAGACTCCTCGTCATGTCCGTGATCATATCCGGGACTCCGAACTACCTTCGGTACATCAAAACATATAAACTCATAATATCGATCGTCACAGAACTTTAAGCGTGCGGACTAAGGGAGTCCTGGATTAGGGGGTGTTCGGGTAGCCGGACTATACCTTCAGCCGGACTCCTGGACTATGAAGATACAAGATTGAAGACTTCGTCCCGTGTCCGGATGGGACTTTCCTTGGCGTGGAAGGCAAGCTTGGCGATGCGGATATTCAAGATCTCATAGCATTGTAAGCGACTCTATGTAACCCTAACCCTATCCGGTGTCTATATAAACCGGAGGGTTTTAGTCCGTAGGACAACTTCATCAACTCCATAGACAACAATCATACCATAGGCTAGCTTCTAGGGTTTAGCCTCCTTGATCTCGTGGTAGATCTACTCTTGTACTACCTATATCATCAATATTAATTAAGCAGGACGTAGGGTTTTACCTCCATCAAGAGGGCCCGAACCTGGGTAAAACATCGTGTTCCCTGCCTCCTGTTACCATCCGGCCTAGACGCACAGTTCGGGACCCCCTACCCGAGATCCGCCGGTTTTGACACCGACATTGGTGCTTTCATTGAGAGTTCCTCTGTGTCGTCGCCGTTAGGTCCGATGGCTCCTTTGATCATCAACAACGATGCGGTCCAGGGTGAGACTTTTCTCCCCGGATAGATCTTCGTCTCCGGCGGCTTCGCTCTGCGGGCCAATTCTCTTGGCCACTTGGAGCAGATCGAAAGCTATGCCCCTGGCCATCAAGTCAGGTTTGGAAGCTTAAACTACACGGCTGACATCCGCGGAGACTTGACCTTCGACGGGTTCAAGCCACGGCCAAGCGCGCCGCACTATCCCGAGGGGCATGATCTAGCTCTGCCTCCGGGCAGTATCCTGGAGGCCGCTCACGCATCGGTTCCGACCTCTAACTCGGAGCCTATTGCGCCAATCGAGGACGAGCGGTTGGACGCCACCTCGGGGGCTGCGATCTTAAAGGCGATCGAGCCGAACGCTAGCCCCGCACTCTGCATGATCCGTGACTCTGAGGATCCGGACTCCTCCCCAGACTCCGAACCCCCCGCGCCCCTGCCAATCGAATCCGATTGGGCGCCGATAATGGAGTTCACCGCCGCAGACATCTTTCAGCACTTGCCTTTTGGCGTCATCCTGAATTCTCTTAAGTCTCTCTCTTTATCAGGAGAGCCCTGGCCGGATTATGGTCAGCGACAGATGGGATGCGGACGATGAAGAAATTCAAAACCCACCCACCACCCACTTTGTAGCCACTGTCGACGATTTAACCGACATGCTCGACTTCGGCTCCGAAGACATCGACGGTATGGACGATGATGTAGGAGACGAACAGGAACCAGCACCTGTAGGGCGCTGGAAGGCCACCTCGTCATATGACATATATATGGTGGATACCCCAAAAGATGGAGATGGCGATGGAACAGTGGGGGAGGACACCCCCAAGAAACAGCCAAAGCGCCGGCGTCAGCGGCGCCGCTCTAAATCCCGCCAAAGCAAAAACGGTGATTCCGGCACGGGAGATAATACTACACCGGACAGCACCGAAGAACATCCACCTCAGCAAGATTCGGCACAGGAAGATGGAGAAGCCAGCCCTCATGAGAGAGTGGCAGACCAAGAGGTTGAGGATGATAACTATATGCCTCCCTCCGAAGACGAGGCAAGCCTCGATGACGACGAATTCATCATACCATCAGACCCCGCCGAACAAGAGCGTTTTAGACGCAGGCTTTTAGCCACGGCAAGCAGCCTCAAGAAAAAGCAGCAGCAGCTTAGAGCTGCCCAAGATTTGCTAGCTGACAGATGGACTGAAGTCCTTGCGGCCGAAGAGTATGAACTCGAACGCCCCTCCAAGAGTTACCCAAAGCGCAGGCCGCTACCCTGATCAGAGGAGGAAGCACCTACATCACCAACGCAAGACATGGCAGACCGGCCACCTCGCGGCCGCGACAGAGAGGTCTCTCGACCCTCCACCCAAGCCATGCCCCGACGCCACTCAACTAAGGCACAGGAAAATGCGCCAGACCTGTGAGACGTACTGGAGGACAAGGCAAGACAAACAAGATCGATCTATGGATCGCGCAGGCGCCCTACGGCACGTGACGATGATCTTCACTCCGGATACAACAAATCCGGCTGGGCCGAACACAACAGACATAGCTCTTCCGAGCTACGTCGTGATATAGCCCAGTACAGAGGCGCCGCACACCCGCTATGCTTCACGAATGAAGTAATGGAGCATAAAATCCCAGAGGGTTTCAAACCCGTAAACATCGAATCATACGATGGCACAACAGACCCGGCGGTATGGATCGAGGATTATCTCCTTCACATCCACATGGCACGCGGCGATGATCTACACGCCATCAAATACCTCCCGCTCAAACTTAAAGGACCGGCCCGGCATTGGCTTAACAGCTTGCCAGCAGACTCAATCGGTTCTTGGGAGGACCTGGAAGCCGCATTCCTCGACAACTTCCAGGGCACTTACGTGCGACCACCGGATGCCGACGACTTAAGCCACATAATTCAGCAGCCAGAGGAATCGGCCAGACAATTCTGGACACGGTTCCTAACAAAGAAAAACCAGATAGTCGACTGTCCGGATGCAGAGGCCCTAGCAGCCTTCAAGCATAACATCCGCGACGAGTGGCTTGCCCGGCACCTGGGACAGGAAAAGCCGAAATCTATGGCAGCCCTCACGACACTCATGACCTGCTTTTGTGCGGGAGAAGATAGCTGGCTAGCTCGCAGTAACAACTTATCAAAGAACCCTGGCAATTCGGATACCAAGGACAAAAGTGGCAGGACACGTCGGAATAAGCAAAAACGCCGCGTTAGCAGCGACAACAATGAAGACACGGCAGTCAATGTCGGATTCAAAGGCTATAAATCCGGTCAGCGGAAAAAGCCATTCAAAAAGAATACTCAAGGCCCGTCCAGTTTGGACTGAATACTCGACCGCTTGTGCCAGATACATGGCACCCCCGAAAGGCCAGCCAATCACACTAACAGAGATTGTTGGGTGTTCAAGCAAGCAGGCAAGTTAAGAGCCAAAAACAAAGACAAGGGGCTGCACAGCGACGACGAGGAGGAGCCCAAGCCGCCGAACAACAATGGACAGAAGGGTTTTCCCCCACAAGTGTGGACGGTGAACATGATATACGCAACCCACATTCCCAAGAGGGAGCGAAAGCGTGCGCTACGGGACGTATACATGATGGAGCCAGTCGCCCCGAAGTTCAACCCATGGTCCTCCTGCCCGATCACTTTTGATCGAAGGGACCATCCCACGAGCATCCGTCATGGCGGCTTCGCCGCATTGGTTCTCGACCCAATCATCGACGGATTTCATCTCACAAGAGTCCTCATGGACGGCGGCAGCAGCCTGAACCTGCTTTATCAGGATACATTGCGGAAAATGGGCATAGATCCCTCAAGGATTAAGCCCACAAAAACGACCTTTAAAGGCGTTATACTAGGTGTAGAAGCCAACTGTACAGGCTCAGTAACACTTGACGTGGTCTTCGGATCCCCGGACAACTTCCGAAGTGAAGAGTTAATCTTCGATATAGTCCCGTTTCGCAGTGGCTATCACGCCCTGCTCGGACGAACCGCATTTGCAAAGTTCAATGCGGTGCCGCACTATGCATATCTCAAGCTCAAGATGCCAGGCCCTCGAGGAGTAATCATGGTCAACGGAAACACCGAACGCTCCCTCCGTACGGAGGAGCATACGGCAGCTCTCGCAACGGAGGTACAAAGTAGCCTTCTTCGGCAATTCTCTAGTCCGGCCATTAAAAAGCGAGACACTGCCAAGCGCGCCCGGAGTAACCTACAGCAGGACCGCCTGGCACACTCCGAGCAAGCGTAGCAATGCGGCCCCAACCCCAGCTTTCGCGACCTAGCGAAATTAGTACCTCGCGTACATAACTACGCCCTTGAAATACCATGGGCACAGGGGAAGGGGCAAAATAACGGAACGCCCAAAATACGGCTTAAAACGTACCAAGGGCTGCCGGATTCCTTTTTTTAATTTTTTCTCACTTTCAGGACTCCATACTTCGGACGACCTGTTCGGCAATTAGATTGCCGCACAAACGATGAAAGATCCAGGAAGGCAGACAAGCCATGCCGCATTATGGAACTCCCAGGTGGTCTCTGTTACGAGCGATATACCTACTTTATATATAATTCCGCGGCCTGCCCCTGGTCAGGACATACTGAATAGTCCAATATCTTTTGCTTACCGCACCATCTGCATCGTTCGGCTTTGATAAATAGCCTCTCCATAAACAACGCCTAGCTTTTTGTCTATTTTTTGCATTATTCTTTTCATATATATATGTTCATTAATGACATGTTGCACCCGTACATTGTGGTACGGCAAGTACGCCAGGGGCTTCAGTACCCTTTAATATGGTGTGAGAAGTCCGTACACTTTCACAAGTGCGGCACCCCGAACTTATAGCACTATATGCATCGGCTCCGAATCATGATTTGGGTCAATAGTTGGGTTTGCCCGGCTCCTATGTTTTGGTGCCTTACGTTCCGCTATATCGGCTAAGGTAGCACTAGGAGAACCACTGCGATTGTGCCCCGGTTGAGCTGGGTTAAGCACCTCAGTGGAGAAAGCTAAAACTGACTGTCATGATGAGGCGAGAGACCGGTCGCTATTCGAGAGGTTTTTCGAGTCCCTAAAGGCTTATGCCGCTTCGAGCGAGGAGCTGGATAACCCCAGCCAAGGCGTGGATAGCGCCCCGAACTCGGTCTTCCGAACTAGGGGCTTCGCCGAAATTTAAAATTATAAAGTTCTATGGATAAGTGAGAGTGTTCAAGCATTATAGTCCGATTGCCTGGTTCGTCGTGCTGAGTGCCTCCCTCGAAGGACCCAACCATGGGAAAAAGAGCGCCCAGGTTTATCACCGAACACCCCAGCACTAGTGGCATGGGGGCAGAAGCCGATGACTGGCCATCTCTCAATTTTTGATAAACGGCCACACAGAAAATAATATTTTAAATTCAATAAGCATTGCTTAGCGCATATGAACAAGTTTTTAGCGCACAGGATAAACACGAGCGAATTCATTCAAAAATTACATCCTTGGTGCACTCATCTGCCACAAGGCGGGCACCTGCAAGAACATCCTTATAGTAGTTCTCCGGCTTGCGATGCTCCTTCCCCGGCAGCGGCCCGTCCGTCACAAGCTTCTCACCGTCCAGCTTACCCAGTGCACCTTTACACGGGCAAGGGCCCTACGGGCACCTTCGATGCAGGCGGAGCGCTTGATGACCTCGAGCCTTGGACAGGCCTCCACCAGCCGCCGCACCAGCCCGAAGTAGCTCCCAGGCAAGGCCTCTCCGGGCCACAGCCGAACTATGAAGCCCTTCATGGCCTGTTCGGCCGCCCTGTGGAGTTCGACCAGCTGTTTCAGCTGGTCGCTCAAGGGCACAGGGTGTCCGGCCTCAGCATACTGAGACCAGAATACCTTCTCCGTCGAGCTGCCCTCTTCAGCTCGGTAGAATGCGGCGGCATCGGACACGCTGCGGGGAAGATCTGCGAAGGCCCCTGGAGAACTCCGGATTCGGGTAAGTAACAGGTAGTTTACTTTTATGTTTCTGCTTTGCATAAAGAATGCCTTACCCGCTGCTATCTTCTTCATATCCTCCAACTCTCGGAGAGCCTTTTGGGCTTCGGCCTTGGCAGACTTTGCAGTCTCAAGGGCCGTCGCGAGCTCGGACGCTTGGGTCTTTGACTCCAGCTCCAAACTCTCATGTTTCTTCATGAGAGCCTGAAGCTCTTGCTGCACCTCGCCGACCTGAGACCCAAGTTTCTCTCGCTCGGTGCGCTCCGCGGCCGTTTTCTTTTCGGCCTCGGACAGCGCCTGCTTGAGGGTCGCCACCTCAGTCGTGGCCCCTACAATAAGCAGTACAATCCTGTTATTTTTTGCAATCACGCCTCTCTATAGGCACCTTTTTATAAGGTATTTCTTACCTTCTTTCTCCTCGAGCTGCTGCTTGGCACGGCCGAGCTCTTGCTCAGACCGCTCGAGTCCCTGTTTTAGGGTATCCACCTCCGCAGTCAGTGCGGCGGTGGCTAGCAGCGAAGCCTACATACGCATATTGACTTCTTTATTATTAGACTCCTGCGAAATTTCATAGATCCTCTATTCGGCTTTTCTTTCCGAACGCCAAACAGAGCATCAAGGGCTACTATCTATGCGGTAATATTTTTACACATTTTTTACCTCGAAGACTGTTAGGAGGCCAGCGCAAGCTTCATTCAGCCCGCTCTTGGCGGACTGAACCTTTCGGATCACCGTACTCATAATAGTACGGTGCTCCTCGTCGATGGAGGCACCTTCAAGCACCTCCAGCAGATTGTCTGGCGCCTCCAGTTGGACGGAGGCTGCCGGCTCAGAAGGCTTTCTCCTCTTGGAAGGAGTTCGCCTGCCGCGGTCCGGAATTGTTGAAGATTCCGGCACGGTGTCCGGCTTAAGGCCGGACTTGGAGCCCTGGGGGGTCTTGTCCCCTTCACTCCTGGGGTCCGGGAGGTCGCCTTGCGGCTCCTCCAGGACCACCTCCTCCTGCCCCGGAGCTCGTTGCGACGCCACTTCGGCGTCATCTGCAGTGTGGGGGGAGACAGCGGGTGGAACAGAGTTCACGTCTGATGAATCCAGGGAGCCGCTCGACGACTCGTTGAGTGCGGCCCGGGGCGGGCTGCATGATTATATTCGACATTAGGGGAAGTTGTGCAACAAAAGGAATATCATGAGTTACTCTGGTATCTGAACACTTACAATTTTGCCGGACGCTTGGCCCTGTCCGGCCACTCCTCTTCGCCCTCTTCGGCCTCAGGGGCGTAGTCCGGCGGAGGGGTCTTCCTTTTCCTAGACCCCTCGGCCTCCCCCGTTGGGGCGGCCTTCCTCTTCTCTCCTCCCTCCACTGGAGAGCGAGAGTCTTCTTCTTCCTCCTCCTCGTTCTCGTGGGAGGAGGGCGCCTCGGACTCGTCAGATGACGAGTCTGACACCACCACGTTGCGGGCACTCTTTCGAGTCCCCGTGGTCTTCTTCTTCTTCTTGACCTTCTTCTCCAGCACCACATAAGGCGCCGGGGCCAGCAGCTTCACCAGTAAAGCTGGGGCTGGATCTTCGGGCAGCGGAGCCGGACAGTTAACCGGCTCGGCTATCACCCGCCAAGCCTGTCAAAGGAAAGGGAGTTCAGATCCCGCATAGTGTCAAACTATGAAAAAAGGCTTAACATCCTGTGAAGGGTGTAGATGGCATACCTTGCTAGCGTGACGCTGCGAGCTGTATCCGCGGTCCTCGGAAGCGGATGCGGGAGCCTCGGCGCCCTTGAATAGCACCTTCCAGGCGTCTTCATACGTCGTGTCGAAGAGCCTGTTGAGGGTTTGGTGCTGCGCCGGGTCGAACTCCCACAGATTAAAATCCCGTTGTTGGCACGGGAGGATCCGGCGGACGAGCATAACCTAGATTATATTAACAAGCCGGACTGGCTTGTTCACCAGGGATTGGATGCATGTTTGCAATCCGGTCACCTCTTTTTCATCACCCCACGACAGGCCCGTCTCTTTCCAGGACATAAGCCGCGTGGGGGGTCCGGATTGGAACTCAGGGGATGCGGTCCATTCCGCATCGCATGGCTCGGTGATATAAAACCACCCGGCCTGCCATCCCTTTAGGGTCTCCACGAAAGAGCCCTCGAACCATAGGACGTTGGCCATCTTGCCCGCCATAGCGCCTCCGCACTCCGCCTGGCTGCCGCGCACCACCTTGGGCTTGACGTTAAAGGTCTTGAGCCAGAGGCCGAAATGGGGGCGGACGCGGAGAGAGGCCTCGCACACGACGATAAACGCCGAGATGTTGAGGATGAAGTTTGGAGCCAGATTGTGGAAGTCCATGCCGTAGTAGAACATGAGCCCCCGGACAAATGGGTGGAGTGGAAAACCTAGTCCGCAGAGGAAGTGGTGGAGAAACACGACCCTCTCATGGGGCCTTGGGGTGGGGATAAGCTGCCCCTCTTCGGGAAGCCGGTGCGCGATGTCCTTGGACAGGTATCTGGCCTTCCTTAGCTTTTTTACTTTACCCTCCGTAACGGAGGAGACCATCCATTTGCCTCCCGCTCTGGACATTGCTGGAGAAGGTCGAGGTGGGATGTGCGGGCTTGGGCGCTGGAGCTCGGGTGCGCGAGAGATGGATAGGCAAGGGAGGAAGAAGGCGTAGGTAAAAAGGGTGGATCCTTATCCCCTTATATAGGCGGATGCGGCTATGCGTCCCCACCTACCTAATAAAAATCGCTTGCCTCCCGAGCGCCGTGATAAATGGCACGGTTGGGTTACCCACGTCCATATTGATGAGAATCCCGTAAAAAGGGTACACGATCTCTGCTTTGACAAGACGTGCCAAGGAAACCGCCTCACAAAACATGCTAAGGAGGAAAAGTAAAAACGATTCGAGTAAAGGGCTTGGTTGTGGTGTGATGGTGCACTGCAGAATACGTCAGCAGGTTTGATTTGTGTTAATATTATTCTCTCTATGGCAATATGTGGAAGCTTATTTTACAGAGATGGACACTACTCTTCGTGTTTACAATCTTCTATGAGGGACTTGGAGGAGGAACCCGCCTTGCAATGCCGAAGACAATTTGCGCGCCGGACTCGTCGTCATTGAAGCCTGGTTCAGGGGCTACTGAGGGAGTCCTGGATTAGGGGGTGTTCGGGTAGCCGGACTATACCTTCAGCCGGACTCCTGGACTATGAAGATACAAGATTGAAGACTTCGTCCCGTGTCCGGATGGGACTTTCCTTGGCGTGGAAGGCAAGCTTGGCGATGCGGATATTCAAGATCTCCTACCATTGTAACCGACTCTGTGTAACCCTAACCCTATCCGGTGTCTATATAAACCGGAGGGTTTTAGTCCGTAGGACAACATCATCAACTCCATAGACAACAATCATACCATAGGCTAGCTTCTAGGGTTTAGCCTCCTTGATCTCGTGGTAGATCTACACTTGTACTACCTATATCATCAATATTAATCAAGCAGGACGTAGGGTTTTACCTCCATCAAGAGGGCCCGAACCTGGGTAAAACATCGTGTTCCCTGCCTCCTGTTACCATCCGGCCTAGACGCACAGTTCGGGACCCCCTACCCGAGATCCGCCGGTTTTTACACCGACACGGACCCTACGGGTTCGAGAACTATGTAGACATGACCGAGACACGTCTCCGGCCAATAACCAATAGTGGAGCCTGGATGCTCATATTGGTTCCTACATATTCTACGAAGAGCTTTATCGGTCAAACCGCATAACAACATACGTTGTTCCCTTTGTCAGGTTACTTGCCCGAGATTCGATCGTCGGTATCTCAATACCTGGCTCAATCTCGTTACCGGCAAGTCTCTTTACTCGTTCTGTAATGCATCATCCCGCAACTAGCTCATTAGTTGCATTTCTTGCAAGGCTTATAGTGATTTGCATTACCAAGAGGGCCCAGAGATACCTCTCCAACAATCGGAGTGACAAATCCTATTCTTGATCTATGCCAACTCAACAAGTACCATCGGAGATACCTGTAGAGCACCTTTATAATCACCCAGTTACGTTGTGACGTTTGGTAGCACACAAAGTGTTCCTCCGGTAATTGGGAGTTGCATAATCTCATAGTCATAGGAACATGTATAAGTCATGAAGAAAGCAATAGCAGTGAACTAAAACGATCAAGTGCTAAACTAACAAAATGGGTCAAGTCAATCACATCATTCTACTAATGATGTGATCCCGTTAATCAAATGACAACTCATGTCTATGGCTAGGAAACTCAATCACTATGTTTGTATATGTGTTCACACATGTATTATGTTTCCGGTTAATACAATTCTAGCATGAATAATAAACATTTATCATGATATGAGGAAATAAATAATAACTTCATTATTGCCTCTAAGGCATATTTCCTTCAGATACATTTCTCTGATTTAGGTTCAAGCTTATCAGGTTGAAGTTTCTTCACATAAGCATCGCAGCCCCAAACTTTAAGAAACGACAAATTTGGTTTCTTGCCAAATAATAGTTCATAAGGCGTCGTCTCAACGGATTTAGATGGTGCCCTATTTAACGTGAATGCAACTGTCTCTAAAGCATAACCCCAAAATGATAGCAGTAAATCAATAAGAGACATCATAGATCACACCATATCTAGTAAGTATGATTAGGACGTTCGGACACACCATTACGCTGTGGTGTTCCGGGTGGCGTGAGTTGTGAAACTATTCCGCACTGTTTCAAATGAAGACCAAACTCGTAACTCAAATATTCTCCTCCACGATCAGATCATAGAAACTTTATTTTCTTGTTACGATGATTTTCCACTTCACTCTAAAATTCTTTGAACTTTTCAAATGTTTCAGACTTATGTTTCATCAAGTAGATATGCCCATATCTGCTCAAATCATCTGTGAATGTGAGAAAATAACGATACCCGCCGCGAGCCTCAACATTCATCGGACCACATACATCACTATGTATGTTTTCCAACAAATCTGTTGCCAGCTCCATAGTTCCGGAGAACGGCATTTAGTCATCTTGCCCATGAGGCATGGTTCACAAGTACCAAGTGATTCCAAAAGTCCATCAGAATGGAGTTTGTTCATGCGCTTTACACCAATATGACCTAAACGACAGTGCGACAAATAAGTTGCAATATCATTATCAACTTTGCATCTTTTGGCTTCAACAATATGAATATGTCTATCACTACTATCGAGATTCATTAAAAATAGACCACTCTTCAAGGGTGCATGACCATAAAAGATATTACTCATATAAATAGAACAACCATTATTCCTTGATTTAAATGAATAACCGTCTCGCATCAAACAATATCTAGATATAATGTTCATGCTCAACGCTGGCACCAAATAACAATTATTTAGGTCCAAAACTAATCTCCAAGGTAGATGTAGAGGTAGCGTGCCGACGACAATCACATCGACTTTGGAACCATTTCCCACGCGCATCCTCACCTCGTCCTTAGCTGATCTTCGCTTAATCCGTAGTCCCTCTTTCGAGTTGCAAATATTAGCAACGGAACTAGTATCAAATACCCAGGTGCTACTGCGAGCTTTAGTAAGGTGCACATCAATAACATGTATATCTAATATACCTTTGTTCTGTTGGGGAACGTAGTAATTTCAAAAAAATTCCTACGCACACGCAAGATCATGGTGATGCATAGCAACGAGAGGGGAGAGTGTGATCTACGTACCCTTGTAGATCGACAACGGAAGCGTTTGGTTGATGTAGTCGTACGTCTCCACGGCCCGACCGATGAAGCACCGAAACTACGGCACCTCCGAGTTCTAGCACACGTTCAGCTCGATGATGATCCCCGGACTCCGATCCAGCAAAGTGTCGGGGAAGATTTCCGTCAGCACGACGGCGTGGTGACGATCTTCATGTACTACTGTCGCAGGGCTTCGCCTAAGCACCACTACAATATTATCGAGGACTATGGCGGCAGGGGGCGCCGCACACGGCTAAGAATATGATCACGTGGATCAACTTGTGTTCCTCTGGGGTGACCCTGCCTCCGTATATAAAGGTTCAAGGGGTGAGGCCGGCCGGCCATCATAGGGCGCGCCAGGAGGAGTCCTACTCCCTCCGGGAGTAGGACTTCTCCCCCAATCCTAGTTGGAATAGGATTCGCGAGGTGGAAAAGAGAGAGAGAGAGAGAGAGAGAGAGAGAGAAAGGAGGGGGGTGCCGGCCCCCTCTCTCCTTGTCCTATTCGGACTAGGGGGGAGGGGCGCGCGGCCCAGCCCTGGCCGCCTCTCCTCTTCTTCCACTAAGGCCCACTAAGGCCCATATAGCTCCCAGGGGGGTTCCGGTAACCTCCCGGTACTCCGGTAAAATCCCGATTTCACCCGGAACACTTCTGATATCCAAACATAGGCTTCCAATATATCAATCTTTATGTCTCGACCATTTCGAGACTCCTCGTCATGTCCGTGATCACATCCGGGACTCCGAACAACCTTCGGTACATCAAAACGTACAAACTCATAATATAACTGTCATCGAAACCTTAAGCGTGCGAACCCTACGGTTCGAGAACAATGTAGACATGACCGAGACATGTCTCCGGTCAATAACCAATAGCGGGACCTGGATGCCCATATTGGCTCCTACATATTCTACGAAGATCTTTATCGGTCAGACCGCATAACAACATACGTTGTTCCCTTTGTCATCGGTATGTTACTTGCCCGAGATTCGATCGTCGGTATCCAATACCTAGTTCAATCTCGTTACCGGCAAGTCTCTTTACTCGTTCCGTAATACATCATCTCGCAACTAACTCATTAGTTGCATTTCTTGCAAGGCTTAAGTGATGTGCATTACCGAGAGGGCCCAGAGATACCTCTCCGACGATCGGAGTGACAAATCCTAATCTCGAAATACGTCAACCCAACATGTACCTTTGGAGACACCTGTAGAGCACCTTTATAATCACCTAGTTACGTTGTGACGTTTGGTAGCACACAAAGTGTTCCTCCGGCACACGGGAGTTACATAATCTCATAGTCATAGGAACATGTATAAGTCATGAAGAAAGCAATAGCAACATACTAAACGATCGGGTACTAAGCTAATGGAATGGGTCATGTAAATCAGATCATTCAACTAATGATGTGATCCCATTTAATCAAATGACAACTCTTTGTCCATGGTTAGAAAACATAACCATCTTTGATTAACGAGCTAGTCAAGTAGAGGCATACTAGTTACACTCTGTTTGTCTATGTATTCACACATGTATTATGTTTCCGGTTAATACAATTCTAGCATGAATAATAAACCTTTATCATGATATAAGGAAATAAATAATAACTTATTATTGCCTCTAGGGCATATTTCCTTCATGTTCACCTTGCCATCCTTCTTATCCACCAAATGCTTGGGGCAGTTCCGCTTCCAGTGACCAGTCCCTTTGAAGTAGAAGCACTCAGTCTCAAGCTTAGGTCCATACTTTGGTTTCTTCTCTTGATCAACAACTTGTTTGCCATTCTTCTTGAAGTTCCCTTTCTTCTTCCCTTTACCCTTTTTCTTGAAACTGGTGGTCTTGTTGACCATAAACACTTGATGCTCCTTCTTGATTTCTACATCCGCAGCTTTTAGCATTGCGAAGAGCTCGGGAATCGTCTTATCCATCCCTTGCATATTATAGTTCATCACGAAGCTCTTGTAGCTTGGTGGCAGTGATTGAAGAACTCTGTCAATGACACTATCAACAGGAAGATTAACTCCCAGTTGAGTCAAGTGGTTATGGTACCCAGACATTCTGAGTATATGTTCACTGACAGAACTATTCTCCTCCATCTTGCAGTTGTAGAACTTATTAGAGACGTCATATCTCTCAGTCCGGGCATTTGCTTGAAATATTAACTTCAACTCCTGGAAGATCTCATATGCTCCATGACGTTCAAAACGTCGTTGAAGTCCCGGTTCTAAGCCGTAAAGCATGGCACACTGAACTATCGAGTAGTCATCAGCTTTGCTCTGTCAGACATTCATAACATCTGGCGTTGCTCCCGCAGCGGGTTTGGCACCTAGCGGTGGTTCCAGGACGTAATTCTTCTGTGCAGCAATGAGGATAATCCTCAAGTTACGGACCCAGTCTGTGTAATTGCTACCATCATCTTTCAACTTTGCTTTCCCAAGGAATGCATTCAAATTCAACGGAACAACAGCACGGGCCATCTATCTACAACAACATAGACAAGCAAAATACTATCAGGTACTAAGTTCATGATAAATTAAAGTTCAATTAATAATATTTAAGAACTCCCACTTAGATAGACATCCATCTAATCATCTAAGTGATCATGTGATCCAAATCAACTAAACCATGACCGATCATCACGTGAAATGGAGTAGTTTTCAATGGTGAACATCACTATGTTGATCATATCTACTATATGATTCACGCTCGACCTTTCTGTCTCAGTGTTCCGAAGCCATATCTGCATATGCTAGGCTCGTCAAGTTTAACCCGAGTATTTCTGCGTGTGCAAAACTAGCTTGCACCCGTTGTATGTGAACGTAGAGCTTATCACACCCGATCATCACGTGCTGTCTCGGTGCGATGAACTTTGGCAATGGTGCATACTCAAGGAGAACACTTGTACCTTGAAATTTAGTGAGAGATCATCTTATAATGCTACCACCGAACTAAGCAAAATAAGATGCATAAAGGATAAACATCACATGCAATCAACATAAGTGATATGATATGGCCATCATTATCTTGTGCCTTTGATCTCCATCTCCAAAGCACCGTCATGATCACCATCGTCACTGGCTTGACACCTTGATCTCCATCGAAGCATTGTTGTCGTCTCGACAACTATTTCTTCAACGACTATCGCTACCGCTTAGTGATAAAGTAAGGCAATTACATGGCAATTGCATTTCATACAATAAAGCAACAACCATATGGCTCCTGCCAGTTGCCGATAACTCTATTACAAAACATGATCATCTCATACAATAAAATATAGCATCATGCCTTGACCATATCACATCACAACATGCCCTGAAAAAACAAGTTAGACGTCCTCTACTTTGTTGTTGCAAGTTTTACGTGGCTGCTACAGGCTTAGCAAGAACCGTTCTTACCTACGCATCAAAACCACAACGATATTTCGTCAAGTTGGTGTTGTTTTAACCTTCAACAAGGATCGGGCGTAGTCACACTCGGTTCAAGTAAAGTTGGAGAAACTGACACCCGCCAGCCACCTGTGTGCAAAGCACGTCGGTAGAACCATACTCGCGTAAGCGTACGCGTAATGTCGGTCCGGGCCGCTTCATCCAACAATACCGCCGAACCAAAGTATGACATGCTGGTAAGCAGTATGACTTGTATCGCCCACAACTCACTTGTGTTTTACTCGTGCATATAACATCTACGCATAGACCTGGCTCGGATGCCACTGTTGGGGAACGTACTAATTTCAAAATTTTCCTACGCACACGCAAGATCATGGTGATGCATAGCAACGAGAGAGGAGATTATCGTCCACATACCCTCGTAGACCGTAAGCGGAAGCATTATGAGAACGTAGTTGATGTAGTCGTACGTCTTCATGATCCGACTGATCCAAGTACCGAACGTACGGCACCTCCGAGTTTAGCACATGTTCAGCTCGATGACGTCCCACGAACTTCGATCCAACAGAGCTTCACAGGAGAGTTTCGTCAGCACGCCGACGTGATGACGGTGATGATGTTGCTACCGACGCAGGGCTTCGGCTAAGCACCGCTACGATATGATCGAGGTGGATTATGGTGGAGGGGGCACCGCACATGGCTTGGAACAATCAACTTGTGTGTCCTAGGGTGCCGCCTGCCCCCGTATATAAAGGAGCAAGGGGGAGGCGGGCCGGCCCTTGCAGGGCGCGCCAGGAGGAGGAGTCCTCCTCCTAGTAGGAGTAGGATTCCCCTTTCCTACTCCTACTAGGAGGGGGAAAGGAAGGAGGAGAGGGAGAAGGAAAGGGGGCGTCGCCCCCCTTCCCTAGTCCAATTCGGACCAGAGGGGGAGGGGGCGTGCGGCCTGCCCTGGCTGGCCCTCTCTCTCCACTAAGGCACATGTGGCCCATTACTTCTCCCAGGGGGTTCCAGTAACCCTCCGGCACTCCGATTTTCTCCGAAATTACCCGGAACACTTCCGGTATCCAAATATAGTCATACAATATATCAATCTTTATGTCTCGACCATTTTGAGACTCCTCATCATGTCCATGATCACATCTGGGACTCCAAACTACCTTCGGTACATCAAATCACATAAACTCATAATACCGATCTGAAGGAAATATGCCCTAGAGGCAATAATAAAGTTATTATTTATTTCCTTATATCGTGATAAATGTTTATTATTCATGCTAGAATTGTATTAACCGGAAACTTAGTACATGTGTGAATACATAGACAAACAGAGTGTCACTAGTATGCCCCTACTTGACTAGCTCATTGAATCAAAGATGGTTAAGTTTCCTAGCCATAGACATGAGTTGTCATTTGATTAACGGGAACACATCATTAGAGAATGATGTGATTGACTTGACCCATTCCGTTAGCTTAGCACTTGATCGTTTTAGTTTACTGCTATTGCTTTCTTCATGACTTATACATGTTCCTATGACTGAGATTATGCAACTCCCGATTACCGGAGGAACACTTTGTGTGCTACCAAACATCACAACATAACTGGGTGATTATAAAGGTGCTCTACAGGTGTATCCGATGGTACTTGTTGAGTTGGCATAGATCGAGATTAGGATTTGTCACTCCAATTGTCGGAGAGGTATCTCTGGGCCCTCTCGGTAATGCACATCACTATAAGCCTTGCAAGCATTGTAACTAATGAGTTATTTGCGGGATGATGTATTATGGAATGAGTAAAGAGACTTGCCGGTAACGAGATTGAACTAGGTATTGAGATACCGACGATCGAATCTCGGGCAAGTAACATACCGATGACAAAGGGAAAAATGTATGTTGTTATGCGATTGGACCAATAAAGATCTTCATAGAATATGTGGGAGCCAATATGAGCATCTAGGTTACTCTATTGGTTATTGACCGGAGACGTGTCTCGGTCATGTTTATATAGTCCTCGAACCCATAAGGCCTGCACGCTTAACGTTCGGTGACGATCGGTATTATGAGTTTATGTAATTTGATGTACCGAAGGTAGTTTGGAGTCCCGGATGAGATCGGGGACATGACGAGGAGTCTCGAAATGGTCGAGATGTAAATATCGATATATTGGACGACTATATTTGGACATCGGAAAGGTTCCGAGTGATTCGGGTATTTTTCGGAGTACTGGGGAGTTACGGGAATACATGGAAGAAGTATTGGGCCTCATGGGCCAAGTGGTGGAAGAGAGGAGGCAGGGCGCGCGGCCCCCCTAGCCCAAACCGAATTGGACTAGGGGGTCGGGCCCCCTTTCCTCCTTTCCTCCCTCTCCTTCCTTCTCCCCTTCCCCCTTCCTTTCCTCCTCCTAGTAGGAGTAGGAAAGGGGAGTCCTACTCCTACTAGGAGGAGGACTCCTCCTCCTCCTGGCGTGCCCTAGGAGGGTCGGCTGGCCTCCCCCCTTGCTCCTTTATATACGGGGGCAGGGGGCACCCTAGAACACACAAGTTGATCATTGATCCCTTAGCCGTGTGCGGTGCCCCCCTCCACCTCGATCATATCGTAACAGTGCTTAGGAGAAGCCCTGCGTCGGTAGCAACATCATCACCGTCATAACGCCGTCGTGCTGACGAAACTCCCCCGTGAAGCTCTGCTAGATCGGAGTTCGTCGGACGTCATCGAGCTAAACGTGTGTTGAACTCGAAGGTGCCGTGCATTCGGTACTTGGATCGGTCGGATCATGAAGACGTTCAACTACATCAACCACGTTCCCATAACGCTTCCGCTTACGGTCTACAAGGTTACATGGACGATACTCTTCCCTCTCATTGCTATGCATCACCATGATCTTGCATGTGCGTAGGAATTTTTTTGAAATTACTACGTTCCCCAATAGTGGCATCCGAGCCATGTTTATGCGTAGATGTTATATGCGCGAGTAGAGCACATTGTGGGCGATACAAGTCATACAGCTTACCAGCATGTCATACTTTGATTCGGCGGTATTGTTGGATGAAGTGGCCCGGACCGACATTACGCGTACGCTTACGCGAGACTGGTTCTACCGACGTGCTTTGCACACAGGTGGCTGGCGGGTGTCAGTTTCTCCAACTTTAGTTGAACCGAGTGTGACTACGCCCAGTCCTTATTGAAGGTTAAAACATCACTAACTTGATGAAATATTGTTCTGGTTTTGATGCGTAGGTAAGAACGGTTCTTGCTCAGCCCGTAGCAACCACGTAAAACTTGCAACAACAAAGTAGAGGACATCTAACTTGTTTTTGCAGGGCATGTTGTGATGTGATATGGTCAAGACGTGATGAGATATAAGTTGTTGTATGAGATGATCATGTTTTGTTGAAGTTATCGGCAATTGGCAGAATCCTTATGGTTGTCTCTTTATTGCATAAGATGCAAGCGCCAAACAATTGCTTTACTTTATTGCTATGCGATAGCAATAGTTGCAAGAGCAACAGTTGGCGAGACAACCATGTGACGACACATTGATAGAGATAAAGATGATGGAGATCATGGTGTCACGCCGGTGACGATAGAGATCATGACGGTACTTTAGAGATGGAGATCAAAGGCGCAAGATGATCATGGCCATATCCTGTCACATATTTTGATTGCATGTGATGTTTATACTTTATGCATCTCGTTTTGCTTAGTTCGGCGGTAGCATTATAAGATGATCTCTTACTAAATTCCAAGGTACAAGTGTTCTCCCTGAGTATGCATGATACGTCTCCAATGTATCTATAATTTTTGATTGCTTCATGCTATATTATCTACTGTTTTGGACATTATTGGGCTTTATTATCCACTTTCATATTACTTTTTGGACTAACCTATTAATCGGAGGCCCAGCCCAGAATTGTTGTTTTTTGCCTGTTTTAGGGTTTCGAAGAAAAGGAATATAAAACGGAGCCCAAACGGAATGAAACCTTCGGGAACGTAATTTTCTCATCGAATACAACTCAGGAGATTTGGACCCTATGCCAAGACATGTAACAGGAGGCCACGAGGTAGGGGCGCGCCTCCCCCCCCCCCCCAGGCGCACCCTCCACCCTCGTGGGCCCCCTGTTGCTCCACCGACGTACTTCTTCCTCCTATATATACCCATGTACCCCCAAACGATCAGATACGGAGCCAAAACCCGAATTCCACCGCCGCAACTTTCTGTATCCACGAGATCCCATCTTGGGGCCTGTTCCGGAGCTCCGCCGGAGGGGGCATCCATCACGGAGGGCTTCTACATCAACACCATAGCCCTTCCGATGAAGTGTGAGTAGTTTACCTCAGACCTACGGGTCCATAGTTAGTAGCTAGATGGCTTCTTCTCTCTTTTTGGATCTCAATACAATGTTCTCCCCCTCTCTTGTGGAGATCTATTCGATGTAATCTTCTTTTTGCGGTGTGTTTGTTGAGACCGATGAATTGTGGGTTTATGATCAAGTCTATCTATGAATAATATTTAAATCTTCTCTGAATTCTTTTATGTATGATTGGTTATCTTTGCAAGTCTTGTCGAATTATCAGTTTGGTTTGGCCTACTAGATTGATCTTTCTTGCAATGGGAGAAGTGCTTAGCTTTGGGTTCAATCTTGCGGTGTCCTTTCCCGGTGACTGTAAGGGCAGCAAGGCACGTATTGTATTCTTGCCATCAAGGATAACAAGATGGGGTTTTCTTCATATTGCATGAGTCTATCCCTCTACATCATGTCATCTTGCTTAAGGTGTTACTCTATTTTTAACTCAATACTCTAGATGCATGCTGGATAGCGGTTGATGAGTGGAGTAATAGTAGTAGATGCAGGCAGGAGTTGGTCTACTTGTCTCGGACGTGATGCCTATATACATGATCATACCTAGATATTCTCATAACTATGCTCAATTCTGTCAATTTCTCAACGTTAATTTGTTCACCCACCGTAGAATACTTATGCTCTCGAGAGAAGCCACTAGTGAAACCTATGGCCCCGGGTCTATCTTTATCATATCAATCTCCTACTGCTTTGTTATTTACTTTGCTTTTATTTTACTTTGCATCTTTATCATAAAAATGCCAAAAAATTTATCTTTATCATCTCTATCATATCTCACTCTCGTAAGTGGCCCTATAGGGATTGACAACCCCTATTTGCGTTGGTTGCGAGGATTTATTTGTTTTGTGCAGGTGCGATGGACTCGCGCGTAGCCTCCTACTGGATTGATACCTTGGTTCTCAAAAACTGAGGGAAATACTTACGCTACTTTGCTGCATCATCCCTTCCTCTTCGGGGAAAACCAACGCAGTGCTAAAAGAGGTAGCAAGAAGGATATCTGGCGCCGTTTCCGGGGAGGTCTATGCAAAAGTCAACATACCAAGTACCCATCACATACCCTTATCTCCCGCATTACATTATTTGCCATTTGCCTCTCGTTTTCCTCTCCCCCCCACTTCACCCTTGTCGTTTTATTTGCCCTCTCTCTCTATCCTCCCTCTATTTGCCTCTTTTCGTCCGTTTGCTTTTTGTTTGCTTGTGTGTTAGTTTGCTTACTTGTCATTATGGCTAGTCCCCTATCTTCTCCGTTGTCTCCCGAGAATGAAATTCTAAATTTTAAGCAAAGGGAGGGTGAAAATCTAAAGGATACTTGGTATAGAATTTGCAATGCTCAAAATAAATCTACTAGGAAGCAATCTACTACCATTCTCCTTCGCAATTTTTATGTAGGCATTACTCCTTGGCACCGTTATGTTCTTGATACTATTACCGGAGGGAACTTTTTGGGTAGCCATACTTTTGATTCTTATAATGCTATGTTAGATTTATTTGGCTCACCCCCTCTCTTGGTTAATGGAACTATATTAACTTTGGAGCATGTAATGCAAAGGCTTGAGATTATTGAAAATAAGGTTGCTACTGTAGAGTTAATTGAAAATTTGGATAAAAAGATCCACAGCCGAATCTCTCAATATGGATCTATAGTAGGAGTTACTTTGAAAGATATTAAAGAAAAGGAACCTATAGTTAATGAGAAAATAAATCACGATTCCGTTAGGATCGATAAACTTGAGAATATTATTACCAACTTGGGAAATGATTTTTCTTCCGTAAAGAATACTCCGAGTCCCTCTACTAAAGTTGCCAAACTTATGTACGTTCCTAAAAATAAGGGTGAATCGTCTAGTAAGGAAAATGCGGATCTCAAATCTATAAGTGTTCATCCCAATCTTTTTTCTATCATTAAGGAACCATTTGTTACAAATGGATTTTTTGATCTTGTGCCTAAAAGTTTGATAATTAATAAAAATAAAGAAATTCCTAAAGATGGTAGATTCCTCATTGAAGAATTGCCTACCAAAGATGGCAATACCTAGATCTATTCTTACTTGTTATGCCTAGCTAGGGGCGTTAAACGATAGCGCTTGTTGGGAGGCAACCCAATTTTATTTTTATTCCTTGCTTTTTGCTCCTGTTTAGTAATAACTAAATTATCTAGCCTATGTTTTTGTTGTGTTTTTTGTGTTTAATTGGTGTTTGTGCCAAGTAGAACCGTTGGGAAGACTTGGGGAAAGTCTTGTTGAACTTGCTGTAAAAAACAGAAACTTTAGCGCTCACGAGAATTGCTGTCATTTTTATTTGGAAAGTGATATTTAGTTAATTATTTTTGCAGATGATTAATAGATAAATTCCTCATGTCCATAAATTTATTTTAGAATTGTTTGGGTTCCAGATCTTTCGCTAGCTACAGATTACTACAGACTGTTCTGTTTTTGACAGATTCTGTTTTTCGTGTGTTGTTTGCTTGATGAATCTATGGCTAGTAAAATAGTTTATAAACCATAGAGAAGTTGGAATACAGTAGGTATAACACCCATATAAATAAATAATGAGTTCATTACAGTACCTTGAAGTGGTATTTTTTTTCCTTTCGCTAACGGAGCTCACGAGATTTTCTACTTTAAGTTTTGTGTTGTGAAGTTTTCAAGTTTTGGGTAAAGATTTGATGGATTATGGAACAAGGAGTGGCAAGAGCCTAAGCTTGGGGATGCACATGGCACCCCCAAGATAATCTAAGGACACCTAAAAGCCAAAGCTTGGGGATTCCCCGGAAGGCATCCCCTCTTTCGTCTACTTCTATCGGTAACTTTACTTGGAGCTATATTTTTATTCGCCACATGATATGTGTTTTGCTTGGAGCGTCTTGTATTATTTGAGTCTTTTATTGTTAGTTTACCAAAATCATCCTAGATGTACACACCTTTTGAGAGAGCCATACATGATTTGGAATTTGTTAGAATACTCTATGTGCTTCGCTTTTATCTTTTGAGTTATATAATTTTGCTCTAGTACTTCACTTATATCTTTTAGAGCACGGTGGTGGATTTGTTTTATAGAAACTATTGATCTATCATGCTTCACTTAGATTATTTTGAGAGTCTTGATAGCATGGTAATTTTCTTAAAATCCTAATATGCTTGGTATGCAAAATTAATAATAAAACTCTCTTATGAGTGTGTTGAATACTATGAGAAGTTTGATACTTGACAATTGTTTTGAGATATGGAGATGGTGATATTAAAGTTGTGCTAGTTGAGTAGTTGTGAATTTGAGAAATACTTGTGTTGAAGCTTGTGATTCCCGTAGCATGCACGTATGGTGAACCGTTATGTGATGAAGTCGGAGCATGATTTATTTATTGATTGTCTTCCTTATGAGTGGCGGTCAGGGACGAGCGATGGTCTTTTCCTACCAATCTATCCCCCTAGGAGCATGCGCGTAATACTTTGCTTTGATAAACTTTAGATTTTTGCAATAAGTATATGAGTTCTTTATGACGAATGTTGAGTCCATGGATCATACACACTCTCACCCTTCCACCGTTGCTAGCCTCTCTAATACCGCGCACCTTTCGCCGGTATCATACACCCACCATATACCTTCCTCAAAATAGCCACCATACATACCTATTATGGCATTTCCATAGCCATTCCGAGATATATTGCCATGCAACTTTCCACCGTTCCGTTTATGACACACTCCATCATTGTCATATTGCTTAGCATGATCATGTAGTTGACATAGTATTTGTGGCAAAGCCACCGTTCATAATTCTTCCATACTTGTCACTCATGCATCATTGCATATCCCGGTACACCGCCGGAGGCATTCACATAGAGTCATATTTTGTTCTAAGTATCGAGTTGTAATTGTTGAGTTGTAAGAAAAATAAAAGTGTGATGATCATCATTATTAGAGCATTGTCCCAGTGAGGAAAGGATGATGGAGACTATGACTCCCCCACAAGTCGGGATGAGACTCCGGACGAAAAATAAAAAATAGAGAAAGAAAAGAGGCCATAAAAAAGAGAGAGAAAAGGCCCAAATAAAAAAATGAGAGAAAAAGAGAGAAGGGACAATGTACTACCCTTTTACCACACTTGTGCTTCAAAGTAGCACCATGATCTTCATGATAGAGAGTCTCCTATGTTATAACTTTCATATACTGGTGGGAATTTTTCATTATAGAACTTGGCTTGTATATTCCAATGATGGGCTTCCTCAAAATGCCCTAGGTCTTCATGAGCAAGCAAGTTGGATGCACACCCACTTAGTTTCTTTTTGAGCTTTCATATACTTATAGCTCTAGTGCATCCGTTGCATGGCAATCCCTACTCACTCACATTGATATCTATTGATGGGCATCTCCATAGCCCGTTGATACGCCTAGTTGATGTGAGACTATCTTCTCCTTTTTTGTCTTCTCCACAACCACCACTCTATTCCACCTATAGTGCTATATCCATGGATCACGCTCATGTATTGCGTGAAGATTGAAAAAGTTTTGAGAATGTCAAAAGTATGAAACAATTGCTTGGCTTGTCATCGGGGTTGTGCATGATTTAAATATTTTGTGTGGTGAAGATAGAGCATAGCCAGACTATATGATTTTGTAGGGATAACTTTCTTTAGCCATGTCATTTTGAGAAGACATAATTGTTTTGTTAGTATGCTTGAAGTATTATTATTTTTATGTCAATATGAACTTTTGTCTTCAATCTTTCGGATCTGAATATTCATACCACAATTAAGAAGAATTACATAAAATTATGCCAAGTAGCACTCCGCATCAAAAATTCTGTTTTTATCATTTACCTACTCGAGGACGAGCAGGAATTAAGCTTGGGGATGCTTGATACGTCTCCAACGTATCTATAATTTTTGATTGCTCCATGCTATATTATCTACTGTTTTGGACATTATTGGGCTTTATTATCCACTTTTATATTATTTTTGCGACTAACCTATTAACCGAAGGCCCAGCCCAGAATTGATGTTTTTTGCCTGTTTTAGGGTTTCGAAGAAAAGGAACATCAAACGGAGTCCAAACGGAATGAAACCTTCGGGAACGTAATTTTCTCATTGAATACAACTCAGGAGACTTGGACCCTACGCCAAGACACGTAACAGGAGGCCACGAGGTAGGGGGCGCGCCTACCCCCCTAGGCGCGCCCTCCACCCTCGTGGGCCCCTATTGCTCCACCGAAGTACTTCTTCCTCCTATATATACCCACGTACCCCCAAACGATCAGATACGGAGCCAAAACCCTAATTCCACCGCCGCAACTTTCTGTATCCACGATATCCCATCTTGCGGCCTGTTCCGGAGCTCCGCCGAAGGAGGCCTCGATCACGGAGGGCTTCTACATCAACACCATAGCCCTTCCGATAAAGTGTGAGTAGTTTACCTCAGACCTACGGGTCCATAGTTAGTAGCTAGATGGCTTCTTCTCTCTTTTTGGATCTCAATACAATGTTCTCCCCCTCTCTTGTGGAGATCTATTCGATGTAATCTTCTTTTTGTGGTGTGTTTGTTGGGACTGATGAATTGTGGGATTATGATCAAGTCTATCTATGAATAATATTTGAATCTTCTCTGAATTCTTTTATGTATGATTGGTCATCTTTGCAAGTCTATTCGAATTATCAGTTTGGTTTGGCCTACTAGATTGATCTTTCTTGCAATGGGAGAAGTGCTTAGCTTTGGGTTCAATCTTGCGGTGTCCTTTCCCAGTGACAGTAAGGGCAGCAAGGCACGTATTGTATTATTGCCATCGAGGATAACAAGATGGGGTTTTCTTCATATTGCATGAGTCTATCCCTCTACATCATGTCATCTTGCTTAAGGCGTTACTCTGTTTTTAACTTATACTCTAGATGCATGCTGGATAGCGGTCGATGAGTGGAGTAATAGTAGTAGATGCAGGCAGGAGTCGGACTACTTGTCTCGGACGTGATGCCTATATACATGATTATACCTAGATATTCTCATAACTATGCTCATTTATGTCAATTGCTAAACAGTAATTTGTTCACCCACCGTAGAATACTTATGCTCTCGAGAGAAGCCACTAGTGAAACCTATGGCCCCCGGGTCTATCTTTATCATATCAATCTCCTACTACTTTGTTATTTACTTTTCTTTTATTTTACTTTACATATTTATCATAAAAATACCAAAAATATTATCTTTATCATATCTATCAGATCTCACTCTCGTAAGTGGCCCTATAGGGATTGACAACCCCTATTTGCGTTGGTTGCGAGGATTTATTTGTTTTGTAAGGTGCGACAGACTCGCGCGTAGCCTCCTACTGGATTGATACCTTGGTTCTCAAAAGCTGAGGGAAATACTTACGCTACTTTGCTGCATCATCCCTTCCTCTTCGGGGAAAACCAACGCAGTGCTAAAAGAGGTAGCAATGCACCATTGCCAAAGTTCGTCATGCCGAGACACCACGTGATGATCGGGTATGATAAGCTCTACATTCATATACAACGGGTGCAACACAGTTTTGCACACGCAGAAATACTCAAGTTAAACTTGACGAGCGTAGCATATGCAGATATGGCCTCGGAACACTGAGACCGAAAGGTCGAGCGTGAATCATATAGTAGATATGATCAACATAGTGATGTTCACCATTGAAAACTACTCCATCTCACGTGATGATCGGACATGGTTTTGTTGATATGGATCTCGTGATCACTCAGATGATTAGAGGAATGTCTATCTAAGTGGGAGTTCTTAAGTAATTTTATTAATTGAACTTTAATTTATCATGAACTTAGTCATGGTAGTATTTGCATATCTATGTTGTAGATCAATAGCTTGCGATGTACCTCCCCATTTATTTTTTGATTTGTTCCTAGAGAAAAATAAGTTGAAAGATGTTACTAGCAATGATGCGGATTAGATCCGTGATCTGAGGATTATTCACATTGTTGCACAGAAGAATTATGTCCTTGATGCACCGCTAGGTGACGGACCTATTGCAGGAGCATATGCAGACGTTATGAACATTTGGCAAAGCTCGGTATGATGACTACTTGATAGTTTAGTGCACCATGCTTTACGGCTTAGAACCGGGACTTCAAAAATGTTTTGAACACCACGGATCATATAAGATGTTCCAAGAGTTGGAATTAGTATTTCAGACTCATGCCCATGTCGAAAGGTATGAGACCTTTGACCAATACTTTGCCTACAAGATGGAGGAGAATAGCTCAGCTAGTGAGCATGTGCTCAGAATGTCTGAGTACTACAATCACTTGAATCAAGTGGGAGTTAATCTTCCAGATAAGATAGTGTTGACCGAGTTCTCTAGTCACTATCACCAAGTTACTAGAACTTCGTGATGAACTATAATATGCAAGGGATAACGGAAACGATTGTTGGCGAACATAGTAATTTCAAAAAAAATCCTGCGCACACGCAAGATCATGGTGATGCATAGCAACAATAGGGGAGAGTGTTGACCACGTACCCTCGTAGACCGAAAGCGGAAGCGTTAGCACAATGCGGTTGATGTAGTCGTACGTCTTCGCGATCCGACCTATCAAGTACCGAACGCACGACACCTCCGAGTTCAGCACACGTTCAGCCCGATGACGTCCCTCGAACTCTGATCCAGCCGAGTGTTGAGGGAGAGTTTCGTCAGCACGATGGCGTGGTGACGATGATGATGTTCTACCGACGCAAGGCTTCGCCTAAGCACCGCTACAGTATTATCGAGGTGGACTATGGTGGAGGGGGGCACCGCACATGGCTAAAAGATCAACAGATCAATTGTTGTGTCTCAAGGGTGCCCCCTTGCCCCCGCATATAAAGGAGCAAGGGGGAGAGGCGGTCGGCCAGGAGGGGCGTGCCAGGAGGAGTCCTACTCCCACCGGGAGTAGGACTCCCTCCCTTTTCCTAGTTGGATTAGGAGAGGGGAGGGAAGGAGAGAGAGGGGGAAAGGAAAGGGGGGCGCCACCCCCCTCCTTGTCCAATTCGGACTTATGGGGGAGGGGCGCGCGGCTGCCCCTTGGCCACCTCTCCTCTTCCACCAAATTGGGCCCATGAGGCCCAATAACCTCTGGGAGGTTCCGGTGTTGGGGAACGTAGTAATTTCAAAAAATTTCCTACGCACACGCAAGATCATGGTGATGCATAGCAACGAGAGGGGAGAGTGTTGTCTACGTACCCTCGTAGACCGAAGCGGAAGCGTTGATGCAACGTAGAGGAAGTAGTCGTACGTCTTCCCGGTCCAACCGATCCAACCACCGTTACTCCGGTACCTCCGAGTTCTTGGCACATGTTCAGCTCGATGACGCTCCCCGGGCTCCGATCCAGCAAAGCTTCGGGGAGGAGTTCCGTCAGCACGACGGCGTGGTGACGATCTTGATGTTCAACCGTCGCAGGGCTTCGCCTAAGCACTGCTACAATATGACCGAGGTGGAATATGGTGGAGGGGGGCACCGCACATGGCTAAGGAACGATCACGAAGATCAACTTGTGTGTCCTAGGGTGCCCCCCTGCCCCCATATATAAAGGAGCAAGGGGGAGGCCGGCCGGCCCTATGGGGCGCGCCAAAGGGAGGGGGGAGTCCTCCTCCTAGTGGGAGTAGGACTCCCCTTTCCTAGTCCAACTAGGAAGAAAGAGGGGGAAGGAAAGAGAGGGAGAGGGAGAGGGAAAGAAGGGCCGCGCCCCCCCTCTCTAGTCCAATTCGGACTCCCCATGGGGGGGCGCCACCTCCTGGGATGCTGCCCTCTCTCTCCCCTCAGGCCCACTAAGGCCCAATACTTCCCCGGGGGGTTCCGGTAACCCCTCCGGCACTCCGGTTTTCTCCGAAATTACCCAGAACACTTCCGGTGTCCGAATATAGTCGTCCAATATATCCATCTTTATGTCTCGACCATTTCGAGACTCCTCGTCATGTCCGTGATCACATCCGGGACTCCGAACAACCTTCGGTACATCAAAATACATAAACTCATAATGAAACTGTCATCGTAACGTTAAGTGTGCGGACCCTACGGTTCGAGAACAACGTAGACATGACCGAGACACGTCTCTGGTCAATAACCAATAGCGGAACCTGGATGCTCATATTGGTTCCTAAATATTCTACGAAGATCTTTATCGGTCAGACCGCATAACAACATACGTTGTTCCCTTTGTCATTGGTATGTTACTTGCCCGAGATTCGATCGTCGGTATCTCAATACCTAGTTCAATCTCGTCACCGGCAAGTCTCTTTACTCGTTCCATAATACATCATCTCACAACTAACTCATTAGTTGCAATGCTTGCAAGGCTTATGTGATGTGCATTACCGAGAGGGCCCAGAGATACCTCTCCGACAATCGGAGTGACAAATCATAATCTCGAAATACGCCAACCCAACATGTACCTTTGGAGACACCTGTAGAGCACCTTTATAATCACCCAGTTACGTTGTGACGTTTGGTAGCACACAAAGTGTTCCTCCGGCAAATGGGAGTTGCATAATCTCATAGTCATAGGAACATGTATAAGTCATGAAGAAAGCAATAGCAACATACTAAACGATCGGGTGCTAAGCTAATGGAATGGGTCATGTCAATCAGATCATTCAACTAATGATGTGATCCCGTTAATCAAATAACAACTCTTTGTTCATGGTTAGGAAACATAACCATCTTTGATTAACGAGCTAGTCAAGTAGAGGCATACTAGTGACACTCTGTTTGTCTATGTATTCACACATGTATTATGTTTCCGGTTAATACAATTCTAGCATGAATAATAAACATTTATCATGATATAAGGAAATAAATAATAACTTTATTATTGCCTCTAGGGCATATTTCCTTCATCCGGTAACCCCCCTGTACTCCGGTATATATCCGATAACCCCCGGAACCATTCCGGTGTCCGAATATAGTCATCCAATATATCAATCTTCATGTCTCGACCATTTCGAGAATCCTCGTTATGTCCTGATCACATCCGGGACTCCGAACAACCTTCGGTACATCAAAGCATATAAACTCATAATATAACTGTCATCGAAGCTTTAAGCGTGCGGACCCTACGGGTTCGAGAACTATGTAGACATGACCGAGACACGTCTCCGGTTAATAACCAATAGCGGAACCTGGATGCTCATATTGGCTTCCACATATTCTACGAAGATCTTTATCGGTCAGACCGCATAACAACATACGTTGTTCCCTTTGTCATCGGTATGTTACTTGCCCGAGATTTGATCGTCGGTATCTCAATACCTAGTTCAATCTCGTTACTGGCAAGTCTCTTTACTCGTTCTATAATACATCATCCTGCAACTAACTAATTAGTTGCAATGCTTGCAAGGCTTAAGTGATGTGCATTACCGAGTGGGCCCAGAGATACCTCTCTGACAATCGGAGTGACAAATCCTAATCTCGAAATACGCCAACCCAACAAGTACCTTCGGAGACACCTGTAGAGTGCCTTTATAATCACCCATTTACGTTGTGACGTTTGGTAGCACACAAAGTGTTCCTCCAGTAAACAGGAGTTGCATAATCTCATAGTCATAGGAACATGTATAAGTCATGAAGAAAGCAATAGCAACATACTAAACGATCAAGTGCTAAGCTAAAGGAATGGGTCAAGTCAATCACATCATTCTCCTAATGATGTGATCCCGTTAATCAAATGACAACTCATGTCTATGTCTAGGAAACATAACCATCTTTGATCCACGAGCTAGTCTAGTAGAGGCATACTAGTGACACTCTGTTTGTCTATGTATTCACACATGTATCATGTTTTCGGTTAATACAATTATAGCATGAATAATAAACATTTATCATGATATAAGGAAATAAATAATAACTTTATTATTGCCTCTGGGGCATATTTCTTTCAGTCTCCCACTTGCACTAGAGTCAATAATCTAGTTCACATCGCCATGTGATTTAACACCAATAGTTCACATCACCATGTGATTAACACCCATACTTCACATCATCATGTGACCAATACCCAAAGGGTTTACTAGAGTCAATAATCTAGTTCACATCACTATGTGATTAACACCGAAAGAGTACTAAGGTGTGATCATGTTTTGCTTGTGAGAGAAGTTTAGTTAACGGGTCTGCCACATTCAGATCCGTATGTATTTTGCAAATTTCTATGTCAACAATGCTCAGCACGGAGCTACTCTAGCTAATTGCTCTCACTTTCAATATGTATCCAGATTGAGACTTAGAGTCATCTGGATCAGTGTCAAAACTTGCATCGACGTAACCCTTTAGGACGAACCTTTTGTCATCTCCATAATCGAGAAACATATCCTTATTCCACTAAGGATAATTTTTGACCGTTGTCCAGTGATCTACTCCTAGATCACTATTGTACTCCCTTGCCAAACTCAGTGGTAAGGTATACAATAGATCTGGTTCACAGCATGGCATACTTTATAGAACCTATGGCGAGGCATAGGGAATGACTTTTCATTCTCTTTCTATTTTCTGCCGGGGTCGGGTTTTGAGTCTTACTCAACTTCACACCTTGAAACACAGGCAAGAACTCTTTCTTTGACTGTTCCATTTTGAACTACTTCAAAAACTTGTTAAGGTATGTACTCATTGAAAAAATTTATCAAGCGTCTTGATCTATCTCTATAGATCTTGATGCTCAATATGTAAGCAGCTTCACTGAGGTCTTTCTTTGAAAAACTCCTTTCAAACACTCCTTTATGCTTTACAGAAAAATCTACATCATTTCCGATCAACAATATGCCATTCACATATACTTATCAGAAAGGCTGTAGTGCTCCCACTCACTTTCTTGTAAATACAGGCTTCGCCGCAAGTATGTATAAAACAATATGCTTTGATCAACTCATCAAAGCGTATATTCCAACTTCAAGATGCTTGCACCAGTCCATAGATGGATCACTGGAGCTTGCACACTTTGTTAGCATCTTTTGGATCGATAAAACCTTCAGACTGCATCATATACAACTCTTCTTCCAGAAATCCATTCAGGAATGCAGTCTTTACATCCATTTGCCAAATTTCATAATCATAAAATGCGGAAATTGCTAACATGATTCGAACGGACTTAAGCATCACTATGGGTGAGAAAGTCTCATCATAGTCAACTCCTTGAACTTTGTCAAAAACTTTTTTCAACAAGTCTAGCTTTGTAGATAGTAACACTACTATCAGCGTCCGTCTTCCTCTTGAAGATCCATTTATTTCTATGGCTTGCCGATCAACGGTCAAGTCAACCAAAGTCCACACTTTGTTCTCATACATGGATCCCATCTCAGATTTCATGGCCTCAAGCCATTTCGCGAAACCTGGGCTCATCATCGCTTCCTCATAGTTCGTAGGTTCGTCATGGTCAATTAACATGACCTCCAGAACAGGATTACTGTACCACTCTGGTGCGGATCTCACTCTGGTTGACCTACGAGGTTCGGTAGTAACTTGATCTGAAGTTACATGATCATCATCATTAGCTTCCTCACTAATTGGTGTAAGAGTCACAGAAACAGATTTCTATGATGAACTACTTTCCAATAAGGGAGTAGGTATAGTTACCTCATCAAGTTCTACTTTCCTCCCACTCACTTCTTTCGAGAGAAACTCCTTCTCTAGAAAGGATCCATTCTCAACAACAAATATTTTGCCTTTGGATCTGTGATAGAAGGTGTACCCAACAGTCTCCTTTGGGTATCCTATGAAGACACACTTCTCCGACTTGGGTTTGAGCTTATCAAGATGAAACTTTTTCACATAAGCATCGCAACCCCAAACTTTAAGAAATGACAACTTTGATTTCTTGCCGAACCACAGTTCATACGATGTCGTCTCAACGGATTTAGATGGTGCCCTTTTTAACGTGAATGCAGCTCTCTCTAATGCATAACCCCAAAACTATAGTGGTTAATCGGTAAGAAACATCATAGATTGCACTATATCCAATAATAGTACGGTTATGACGTTCGGACACGCCATTATGCTGAGGTGTTCCAGGTGGCACGATTTTGTGAAACTATTCCACATTGTTTTAATTGAAGACCAAACTCGTAACTCAAATATTTGTCTCTACGATCAGATCATAGAAACTTTATTTTCTTGTCACGATGATTTTCGACTTCACTCTGAATTTATATGAACTTTTCAAATATTTCAGACTTATGTTTCATCAAGTAGATATACCTATATCTGCTCAAATCATCTGTGAAGGTCGGAAAATAACGATACCCGCTGCGAGTCTCAACACTCATCGGATCGCATACATCAGTATGTATTATTTCCAATAAGTCAGTTGCTCGCTCCATTGTTCAAGATAACGGAGTCTTAGTCATCTTGCCCATAAGGCATGGTTCACAAGCATCAACTAATTCATAATCAAGTGATTCCAAAAGTCCATCAGCATGGATTTTCTTCATGCACTTTACACCAATATGACCTAAACGGTAGTGCCACAAATACGTTGTACAATCATTATTAACTTTGCATCTTTTGGCTTCAATATTATGAATATGTGTATCACTACGATCAAGATCCAACAAACAATTTTCATTGGGTGTATAACCATAGGAGGTTTTATTCATGTAAACAGAATAACAATTATTCTCTAACTTAAATGAATAACCATATTGCAATAAACATGATCAAATCATATTCTTGCTCAACGCAAACACCAAATAACATTTATTTAGGTTCAACACTAATCCCAAAAGTATAGGGAGTGTGCGATGATGATCATATCATTCTTGGAAGTACTTCCAACACACATCGTCACTTCACCCTTAACTAGTCTCTATTCACTCTGCAACTCCCGTTTCAAGTTACTACTCTTAGCAACTGAATTAGTATCAAATACCGAGGGGCTACTATAAACACTAGTAAGGTACACATTAATAACCTGTATATCAAATATACCCTTGTTCACTTTGCCATACTTTTTATCCACCAAATATTCAGGGTAATTTCACTTCCAGTGACCATTTCCTTTGCATTAGAAGCACTCATTTTCAGGCTTTAGTCTAGCTTTGGGCATCTTCACGGAAGTGACAACTTGCTTGCCATTCTGCATGAAGTTCCCTTTCTTTCCCTTTGCCCTTTTCTTGAAACTAGTGGTCTTGTTAATCATCAACACTTGACGCTCTTTCTCGATTTCTACCTTCATCGATTTCATCATCATGAAAAGCTCGGGAATTGTTTCCATCATCCCTTGCATACTATAGTTCATCACAAAGTTCTACTAACTTGGTGATGGTGACTAGAGAATTCTATCAATCACTATTTTATCTGGAAGATTAACTCCCACTTGATTCAAGCGATTGTAGTACCCAGATAATCTGAGCACATGCTCACTGCTTGAGCTATTCTCCTCCATCTTCTAGCTATAGAACTTGTTGGAGACTTCATATCTCTCAACTCGGGTATTTGCTTGAAATATTAACTTCAACTTCTGGAACATCTCATATGGTCCATGACATTCAAAACGTCTTTGAAGTCCCGATTCTAAGCCGTTAAGCATGGTGCACTCAACTATCAAGTACTCATCATATTGATCTATCCAAACGTTCATAATGTCTTCATCTGCTCATGCAATAGGTCTGTCACCTAGCGGTGCATCAAGGACATAATTCTTCTGTGCAGCAATGAGGATAAACCTCAGATCACGGACCTAGTCCGCATCATTGCTACTAACATCTTTCAACTTAGATTTCTCTAGGAACATATAAGAAATAAAACAAGGGAGCTAAACGCGAGCTATTGATCTACAACATAGATATGCTAATACTACCAGGACTAAGCTCATGATAAATTAAAGTTCAATTAATCAAATTACTTAAGAACTCCCACTTAGATAGACATCCCTCTAATCCACTAAGTGATCACGTGATCCATATCAACTAAACCATGTCCGATCATCACGTGAGATGGAGTAGTTTCAATGGTGAACATCAATATGTTGATCATATCTACTATATGATTCATGCTTGACCTTTCGGTCTCCGTGTTCCGAGGCCATATCTGTTATATGCTAGGCTCGTCAAGTTTAACCTGAGTATTCTGCATGTGCAACTATTTTGCACCCGTTGTATTTGAACGTAGAGCCTATCACACCCGATCATCACGTGGTGTCTCAGCACGAAGAACTTTCGCAACGGTGCATACTCAGGGAGAACACTTATACCTTGATAATTTAGTGAGAGATCATCTTATGATGCTACCGTCAAACAAAGCAAGATAACATGCATAAAAGATAAACATCACATGCAATCAATATAAGTGATATGATATGGCCATCATCATCTTGTGCTTGTGATCTCCATCTCCGAAGCACCGTCATGATCACCATCGTCACTGGCGCGACATCTTGATCTCCATCGTAGCATCGTTGTCATCTCGCCAATTTTATGCTTCTACCACTATCGCTACCACTTAGTGATAAAGTAAAGAAATTACAGGGTGATTACATTGCATACAATAAAGCGACAACCATATGGCTCTTGCCAGTTGCTGATAACTCGGTTACAAAACATGATCATCTCATATAATAGAATTTAGCTTCATGTCTTGACCATATCACATCACAACATGCCCTGCAAAAACAATTTAGACGTCCTCTACTTTGTTGTTGCAAATTTTACGTGGCTGCTACGGGCTTAGCAAGAACCGTTCTTACCTACGCATCAAAACCACAACGATAGTTTGTCAAGTTGGTGCTGTTTTAACCTTCGCAAGGACCGGGCGTAGCCACACTCGGTTCAACTAAAGTTGGAGAAACTGACACCCGCCAGCCACCTGTGTGCAAAGCACGTCGGTAGAACCAGTCTCGCGTAAGCGTACGCGTAATGTCGGTCCGGGACGCTTCATCCAACAATACCGCCGAACCAAAGTATGACATGCTGGTAAGCAGTATGACTTATATCACCCACAACTCATTTGTGTTCTACTCATGCATATGACATCTACGCATAAAACCAGGCTCGGATGCCACTGTTGGGGAACGTAGTAATTTCAAAAAAATTCCTACGCACACGCAAGATCATGGTGATGCATATCAACGAGAGGGGAGAGTGTTGTCCACGTACCCTCGTAGACCGAAAGCGGAAGCGTTAGCACAACGCGGTTGATGTAGTCGTACGTCTTCACGATCCGACCAATCAAATACCGAACACACGGCACCTCCGAGTTCAGCACATATTCAGCCCGATGACGTCCCTCGAACTCTGATCCAGCCGAGTGTTGAGGGAGAGTTTCGTCAGCACGACGGCGTGGTGACGATGATGATGTTCTACTGACGCAGGGCTTCGCCTAAGCACCGCTACAGTATTATCGAGGTGGACTATGGTGGAGGGGGGCACCGCACACGACTAAAAGATCAACAGATCAATTGGTGTGTCTCTAGGGTGCCCCCTTGCCCCCGTATATAAAGGAGCATGGGGAGGAGAGGCGGCCGACCAGGAGGGGCGCGCCAGGAGGATTCCTACTCCCACCGGGAGTAGGACTCCCTCCCTTTTCCTTATTGCATTAGGAGAGGAGAGGGAAGGAGAGAGAGGGGGAAAGGAAAGGGGGGGTGTTGGGGATATTACTACCAGTATGACCCGCCCAGGAGGGGTCGGGTCAGCCCTAATGACGGGTTATGTAAGAAGCCCGATAAACATTCAAGATGATAGTTTACTAAACGTATAGAAGGCCCAAAGGCCTGGGGCTGGCTTAAGGCCTGATACTGTAAACCGCCGTATGTAAGGAAAGACTTGTAAAGAAAGGCATGTAAAGGAAGTCACCGAGCCGGACACGATTATGAGCCGGCCAGGACTCTGTAGGCCACCAGGCGTCAACCCGTGTATACAAGGGGACGACCCGGCGGCGGTTTAGGACAAGAAACAACCAAGTCGATAACCAAGCCGGCGAGTTGAGCCTCTTGGAGATCGAAACCTCAGCAATACCAATCCCAACTAGACGTGGGCTTTTACCTTCATCGTAAGGGGCCGAACTAGTATAAAAACTCTCCCGTGTGTCCTTTGTCCTGATTAACCCCATTAAGCTTCCTAGTGCGATGGTCCTACGACTAAGTCCTTGCTCTAGGACATCTGCCGTGACAATTCCACGACAGTTGGCGCCCACCATGGGGCCAGCGCATAGTGGATTTGAGTTCTTGGAGGGCAACTTCGAAGGGCTCAAGGGATATGCTGTGGGTCGGATGACCAAGAGTCGTCGCGGCAAACTCTACATCGACGATGAGGGCTGGGGCCCCAAGGCCGGCTCGATCGAGTACGGGTACCAGGTCCCCTTCAGCGGAATTCACGTCTTCATCGGCCGGATCGGCGAGTCAGGCCCTGAGCCGGACGTCCACACCAACCTCATCAAAACGGCTCAGCGCACCGGGTCCGCCCGTGTTCAATCTGTCATGAAACATGCCTTCGTAGGCTGCATCCATGGCGGTGAATACTCCGAAGGATCGATGGAAGGCGGGGAGACGGCTGTCTGCTCTGATACTGCATCATCAACAGGTGAGACGGACTCATTGTACCAACTGTAAGACGGCATGCTCGGGGGCTGTTCTGATGGTAGCAGTATTCCGGACCCCCTTGAGCCGCAGAATTGGGCCAGAGTCTTCATGGCGGGGACGCAGCCCGGGCAGAACTCCACCGCAGCGACGGCAGCAGCTACCAGGTCGGCAGCAGCCGGGTCAGGAGACCCCGCGCGCCCCCCGGCTCAGGTTCTAATGGACCTCATGGATAGGCTGACAACTCTGTTAACCGCGGTGGTAGAACCGGCAGATAAAGCCCAGCACGACGCAGAAGTGGCACGTGTGCGGGAGGAGATGGTGCAAGCTAAGGAAAATCTAGCCGCGGAGGAAACCCGGATGGCAGTAGAACGAGCAGCTCTGGATGCTCGTGCTCAGCAGCTTCAAGCAGAAACCTTCCGGCTCTCAGTGGATCTTAATGCATCAAACGAGGTCATGAGGAGGAGGCATCAGAAAACTCAGTCGCGTCTGCCTCTAACGTTGGATCCAAGGAACCTGTTCCATACACCCGGGGCCAGGGGAGCAACCCGCCGGAGGCAAATTGGGTCACGACACCCGGTGCACCAGTTCAGCCACGTGCCATGGAGCCACCTCGCATGAATACAGCTCCTCGTTATGTATCAACACCTCCGGGTCACTTCTCCAACCCTATGGAAAATCTCATCGCAGCGTCGGCTCGTTTGGCAGCTCTCCCAATGGAAGGCGACTCGCCAGCAGCAATTGAAACCCGGAGGGTAAGAGAACTACTTCAGACAGCTTTGGCCCAGCAGGACACATACTCCTACAGTCGAGACATGATTCATTCAACTCCTCACCCAAGCCGGAGCCCGAGTTACAGTAGACACATGGAGTCCACAGAGATGTCAAGTAATGCTCAACGCCACAACCGGCCATACAGGCATGAGCCGGTGCGGGCTGGAGCCCTTAACTTGGCGGATCAGGAGAGGATTCGTGGGTCGGATGACCAAGAGGCGGGACGGGCGGCTCAGATAGCAGCAGAGCAGGCGGCTCACCAAACCTTTCCGGCTTATCCAGCATCTCAGTTGAGGCCGGAGTGGCCACAAGAACCGGAGGCGTGCCTTGCCTGGTCCCAGCCATACGCAATGAGCGGTTGCCCAAGGATTTTAAGGGGCCTCGTAAGGTGCCTAATTACACGGCTTACCTACAGCCGGGGGCTTGGATTGAGAGTTATGAGATGGCTATGGAGCTGTTGGAGGTTAGCGATGCTGCAATGACCAAGTATTTTACCATGATGTTGGATGGAACGGCTCAGACCTGGTTGAAGGGATTGCCACCCAATTCTATCGGCTCATGGGCAGAATTGAAAGCACGGTTCATCCAAAACTTTAAGGACACGTGTAAGCAGCCAATGTCGATTGTGGACCTGACCGATTGCAAGCAAGAGGATGGTGAATCTACAACCCATTGGGTGCGCCGGGTCAAGGAGATAATACATTCATCTGATAAGATGGATGCCGGCTCAGCAGTTTTGATGTTGGAGAAAAATTGCCGTTTTGAACCTCTGAAGCAGAAGTTGGGGCAGCTTAAACGTGACTGTAATGACATGGGAACGTTGATGGCAGCTCTTGTCAAGTATGCTGATTCTGATACCACAATGGACCCGGTGTCTGACAAAGAAAAGGCAACAAAGGGAAAAAAGAATGGCAATGGCAAGGGTCACCAGCATAACCCGGCAAATTAGGGAGGTAATAAACGTAAGGCTGATGAGTTTGTTGCTAATACTAATGCGCAGGGTGGTAATCAGCGATGCAAGGGCAGACAACCCCCTTGATCGGGCGGGTCAGGCCCCACCCTTGAACAATTGTTGAATGAACCTTGTCCAAAACACGGCACCTGGGAGAAACCAGCCACCCACTTGTGGAAGGATTGCATGATCCTGAAGGCATTTAAAAATTCAAACGCATTCGATGGGGGTCACGGCCCAGGTGGCGGCTCAGGTGGAGGCGGCTTTCAGGGCCCGGGCGCCGGTTCAAGCGGAGGAGGGTTTCACGGTCAGGGTTATCCTGGTCACCAAGGAGGATATAATCAGCAACACGGCCAAGGGAATCAGCAGCAGCAGCAATCCGGCTATCAGAGCAACCCAAAGTAGTTGAGTAGCGGACAATATCATGTCTTTACTACCAGTTTATGTAAGAGGGACCAGAAACTCCACAAGAGGGTCGTCAGTGCCATTGAACTGGTAATTCCACATTATCTACGTTGGTCTGAGCAGCCTATTGTGTGGAGCAGAGAGGATCACCCGCCCCGGGTTGATAATCCGGGTCACTTGGCTTTGGTAGTGGCACCTCAGGTTGGTGGGTACAAGTTTACTAAGGTGCTCATGGATGGAGGCAGCAGCATCAACATCCTCTACTATGAGATGTTCCGCCGGATGGGATTGACGGATAAAAATCTTAAACAATCCAACACTGTTTTTCATGGTGTAGTACCTGGTAAATCGGCATACCCAGTTGGTAAGATTGAGCCAGAAGTAGCCTTTGGGGATGAGTATGACTCCAGAGCAGAAAAATTAACCTTTGAAGTGGTTAAGATCAAAAGCCCATATCATGCTCTGTTTGGGCGGCCGGCTTATGCCAAGTTCATGGCTCGGCCGTGTTACGTATATTTGCAGCTCAAGATGTCGGGTCATAAGGGCACCATTACAGTACATGGGAGCCGGAAGATAGCCTTGGAATGTGAAGAAGGTGATGTTGCGTATGCTGAATCTGTTTGTGCAACAGAGGAGTTAAAATTCTACAAGGATCATGTTGACCCGGCGGACATGACGTCATTAAAGAAACCGACAACAGAGCATGAGCCGGAGTTGAAATTCAAATCAGCTGATGACACTAAGATGGTTGACTTTGTACCTGGCGACTCATCCAAACAGTTCATCATCAGCGCAAACTTGGATCCGAAGTAGGAAAGCGCGCTCATCGAGTTCATCCGTGAGAACCAGGACATCTTTGCATGGAAACCTTCAGACATGCCGGGTGTCCCGAGGGAACTCGCCGAGCACACTCTTAATATCGATCCAAAGTTCAAACCTGTCAGATAGTTTCTCCGACGGTTCAATGAAGAAAGGCACAAGGCCATTGGAGAAGAGGTGGCCCGGCTCTTGGCAGCCGGGTTCATTGTGGAGGTCTTTCACCCCGAATGGTTAGCTAACCCGGTGCTTGTACTTAAAAAGAATGGCACCTGGCGTATGAGTGTGGATTACACATATTTGAACAAGGCTTGTCCAGCTGATCCTTTTGCTCTCCCCCGTATTAATCAAATCATTGATGCTACGGCGGATTGCGCACGGTTGAGTTTCTTAGATGCTTATTCCGTTTATCATCCGATTAAGATGGCAGTCAAGGATCAAGAGAAGACAGCTTCTATAACTCCTTTTGGAGCTTTCTACTATGTGTTTATGCTTTTTGGGCTTAAGAGTGCCCAGGCGACTTACCAGCGGTGTGTGCAGAATTTTCTTCACGAACAAATTGGGCGCAATGTTCATGCTTATGTGGATGATATAGTGGTAAAATCCAGGGAAGAGGAAACCTTGGTCACAGACCTGAAAGAGACTTTTGATAATCTTCGGGTTTACAAAATGATGCTTAACCCGGCCAAGTGTGTTTTTGGAGTGCCAGCCGGCAAGCTCTTGGGTTTTTTGGTGTGTAACCGAGATATTGAAGCTAACCCGGAGAAAATCAAGGCAATTACATCTCTAGCCAAACCAACCTGCGTCAATGATGTTCAGCGACTGGCGGGTCGTGTGGCCGCTTTGAGCTGGTTCATAAGCCGGTTAGGGGAAAAGGCTATGCCTCTGTATCAGTTGATGAAGAAAACGGATGTTTTTGTTTGGAGTGATGCTGCGAACGCTGCTTTTGAGGATCTGAAGGCACAACTGGCTGAGCCGCCGGTCCTGGCTGCTCCAATTGAGAAAGAGCCACTATTGTTATACGTAGCTGCCAACTCACGGGCTGTTAGTGTGGCTATTGTGGTAGAGCGCCAGGAGGCTGGCCAAGAGCATCCGGTTCAGCGGCCGGTTTATTATGTCAGTGAAGTGCTAATTGAGTCTAAGCAACGATATCCACATTGGCAGAAGCTTGTTTATGGGGTGTTCATGGCAAGACGGAAGCTTAAGCATTACTTTTAGGGACATCCAATCACTGTGGTTAGCTCTGCTCCTTTGGGAGACATTATTCAAAACAGAAAAGCCACGGGGCGAGTCGCCAAGTGGGCAATTGAGCTTGGGTCTCATGGGTTGAAGTATGTTCCACGTACTGCAATTAAGTCTCAAGCCCTGGTTGACTTCATCAATGACTGGACAGAGATGCAGATACCAGAAGAGAAGCCGGACAACACATATTGGACTATTCATTTTGATGGGTCCAGACAATTGGAAGGCTCGGGGGCTGGAGTCGTGTTAACTTCCCCATGAGGTGATAAATTTTGTTATGTGTTACGGTTGATGTTTCCATGCACTAACAACCCAACAGAGTATGAAGCCTTGCTCCATGGTCTTCGAGTGGCAAAGGAGATGAGCTTGAGCCGGGTCAGATGTCTTGGTGACTCAGATCTAGTGGCTCAATAGGTATCTGGCAAGTGGGATTCCAAAGACCCTCTCATGGCGGCTTATCACCGAGAGGTCGATGCTGTTGCAGGATATTTTAAAGGTTATCAGGTGGAACACATTGACCGTCGAAAGAATGAAGCAGTTGATGCTTTAAGCCGGCTGGGGTTTCAGCGTAAGCCAGTACCACCCAACACCTTTTTGGATGTTTTGCATAACCCCTCTGTCAAGTTGCCCACAGAAGAAGATTTAGCTGTTCCTGACCCGGAGGCGCAGTTGGTAGCGGCTCTTCATGTCATCCCAGATTGGACAGTGCCGTTCTTGGCTTACATGACCCGGGGAGAGTTGCGAGCGGATGAGACCCTGGCTCGGCAGATAACCCGGCGATCTAAGTCCATGACGATTTCGGATGGAGAGTTATTTCATCGCAGTGTTTCCGGAGCGTTTCAACGGTGTGTTTCCCCCGAAGAAGGTCAAGAAATCCTTCTTGAGATCACGCCGGGTCAAAATCTTTAGTGGCCAAAGCGTTTCGTCATGGTTTTTACTGGTTGACGGCTCACGCTGATGCAGAAGATCTGGTCAGTATATGTGATGGATGTCAAAAATTTGCACGACGAGCGCATGTGCCGGCTCAAGAGCTCCAGATGATTCCAATCACTTGGCCGTTTGCGGTTTGGGGGCTTGACATGGTGGGACCTTTCAAAAGGACTAAGGATAAAAAGACACATCTCTTGGTGGCAGTTGATAAATTCACCAAATGGGTTGAGGCGAAGCCTGTGAGTAAGTGTGATGCAGCCACGGCGGTTCAGTTCATGAAAAAAGTAATCTTCCGTTTCAGTTTTCCACACAGTATTATCACAGACAATGGCACTAATCTGTCCCAAGGGGCTATGGAAGAGTTTTGTCAGCGAGAGCACATCCGGCTTGATATTTCTTCTGTAGCTCATCCTCAATCCAATGGTCAAGCTGAGAGAGCCAATCAGGAAATTCTGAAAGGGCTAAAACCCCGGCTTATGGTTCCTTTACAGCGAACGCCGGGTTGTTGGGTAGAGGAGTTACCCTCAGTGTTATGGAGCATCAATACTACGCCCAACAGGTCTATGGGTTACACACCCTTCTTCATGGTTTATGGAGCAGAAGCAGTGTTGCCTAGTGACATCCGTCATGACTCGCCCCGTGTGGCGGCTTATGTTGAAGCTCACAATGAAAAAGCCAGACAGGATGCGCTTGACTTGTTGGATGAAGAAAGAGACTTAGCAGCGGCGCGGTCAGCAATTTATCAACAGGACCTGCATCGTTATCACAGCCACCGGGTTAAGTCCAGGACTTTTCAGGAAGGCGACTTGGTGCTCCGGCTCATCCAGGATCTTTCAGATGCACACAAGTTATCCCCATCTTGGGAAGGACCCTTTGTGGTCAGTAAAAATTTAAACAATGGGTCATACTACCTCATTGATGCTCGACAGCATGCAGACTCATGTAAGTCGGAAGAGGAGACCCGCCGGCCATGGAACATTGCTCAACTTCGGCCATATTACACCTGAGCCACCGGCTCTTAACATGTACATACGTTCACGTTGTATATACTATGATAAGCAATAAAGTAAGACCATCAGTCTCTTTTCTTTTCACAGACTATACATCTTTATTATTTCTTACTTACAAATGACTATTAAGGAGCTGATCATATTTGAATCAAGTTTAACCTTTTTGGTCCAGCTTATGATCGTATCCGAATCTAGCTACAAATCTCAAGGTCACTTGGGGGCTTCCTGTTCAAACATAGGTCGTATTCGAACCAAAGAGAACATAGCTGTCGTAACCCTCTTGATCGGCTCAAGGCCAAACTCACTCGGGGGCTTCTTGATTGTATCCGAATCATAGATTAACCCCTTTTGAGTCCGACTTGGATCGTATTCGAATCAGGGTCCTTAAAAACCTCTCAAGGTCATTTGGGGGCTTCCTGTTCAAACATAGGTCGTATTCGAACCAAAGAGAACATAGTTGTCGGTACCCTCTTGATCGGCGCAACGCCAAAGCCACTGGGGGCTATATGGTCATATTCGAACCTTAGCTTAACCCCTTTGGTCCGGTTTACTGATCGTATTCAAATCAGAAACCCCCAGCCTTTTGAATACAGTGTTAAAATTATGTTTATTATATGTTGCTTGCCTTTTAGCTTTTGTTGTTTCAATATTACAAATAAGATAGCCTGGTTTTCTTCACCGGCTCAATTATGGGACAACACAGCCGCCCGGGTTATTCAAGCCGGTAGTTCAAGGATCCAAAGTTCACCACCCGGATTATTAAAACCGACAATCTAAGGATCAACAAGGACAAGGTATGGTTTTTACCTATATGCGTTTACCCCCTGCATTAACTCAAGAGTTAGTATTAACCCTTATCCTTTCTTTATATTTGTGTCTACTTTTTATTGAGGTAAATATATTGGCTGTAAATTAGGTGTTTAAGCCCGTTTGGTTCTAAACCGCCTTGCCAGTCTTTTCCTTGTATTCACAGGAACAGAGTTCAAACATTGCAGAGACAAACATTAAATGATGCATACATTGATGTCTGGAAGCAGATTCACATAGAAGTATTTTATGCGCGATGGCATAAGCAAACATGCGGTGTTTTAGCAACTAAGTTATTACAAGGCTTTATAAGCCCATGAAGATGATCATCGTCCCTCCCTCGCCGGTTCACCACCTTCTATTTGCTGGAAGTTGGATTTTGACCAAATCAAAGCCGTTCATGGCGACAAATTCGGCTTCGTCGTCAATCAGGCCGACCGGATCAATTTCCGGGGCAAAGGTATCTTCTCGCACGGGTGGGATCAGATCTGCTACTTTGTATGAAGGAGTGGCCATCTTCTTATTTTCACTATCAAAACCCGGCTGGTACTTGTCAACATTGGTGTCGTCTCCAAGACTAGTCGCCTGAGGCCGGACTTCGCGTACGCATGCTATGAAATCATCCTGATCAAACGGAGACCCGTCCTCCTTCACAGTAGGGTAATCTCTTGCTATGTCCGCCGGGTCTAGGTCTGGCACCCAAGCCTTGGAGCAGCTTAGGGCAGTCAAAGCTCTGGCTCGCGCGCAGGAGCGTTTTACTTCTTGGAATCTAGCAAGAAGGATGGACAGCTTCTTCAGGACATCGCTAAGCCGGTTGGGTCCTTGATTTGCAGGAGAGACAGCGGCCAGAGCCCGTTGTGCACCAATATACAATTGTTCAACCAGGGTGTATACTGCCTTTAGTTTAATCAACGGGTCTTGGCTCAGATTTTTACTTCGCGGACCTGCATATATTTTTAACAAAGTAAGTTGGCGGATCATATTCTGGTTTGACAGAAAATTATACGAAAGGTAAAATCAGGCAGCTTACCAAAGATAGCAGCGACCATCTGAGACACCCGGCCTTTCAAACTGTTCAGCTCTGTTGAAATTTCTTTCAAAGCTGTTTCGGCTGTCTCAGCTCGTCGGGTCAGGAGTGTTTTCTCATTTTCCCAAGCCTTCTCCTTGGTAGCAAAGCTGGTCTTCAAATTTTCCGTTGCAGAAAAGCTCATTTGCAGTTTGGAAGTGGAAGATTTGATTTCGGACTCTTGACTTGCTAGCCGGGTCTTTGCGTCTGACAATTGAGAGTTCAATTCCGACAAGGCATTCTGTGAAACGTCCGGATAAGTCAAGACTTGGTTTCAAATTCAAATATCCAAATTCAAGATTCAAGTCTCGAAGTACTTTACGAGTAAACCACTTGACACTTGGGGGCTAATGTATGCCAAATCAAATTTTTACGACTCATCGCAAACATACTTAAAGTCCCAAGTCCCTTACAAAGTAACAGCACTTGGCACTTGGGGGCTAATGTACGCAGTTCAGCAAATTTATCAAGGTTAAACCGGAGTATTAAGTATTTTGAAGACGATTTTAAATTCTAAAGTACCGATTCATTGATGGTCAAAATAAACCGGTCCTTGGGGACTATAGGTGAAGTTTTTGTTTCTATCAATATCAGGCAAAGATTCAGAGGTAAAAGTCTCGGACTGTACTTTAAGCCTACAGGTTATTCAGTTTCTCTCATAATCTGAAGGCTTGGGGGCTGAAGGAATATTAGTAAACAGGAAACAACGTACCTCATACTTCAACTGAAGCTGCTTGACCATCTCGATCTCAGACTCACGACTGGAGTGTACATGACTGAGATAGCCGGATAAGATATCACTGGCATTGAGAAGGTCATAATTGGCAACATCAAAGTGAACCTTCTGCCTCTCCAATGCTTCTTGCTTTGCTGTGCACCGAGCCAACACCGTTGGGTTCCCCGGCTCAACAAAGCGGTTCCCAGTAATTTGAACATCTTGAACACGTGGAGACGGCGGGTCAGTTGAGCTTGACGGTCCAGCTGTAGAAGGATTCATAGTGGCTTTGTCAAGGGACGGCTCCGGAGGATTTACTTCTTTAACAATAGGTGGGTCTTCTGGGGCGGCAGTTAATGGAGAAGGCGGCCTAGCCAGGTCAGATGCTAGTACTGGCGGGTCTTCCACCGGTTTTGCTGCCTTCGCCTTCTTCGATTTAGCCTCGCCACTAAGGAAAAAATATTGCAGGATAGTCAGCGTCAAGATACAATTGATCAACCCGGGAGAAAAGAGGATTTTTGATTACCTAGGAGCAGTCTTGAAAGCCGGAAATTGTGTTTGTGATGAGTCGCCTGAGGAACGAGACACCTCCTGAAAAGGTAAAAGAAAGGAGTTAAAAGAAGTACAAGGAGCAGGATTCATTAAAACAAGTTAAGGACAGTAATAAGTAAACCTCGGTCGGGCGTTTTCGAGGGGTCTGTTGAAGGACGACAGCCGGCTCATCTTCAATCTCAACTTCACAGCGGTTTTCATGTTGCTGCTTTTTCAAATGAAAGTTGGGATCCAAGTGAGCTAAGGGGTTAGAAAACCTTACTTTACGGATCACTCGTCGAACATTGTGTCTTGGTAAGGGCTCTGAGTCGGAGGAAATGATAGTTACCTATGCTTCCCCGGCCTGACTGGCCCCAATGTCATCCTAGTAAGGATCAGTGTCAATAAGATTGTTAAAAAGTTGGCCAAGGGAATCAAGGGCTACCTCCGAGTCATACGTGTCATCAAGTTTCATTAAATCTTCAATAGTAGTTTTCTTCTTCGTCGTCGTCCTCCGGGTCGATTTCTTGGCGTTCATGGCGGCAAGTTTCGCCTTCTTGGCAGCTTCGTGATCATATTTCACTTTCCAAAAGTCAGAGTTGGCCTACAAAGACAAGAGGAAGGATCAATGATAAACAATACGACTGGACAAAATACAAAGGGAAAAAGATCAGAATATCCTTACTTCTGGTACCGGGTTAAATTTACAGAAGGGATTTAACCCAACAACACTACAATCTTCATACTTCGCATTCACCAGAACATTTGACATTGCGACAACATCCTCCTCGGTTAGTGGAACCGGGGTATGACGGAGAGAGTCGTCCGGGTCTCCACCATATTCATACATCAACTTCGAACAACGGCTTAATGGAATAATCCGCCATGAGATCCAGCAGCGGGTTAGATCGACTCCGGTTAAACCGTTCCCTAACAAACTGTTGATTCTTCTGATAGATGGAAGCAGCTTCTTGTGTTCAGCAATGGTAAGTTTATCTGGCAGGGCGAACTTGGTGTCAAGACGATCAGGGCGGTAACCCGGTAGTGGCTTCTCGTTGGCGGGTGAGATGTCCTGACAGTAAAACCAAGTTTGGTTCCAGTCCTTTGGGTGACTTGGTAAAACTATGAGAGGGAAAACCACACCCTGCCGGCGCTGAATTGAAATGCCTCCAAGTTCTAAGCTAAGGCCATTGGTGCACTCGTTCTGCCGGTTCAGATAGAAGTACTCTCTAAATAGTTCCACAGTCGGCTCTTGCTGAAGATATACCTCACAGAGCACTTGGAAGTTACAAATATTGGATATGGAATTGGGCCCAGTATCCTGAGGATGGAGTTTGAAAAAGTGAAGAACTTCTCTGAAAAACTTTGAGTCGGGCGGTGAGAAGCCCCGGTTCATGTGGTCAGTAAAGACGATCACCTCGCCGTCTTTTGGATTGGGTCGTTCTTCTTCCGGGTCAGGAGCACGATAAGACATGATGTTTCTTGAGGGCAGAAATCCAATGAGGAAGAACTCTTTCAGACGCTCCTCGGTTATGGTTGAGGGGACCCAATTGCAGATGGTGGGTGTCTTTGACAGCATGATGTGCAAGGGACTGGAAAAAGGAAAAACAACATGCCGTTTCAATTTACGGCAAAAGGTTGAAGTTGTAAAACAAGTAACGGCGGCTTAAGCTAAGGGCTAATGACATATAAGGAAAAGAAAGCCGAAGTGGTAAGCCGCCACGACTACAGATTTTCTCAGAAAGCAGATTCAGCTAAGTGTTGGCATAAACAAGTTTCACCAAGCTATCATTACTATTTTGGATCAAATGGCTGTCCCAAAAACAAAATATTCTAGACCTAAAAACCCAGTGCAGATGAGTTTATCAGCTAACAAAGCATCTATACAGGAGAAATAGATCTACTGCTATCAAAAATGAATACCAAACAGCTACCGCGGCAGTTCTACACTATCCGACGATCAGGAAAGGGCATCGGAGGTGAAATCTACCAAGAGTCTGTGACGAACACCGACGAACTCGAGAAGCTGAAATGCAGATCTAAGGCAAAGAAGGAAAGGGACTTACAGATGCAGGGCTACTACGGAGGTTCATCGCGTTTTCTCTGGTCAAATCAGGTTGATGCAGCGGCCTGAGGTGAAGAAGACGAGGGGATCTGCGGTGGCGGCGGTAGAGCTCGAGCGGCAGCGAAACAGCGAGAGGAGGAAGACGACTGAAGGGGGAGAATGAAAAAGACCTAGGTCGTGCCTATTTATAAGGGAGTACGCGAACAGGCGGGTGCGAAAATCAAGGAGACCCGAATAATGATTATCCAACTAAACGGGCGCCTCGATTCTCGAAAGGTATTAAAAAATAAAAGATCCGTTGGAAGATGACATCATGAAAGTTTTTTGTGTTTTCAGAAGATGACGTCACGGCGGGTTACAAAAGTTTTCAGACAGAGGATGAATTCCATCTAAGTATTGAAGATTGACAAAGAACAAAGTTCAAAGTCAACCTGGGGCCTAATGTTGGGGATATTACTACCAGTATGACCCGCCCGGGAGGGGCCGGGTCAGCCCTAATGACGGGTTACGTAAGAAGCCCGATAAACATTCAAGATGATAGTTTACTAAACATATAGAAGGCCCAAAGGCCTGGGGCCGGCTTAAGGCCTGATACTGTAAACCGCCGTATGTAAGGAAAGACTTGTAAAGAAAGGCATGTAAAGGAAGTCACCGAGCCGGACACGATTATGAGCCGGCCGGGACTCTGTAGGCCACCAGGCATCAACCCGTGTATATAAGGGGACGACCCGGCGACGGTTTAGGACAAGAAACAACCAAGTCGATAACCAAGCCGGCGAGTTGAGCCTCTTGGAGATCGAAACTTCAGCAATACCAATCCCAACTAGACGTAGGCTTTTACCTTCATCGTAAGGGGCCGAACTAGTATAAAAACTCTCCCGTGTGTCCTTTGTCCCGATTAACCCCATTAAGCTTCCTAGTGCGATGGCCCTATGACTAAGTCCTTGCTCTAGGACATCTGTCGTGACAATTCCATGACAGGGGGCACCGCCCCCCTCCTTGTCCAATTCGGACTTGGGGGAGAGGGGCGCGCGGCTGCCCCTTGGCCGCCTCTTCTCTTCCACCAATTGGGCCCATGAGGCCCAATAACCTCCGGGGGGTTCCGGTAACCCCCCGGTACTCCGGTATATATCCGATAACCCCCGGAACCATTCCGGTGTCTGAATATAGTCGTCCAATATATCAATATTCATGTATCGACCATTTCGAGACTCCTCGTTATGTCCGTGATCACATCCGGGATTCAGATCAACCTTCGGTACATCAAAACTTATAAACTCACAATATAACTGTCATCGAAACTTTAAGCGTGCGGACCCTACAGGTTCGAGAACTATGTAGACATGACCAAGACACGTCTCCGGTCAATAACCAATAGCGGAACCTGGATGCTCATATTGGCTCCCACATATTCTATGAAGATCTTTATCAGTCAGACCGCATAACAACATACGTTGTTCCCTTTGTCATCGGTATGTTACTTGCCCGAGATTCGATCATCGGTATCTCAATACCTAGTTCAATCTTGTTACCGGCAAGTCTCTTTACTCGTTCTATAATACATCATCCCGCAACTAACTCATTAGTTGCAATGCTTGCAAGGCTTAAGTGACGTGCATTACCGAGTGGACCCAGAGATACCTCTCTGACAATCGGAGTGACAAATCCTAATCTCGAAATACGCCAACCCAACAAGTACCTTCGGAGACACCTGTAGAGCACCTTTATAATCACCCATTTACGTTGTGACGTTTGGTAGAACATAAAGTGTTCCTCCGGTAAACGGGAGTTGCATAATCTCATAGTCATAGGAACATGTATAAGTCGTGAAGAAAGCAATAGCAACATACTAAACGATCAAGTGCCAAGCCAACGGAATGGGTCAGGTCAATCACATCATTCTCCTAATGATGTGATCCCGTTAATCAAATGACAAATCATGTCTTTGGCTAGGAAACATAACCATCTTTGATCAACGAGCTAGTCTAGTAGAGGCATACTAGTGATACTCTGTTTGTCTATGTATTCACACATGTATCACGTTTCCGGTTAATACAGTTCTAGCATGAATAATAAACATTTATCATGATATAAGGAAATAAATAATAACTTTATTATTGCCTTTGGGGCATTTTTCCTTCAATGATTCCCAAGCTCTTAGTGATGCTGAAATCGATGAAGGTAGAAATCAAGAAAAGAATCAAGTGTTGATGGTTGACAAGACCACTGGTTTCAAGAAAAGGGCAAAGGGAAGAAGGGGAACTTCAAGAAGAATGGCAAGCAAGTTGCTGCTCAAGTGAAGAAGCCCAAGTCTAGACCTAAGCCTGAGACTAAGTGCTTCTACTGCAAAGGGACTGGTCACTGGAAGCAGAACTGCCCCAGGTATATTTGATATACATGTTATTGATGTGTACTTTAATTATTAGTGTTTATAGCAACCCCTCAGTATTTGATACTAGTTCAGTTTCTAAGATTAGTAAGTCGAAACGGGAGTTGCAGAATGAACAGAGACTAGTTAGGGGGTGAAGTGACGATGTGTGTTGGAAGTGGTTCCAAGATTTATATGATCATCATCGCACACTCCCTATACTTTCGGGATTAGTGTTGAACCTAAATAAATGTTATTTGGTGTTTGCGTTAAGCATGAATATGATTTTATCATGTTTATTGCCATACGGTTATTCATTTAAAGTCAGAGAATAATTTTTGTTCTGTTTACATGAATAAAACCTTCAATGGTCATACACCCAAGGTGAATGGTTTATTGAATCTCGATCGTAGTGAAACACATATTCATAATATTGAATCCAAAAGATGCAAAGTTAAGAATGATAGTGCAACTTATTTGTGGCATTGCCATTTAGGTCATATTGGTGTAAATCGCATGAAGAAAATCCATGCTGATGGGCTTTTGGAATCACTTGATTATGAATCAGTTGATGCTTGCGAACCATGCCTCATAGGCAAGATGACCAAGACTCCGTTCTCCGGAACAATGGAGCGAGCAACTGACTTATTGGAAATAATACATACTGATGTATGCGGTCCGATGAGTGTTGGGGCTCGCGGCGGGTATCATTATTTTTTGACCTTCACATATGATTTGAGCAGATATGGGTATATCTACTTGATGAAACATAAGTCTGAAACATTTGAAAAGTTCAAAGAATTTCAGAGTGAAGTGGAAAATCATGATAACAAGAAAATAAAGTTTCTACGATCTGATCGCAGAGACGAATATTTGAGTTACGAGTTTGGTCTTCAACTAAAACAATGTGGAATAGTTTCACAAATTCATGCCATCTGGAACACCACAATATAATGGTGTGTTCGAACGTCATAACCGTACTTTATTGGATATAGTGCAATCTATGATCTCTCTTACCGATTGGCCACTATCGTTTTGGGGTTGTGCATTAGAGATAGCTACATTCACATTAAATAGGGCACCGTCTAATCCATTGAGACGACATCGTATGAACAATGGTTTGACTAGAAACCTAAGTTGTCGTTTCTTAAAGTTTGGGGTTGTGATGCTTCTGTGAAAAGTTTCAACCTGATAAGCACAAACCTAAATCAGAAAAGTGCATCTTTATAGGATACCCAAAAGAAACTCTTGGGTACACCTTCTATCACAGATCTGAAAGGCAATATCTTTGTTGCTAAGAATGGATCCTTTCTAAAGAAGAAGTTTCTCTCGAAAGAAGTGAGTGGGAGGAATGTAGAACTTGATGAGGTAATTGTACCTTCTCCCGAATTGGAAAGTTGTTCATCACAAAAATTAGTTCTAGTGATCTCTACACCAATTAGTGAGGAAGCTAATGATGATGATCATGAAACTTCATATCAAGTTACTACCGAACCTCGTAGGATAAACAGAGTATGGTCCGCACGAGAGTGGTACGGTAATCCTTTCTGGAAGTCATGTTACTAGACCATGACGAACCTACGTGCTATGAGGAAGCGATGATGAGCCCAGATTCCGTGAAATGGCTTGAGGCCATGAAATCTGATATGGGATCCATGTATGAGAACAAAGTATGGACTTTGATTGACTTGCCCGATGATCGGTGAGTCATTAAGAATAAATGGATCTTCAAGAGGAAGACAGACGCTGATAGTAGTGTTACTATCTACAAAGCTAGACTTGTCGAAAAAGGTTTTGACAAAGTTCAAGGTGTTGACTACAATGAGATTTTCTCACTCGTAGCGATGCTTAAGTCTGTCCCAATCATGTTAGCAAATTGCCACATGTTATGAAATCTGGCAAATGAATGTCAAAACTACATTCCTTAATGGATTTATTAAAGAAGAGTTGTATATGATGCAACCAGAAGGTTTTGTCGATCCTAAAGGTGCTAACAAAATGTGCAAGCTCCAGCGATCCATCTATGGACTGGTGCAAGCATCTCCGAGTCGGATATACGCTTTGATGAGTTGATCAAAGCATATAGTTTTATACAGACTTGCGGTGAAGCTTGTATTTACAAGAAAGTGAGTGGGAGCACTACAACATTTCTGATAAATATATGTGAATGACATATTGTTGATCAGAAATAATGTTGAATTTTCTGGAAAGCATAAAGGAGTATTTGAAAAGAGTTTTTTTTTCAAAGAAAGACCTCAATGAAGCTGCTTACATATTGAGCATCAAGATCTATAGAGATAGATCACGACGCTTGATAAGTTTTTTCAATGAGTACATACCTTGACAAGATTTTGAAGTAGTTCAAAATGGAACAGTCAAAGAAGGAGTTCTTGCCTGTGTTGCAAAGTGTGAAGTTTAGTAAAGACTCAAAACCCGACCGCAGCAGAAGATAGAAAGAGAATGAAAAGTCATTTCCTATGCCTCAGTCATAGGTTCTAAAAAGTATGCTATGCTGTTTACCAGTCCTATTGTATACCTTAGCATGATTCTGGCAAGGGAGTACAATAGTGATCTAGGAGTAGATCACTGGACAATGGTCAAAATTATCCTTAGAGGACTAAGGAAATATTTCTCGGTTATGGAGGTGATAAAATAGTTCGTCATAAAGAGTTACGTCGATGCAAGCTTTTTACATCGATCTAGATGACTCTAAGTCTTGATGTAGATACATATTGAAAGTGGGAGCAATTAGCTATAGTAGCTCTGTGCAGAGCATTGTAGACATAGAAATTTGCGAAATACATACGGATCTGAATGTTGCAGACCCGTAGACTAAACTTCTCTCACAAGCAAAACATGATCACTCTTTGGGTGTTAATCACATAGCGATGTGAACTAGATTATTGACTCTAGCAAACCCTTCGGGTATTAGTCACATGGAGATGTGAACTAATCACATAAAGATATGAACTAGATTATTGACTCTAGTGCAAGTGGGAGACTGAAGGAAATATGCCCTAGAGGCAATAATAAAGTTATTATTTATTTCCTTATATCATGATAAATGTTTATTATTCATGCTAGAATTGTATTAACCGGAAACATGATACATGTGTGAATACATAGACAAACAGAGTATCACTAGTATGCCTCTACTAGACTAGCTCGTTGATCAAAGATGGTTATGTTTCCTAGCCATAGACATGAGTTGTCATTTGATTAACGGGATCACATCATTAGGAGAATGATGTGATTGACTTGACCCATTCCGTTAGCTTAGCACTTGATCGTTTAGTATGTTGCTATTGCTTTCTTCATGACTTATACATGTTCCCGTGACTATGAGATTATGCAACTCTCGTTTACCGGAGGAACACTTTATGTGCTACCAAACGTCACAACGTAAATGGGTGATTATAAAGGTGCTCTACAGGTGTCTCCAAAGGTACTTGTTTGGTTGGCGTATTTCGAGATTAGGATTTGTCACTCTGATTGTCGGAGAGGCATCTCTAGGCCCACTCGGTAATGCACATCACTTAAGCCTTGCAAGCATTGCAACTAATGAGTTAGTTGCAGGATGATGTATTACAGAACGAGTAAAGAGACTTGCCGGTAACGAGATTGAACTAGGTATTGAGATACCGACGATCAAATCTCGGGCAAGTAACATACCGATGACAAAGGGAACAACGTATGTTGTTATGCGGTCTGACCGATAAAGATCTTCATAGAATATGTGGGAGCCAATATGAGCATCCAGGTTCCGCTATTGGTTATTGACCGGAGACGTGTCTCGGTCATGTCTACATAGTTCTCGAACCCATAGGGTTCGCACGCTTAACGTTTGGTGACAATCAGTATTATGAGTTTATGTAATTTGATGTACCGAAGGTAGTTTGGAGTCCCGGATGAGGCCGGGGACATGACTAGGAGTCTCGAAATGGTCGAGACGTAAAGATCGATATATTGGACGACTATATTCAGACATCGGAAAGGTTTCGAGTGATTCGGGTATTTTTCGAAGTACCGGGGGGGGGGGGTTACGGGAATACGAGGAAGAAGTATTGGGCCTCATCGGCCAAGTGGTGGAAGAGAGGAGGCAGGGCGCGCGGCCCCCCTAGCCCAAACCGAATTGGACTAGGGGCCGGCCCCCCTTTCCTCCTTTCCTCCCTCTCCTTCCTTCTCCCTTTCCCCCTTCCTTTCCTCCTCCTAGTAGGAGTAGGAAAGGGGAGTCCTACTCCTACTAGGAGGAGGACTCCTCCTCCTGGCGCGCCCTAGGAGGGCCGGCCGGCCTCCCCCCTTGCTCCTTTATATACAGGGACAGGGGGCACTCTAGAACACACAAGTTGATCATTGATCTCTTAGCCGTGTGCGGTGCCCCCCTCCACCATAACCCACCTCAATCATATCGTAGCGGTGCTTAGGAGAAGCCCTGCGTCGGTAGCAACATCATCACCGTCATCATGCCGTCGTGCTGATGAAACTCTCCCGTGAAGCTCTGCTGGATCGGAGTTCGTGGGACGCCATCGAGCTGAACGTGTGCTGAACTCGGAGGTGCCGTGCGTTTGGTACTTGGATCGGTCGGATCGTGAAGACGTTTGACTACATCAACCGCGTTCTCATAACGCTTCCGCTTACGGTCTACAAGGGTATGTGGACAATACTCTTCCCTCTCGTTGCTATGCATCACCATGATCTTGCGTGTACGTAGGAATTTTTTTTGAAATTACTACGTTCCCGAACACGATCGTCACCGAATGTTAAGCGTGCGGACCCTACGGGTTTGAGAACTATGTAGACATGACAGAGACACGTCTCCGGTCAATAACCAATAGTAGAACCTGAATGCTCATATTGGCTCCTACATATTCTACGAAGATCTTTATCGGTCAAACCGCATAATAACATACGTTGTTCCCTTTGTCATCGGTATGTTACTTGCTCGAGATTCAATCGTCGGTATCTCAATACCTAGCTCAATCTCGTTACCGGCAAGTCTCTTTACTCGTTCCGTAATGCATCATACCGCAACTAACTCATTAGTTGCATTGCTTGCAAGGCTTATAGTGATGTGCATTACCGAGAGGCCCCAGAGATACCTCTCCGACAATCCGAGTGACAAATCCTAATCTCGATCTATGCCAACTCAACAAGTACCATCGGAGACACCTGTAGAGCACCTTTATAATCACCCAGTTACGTTGTGACGTTTGGTAGCACACAAAGTGTTCCTCCAGTAATCAGGAGTTGCATAATCTCATAGTCATAGGAACATGTATAAGTCATGAAGAAAGCAATAGCAGTAAACTTAAAACGATCAAGTGCTAAGCTAACGGAATGGGTCAAGTCAATCACATCATTCTCCTAATGATGTGATCGTGTTTATCAAATGACAACTCATGTCTATGGTTAGGAAACATAACCATCTTTGACCAACAAGCTAGTCAAGTAGAGGCATACTAGTGACACTCTGTTTGTCTATGTATTCACACATGTATTATGTTTCCAGTCAATACAATTCTAGCATGAATAATAAACATTTATCATGAAATAAGGAAATAAATAATAACTTAATTTGTTATTGACTCTAGGGCATATTTCCTTCACAAACGTGGCTAGAAATTGAGGAGTACAAGGGAATCGAGTCTATGTGTCTGAATGGAGTTTGGGAGAAAATATGGAAACTACAATTCCCAACTAAGGTGAAAATCTTTTCATGTAGAGACATTAACAAGGACGCTTCCCTACCGAGTCAGTCTTCCCAATCGACACACTATGGTTTCTAGACAATGCCCATGTGCAATGCAGGTGCAGAGGATGTAACTCACCTACTATTTAAATGCAACAAAGCAGCCGAGGTATGGCGTCTTTTATGGTTGGATGAGATTATATATCAAGAGGGCGTGCAACATCGATAGGCGGATGAAGCTGTAATGGATTTTTTGATTCAGACTCCGATACAAGAGCTTGGTCTTCTCGGTCAAAATAATATACATGAAATAATAGCCATCGCCTATTGGCATTTTTTATGGGAAAGAAGGGAAATTGTCCATGGTGAGCAAACACATAATTATAATAAAATAGTATCATACATCAAAGCTTTAACAATGAATTTTGTCGCCTCATTAGCTTCAAAGGCAATGATAAAGAAAGATGGATGGCTTAAGCCACCAGTTGGTTTTGTCAAAAGTTAATGCGGATGCAGCTTTTGATCAAGACCACATAAAATGTGCATCGATTTGGACCTGTGTCCTTCGTGATTCATCTGGTAATTTACTAACTGATGCTAACTGAAAGATTGACATGTGTATAGATGTACTATTTGCTGAAGCTATGGCATTGCGTTAGGGTTTATTTGTGGCCAAAAGTGGGATGCAACAAGTTGATGATCAACTCGGACAACTTAAAAGCCATGGAAACTATGAAGAATGAAGGCTGATCAATGGGGATAGTGACGGTGATTTTCCATGACTACTACAATCTTGCTTGCAAGTTTCCTCATTTTTTTTATAATGGCGTAGCTCATGAGCTAGTTTAGGATGCCCATGAGAGCTCTTTCTTGCGTGTGGATGGATGATGCCCCATTGAAGTTTCTTCCTCGTTGAACGATGCAACCATTATCACTTGCTAATAAAAGAGGGATGAAATTATATAAAAAAGGTATAGATATAGATTGTAGTAGAGATATGAAAGAAGGTTTGTTTCTCCAATTTGTTTGTTTGTGCCAGTTTTCTTTACGTCGCCCGCCTCCTAGAAATTCACTATTTGATGCATTTTGCGTCAAATAGTCGTGTCATCGCATAGGAGGTTCGCAACAGCGAGCGCAATGGGCCAGTCCCTAATTTATAGCGGTACGCAGATGCATTTTGTTACGGTTTTAGGAACCTTCTAGATGGTTCCCAGTTCCTGGCTGCTTTTTTTGTTTTCTTTTTTGTTCTATTTACTTGTTTTTATGGTTTCCTTATTTTTATTTTTTACGTTTTTGTGTTTTATGTTTCTTTTTCTTCCTTTTTGTTGTTTCATAAATTCAAAAGTTGTTTGCATATTGAAAACAATTCAGGATTAGAAATTTTTGTTCGTGTTTTAAAACACAATGTTCAGAATTTCAAATATTTTTTCATGTTTTTCAAAAAGGTTCGAAAATTTGAAACATGTTCAAATATTTCAATAAATATTCATTTTTTTAAATATCAGCATTTCAAATTTTTGTTCACGGTTTTAGAAATTCTGCATGCTTTTCAAAATTTGTTTGGAGTTTCGAAAATTCTTCACACTTTTAATAAATGTTTTAAAATTAAAAAAATGTTTGATTTTTTGTTCAGGTTTTCCAAAAAATGTTCGAAATTCCAAAAATGGTTCAAAAGTTTCAAATAATAAGGTTCCCTCTTTGGTAAGTGAAGGCAGAAGCTACAGTAAGGCGCTGCAGTATTTATTTTTTCTGACCGTTGGTGCGTGGCCTCCACTTACCAAAGTTGTTCTTCAACACAGGAAAGGAAAACCCAGCCCAGTAGCCCACGCAATCGTCCGTCTCGTCCGTCTCCAACACAATCCGCCGCCGCCGTCTCCCCTCATCCCCGTCTCTCACATCCCGTCGCTTCCGCCGTCGGCCGTCCCGAATTCTTCGTCCGCCGTCCCTCCCCGCACTCAGGCACGCGTACACCTATCTTCCTCGCTCGCCTGGTTCCGTGGTTCGTGTACGATTCACAGCGGAGTAGGGGGTCAGGTTCGGCTTCCATCCAAACCGGCCATATTGACCACGCGAAACCCTAGACGCCACGGAGATGGAGAATCTCCGCGGCCTCGCCCAGTTCTTGCTCGCCTCAGCTCGCGGGGATGGAGCAGGACGGCGCCGCCCGTCCCCTCGCACCAGGCAGGACGACGGCGCCGTGGATGGCTGGGCGCGGAACGACAGCGAGCCCCCTCCTGTACGGCGCTCAGGCGGAGTGCCCCGAGGTCGTAGATCCTCCTCCTTGCCGGCGCTTCCGCGGCCACGTCTCCGCTGCTGCCTCCGCTTGCGCGACCCTCAACGACGACTGTGCGTGCCCTTCAACTCCTGTCTGGTATCCATCGATTGTATTGTCATTTGTTTCTGATCTGAGTATCCAAATCCATGGATGGTGGCAGCGGTGGGGAGGAGCCCTGCGACGACCTCGACAACGCCTGCTCCCCCGACCACAACTACTGCGTCCAAGAAAGGTACTGAACCAACCACACATCCCCCCTTCAAGAATCAAAACAACCATACATGCTGCCATGAACAACAATACATTACATTGCGTTGTTAGGACAAGCGAATCCATATGGTAGTAACGATTAATAAGATTAGCGGCCTTGGATGCAGTGAAGTGGCTATAGAATTTCAGAATCCAGACTGTTGCTGCTATAGATCTACTCTGCACCGCCATTTGGTAACTAAATGGCAATGCAGTAGTTGTGTGGTTCACGGTTTATGCAGCAGCTGTTCTTCTACCGATCTGTTGCTCGATTGTGTGGGGTTGGTTAATTTACTGGGTAAACTGCACAGCTCAGTAGCATGCAATGCGCTGGGATGACCGGACAAGTCACATGTTCAGTCAGCCATTCCCTGCCTGCCTATGGCTATGTGTTCCAGCGATATCCTTCTAAATTCCACTTGTTATGTGCAGCCACATGGATTGGGGATATGTACCTCGGTTTGGGTTTAAAGGGGCAATCTTTGAGCATTTGTATATCAACTATCGAGGATCTCAAGTTGACATGGACCGCACTATGATCAAGTGCATTCTGGTGCTATGATGATTGTGATAGAAGATGTTAGCTGCAGAAGCAATCACTATGTAAGTGTGACGTCTCTTTTGACCCTGCTTTGTTTATTTTTCAAATCATTAATATTTCCATTGCTTTCCTTCTTGCATAATTGCTCTAATCTCCAGAAATTTTGTGTTGATAAAAATTGCTAGTATATGGATCATGAAATTGTATTGAGCAGAATAGGAAAAAGGTCATTTGATTAATGGAATAGATTATGCCTTGACTCTGCTCAATACAGGTCTCAGCTGTGATAATGAAATTGTACTAAGCAGAACAGGAAAACATTTGATTAATGGAATAGATTATGCCTTAACTCTGTTCAAGATAGGTCTCAACTGTGATAATGAAATTGTACTGAGCAAAACAGGAAATATGTTGTTTTTTTAGTGGAATAGATTACGCCTTAACTCTGCTCGTGACAGGTCTCAGCTCCAATATTAAAAATCAGTGCACCTGAAATACGACACAATTTTTGTCATCTGGAACTGCGCTTATAAGGTGTTTGGTCTGAAAGCTACGCTCCTGAATACAATATGATATAAAAGGTTCATGAAATCATCAGGTATGGAAATGCTTGACCGTTTTTGTAAATCACTTAGTACAATATTATCAGTTTGTTTTTTGCATTATTTCCCAGTTCTCTTGCAGTCTATTCAACAACCTATCTTCCTGCCTACTAGATAAAAGAGGGGTTTTGTTTACTTAACATGGTTGCCTGATTAACATAGTCATGGTTTCTGTTAGTTATTTTTTCCACTACCAAAGCAACAACTTATGTTCCTACCTACCAGATATACTACTCCTTGATTGCTTAGCTCCCGGCTTAAGAAGCTCCACCATTCTTTTATATAATATTAGAAAAAAAATTGAGTTCTAACTTTGTTGAAAGACACGCACAGTTCTGATGTTCTGGGCCCAATGTTCATTTCTAGAGGCAAATACTCTCGGATTTCTTAGTGAACTGTAATCCCATCGAGATAACCCCCCTCGATATAGCTCCCTTTATTTGCACGACACAATCTAGCATATGACGGCTCTGATTTGGATTGTGCGTGTTTCTCCAAAAACTAGGATTATATACCTGAGAACAAACAAATAACGTTATAAACTTACCTCAAAGCCTATGGGTTGACTGAAGCTTGATAAATAGTTTCAGATGCACTATGGTCTCATAACAGTAGAAATAAACTTCGAGGGAAAGAGAACCATAAGTATAGGTGACTGCATAGTAGAAGACGTGTAATCGTGTTGCATTATACTGTCTTTATAGAAGCCGACAAAATCAGAGACATCCTAAATTTGGTTTTCTGTTCTTGTCAGTTAAGAAAAGAAACATTAACTCTTGGATTATCAGTAAGGGAATATGCCTTATTAGCATACTCTTATGGTGGTTATTATTGCTCAACGTTGTGAGGAAAAAGAAGAATCAGATTTTTCTATTTGTGGTTATATCTTTTGGATAAACAATAGAAGGGTAAACTGCGAAGAAGAAACATAACGACCACTAGTAGATATATCTTTATTTTGAATTAAACTAAAGTTGCCATGATAGCAATATTTTAGAATATTCAGATTTTTTTCAATATTTATGGTGATTATATCTTTTGCACATTAACACTGAAACTGAACTATTTTTGTCGGGCTAGAGAAGCGTAATTTCAATACAAACTGCAATTGCTTGGGCAAGAGAAATCAACTCAATACTACAATTTTCCATATGATGTAGTAAGAGGGGGCGTACCATTGTAAACCGATGTAGGGTGAAGGCTAGCCGCATCTTTGGCGTGTGGTCAAACCCGACAAGCTGCAACTATGTGGAGCATCCACATTACTGCCACCACATGCTTGCTAAAACAGTTAATATGTTCGTCCCCGTACATCAGACACATCTTCGGCGAGCATGCTTGATGGCAAAATCGGGCAACTATTGTTGTATTGAGTATCCAGAGATGATAACCGTCATGAAAATAATTGCATGGATCGATGATATCCCACACGGTCTTGTTTGCATCAAAAGCGTTGGATAAGAATACACCAACCATTTTGGTAATGGGCATCTCAACAGTTCTATTTGGGCGTGAGCGGGTATTGCCCCTCGCCAGGTCGTATGTGAACCTAGCCGACATGGAAGGCTCCAGCGACGAAAGGGCGGGTGGCTCCTTGTCGGGAAAGGTGAACCTGGAATGAGTCAGCGATTCGGGTGGTCGAGGGGGGGGGGGACCGGCCTGGATTGGGCTGACTAGCAGCGGCGGGGGTGGCAGCTGCACTCACGGCCTTGGCGGTGGTCAAGGCGGGGCTAAGAGTAGTGATGGACTCGTTAGCGGCAGCCAGGTCATCATGGCGACGTGCGAAGTTCCTTCTGACTAGCGGCGGCGTGGGTGGCAGCTGCACTCAAGGCCTTGGCGGTGGTCAAGGCGGGGCTACGAGTAGTGATGGACTCATTAGCGGCGGCCAGGTCATCATGGCGGCGCGTGAAGTTCCTTGTGAAGCACATCCTCTAGCCCAAGTGGTACATTTGCTCATTTGTGATATGTTCTGTTAGTGTTATGTTCTCCTTGTCTCTTGCTCTGTTTCTCTTGCCCACATGTACATTTGTTCATTTTCGTAGACCTGCTATGTTCTATTGTAATTCGAGTTCAAATGTCAAGTTGCGCCGCAACAAAATGCTGCTACTTTAACTTCTGTAAGCGCAGAGGCGGCCGTTGCAGCTGCTCACATGGAACGTATGCCCTGTTGCAGCCTCGCAGGTACCCACATCTCTCCCTCCCTCCCTCCTCTTGATTTGATCCCCATAAATTCTCAGCTTTATTTCTGTGGATTTTTGTTTTATCTATGCCTGTTATGTCTTTGACAAAATCCAAGCAGATTGAGGGGAAGATTTTGTGCTTAGTTTTTTACTCAAGTATTTCATCTTTCTCTCAAATTTAGCTCCAATGAACTGAATTATTTTGGCATCACTTTTTTCCCTGGAGAGCATTATCATCTCATCTCACCACACTCATGCCACATAACCTGGCGAGCTCACTCCTTACTCATTCTATGTACCACATTTGTAGATCAGTTTAAGGTACTGCTAATGAACCAAAAGTTAATGTTGTTGGCCTTGCCAAAATGCCATGAAGCTTAACATTCGACACTTCCTTCCAAGGAGAAGGGAAGTGATGTCTGACAGGGAAAGAAACTAGGCAAAGCTCTGGATGCTCGATTGAGTACACACCCAATTAGCACTCTACTTCGTCGGTTGTCCACTGAAATTTGCTCCATGACATCTTGCTTGCCATGTGGTCACCTTACCTCAAAATTGACATATTATAATCTATGAACTACTACAAGTAAACTATACAACCAAATGATTGTTCCAAAAATTCAAATTTGCACCATGCTTTCCACCTGATCTGCCAGTTTAACTATCTTAATTGTACCGCAGACATTTGATGTGTGGTAGTAAGTGTGTGATGAAGCATGGTGTAGTAGCAAACTAGCAACTGAATTTTTTGACATACCATGGATTTCTTTCTGCCTCTATTTGATGCTCGGGGGTGCTGATCCGAAGGTCCGTGCGGACCCTGCTCTGGACATACGTCTCCTTAATTTCCGTGTGCAATTCTGCAATCCATGCTTTACACTTTAAAATGAGACAATAAAATTTAGCTCATGTTGCCCTTCCATCATGCACCCAGAATATATTACCTTTCTGCTTTTTATATTTTGGTTGGGCATGTTTCATGATCAGAGGATCGATGATTTGTTATGCTAGACAATGGAAATAAGATTTGGTGGAAAACAAATGATATGATAGGTGATTTATGATGTATTACTATTTTAGATAACATTATCCAAAATTAGTTTTTGGTATACGCAAACTTTGGAATTTGTTGATAAAGAAAGATCACGCCTAATTTGCTGGCTCTCTGTTGACACTTAACAGTACTGGCCTCCTGACTCTAGTTGGATAATGTTGATGACTCGATATGCGGAGAGAGGTTAGGAATTGTTGCTATGGACTAAAACAATGCAGAGTTGAAGGTTCTGAACTGGGAACTTGAACAAACAGTTTGCCTACCTTTCTTGTGGAGTTGATTTTTTAAAAGTGAATGTTCTTCTGGTTGGTGCTTCTTCAGTGGGATCTGGACCATGGAATCTTCAATTGCATCTGCTTGGTTCACTGGGAATTTCCTAGTTTTAATTTGATTGACAACTAGCAAAACAGTCCGGCTAATTTGATGATTAATTCCTGCTGATTGTACACTTTCAACTCAAGTTCCTGCTGATTCTACACTTTTCAACCCAAGTTACATTGTACCATATGCCAGTTTGTTTCATACCTCATCCATCCTGGATTTTTAGACGCAAAGCATCTGGATTTTAAAACAAGAAATAACATGTCTTTAACAAAATTATTCACTCAAAGACCATGCCCAAGATTGGATCTCTCATCTTTACAGTAAATTTGGACAGCAGGGATCTCTCATCTTTACAGTAAATTTGGATAGCAGGGATGTTCAGTAGAAAAGCTATAATAGCATGGAAGCGTTGTTTCTGAACTCGAGCACATATGTGCTCTTTATCTGGGCAGTTCGTCATAGCATTGGGATGCGGTGCATTACTTTCTGTGTCAGGCTGTTGTTCACTGGAAAAGGGGGAAATGCAGAAGGAGCACCTCCTTTAACGATTCAAAACAGGGCCGTGGCTCATGCCGTCATTCCCGTCCTGATCCGTGGCTCGTTTAGGGCCTCAGTAGCTGAGTAAATGGAGGGATGGGTTGCTGGGCAGAGTTCTCTCCTACCTCCGGCTCCTGGTTTTTCCTATTATCGAGTGAGGCTAGATGGGCGGCGGAGCTTCTATTCGAAGGAAACAAAGGCTAGCGCAGAAGATGGAATTTCTGATGCAATCGATTAAAAGGTATGATTCTGCGGTGCTTGTATTCTATTGGCCTCGGATTAGGTATAGCTTTTGCCTGAGTTCTGTCTTCAATTTTAATTTTTTTTCTAAGCAGAACCACCGTGCTGGAGGACGTTAACGATGGCAACGTACTCATGGAGCCACTACACTGCCAGTGGTCGCAACCGTTGCAGATCCGCTGCCGCCCATGGCGGCAATGAGTGCGGAAGGCCAGATCTGTGCGGCTGATGGCGTGGTCGATACTGAAATCGATGGTTTACTGCAAGCATCCGAGCAGTCGATTACTCGATTTGTTAGATCGACCCAAAAGCCCCAGCATGGACTCGAAGGTATGAATTTATTCAGCTGTGCAGTCTGAAGAAACACGAAATGCAATTGCCATTACATGTGGACCAGCAGAATAGTTGTGGTTGCACATCTTGGAATTTTGATTACCCTGGGACTAGCTTAGCACTTATGTATGTAAGAATTAAGATGTGGATATGTACAATTTATGAACTGTAGCAAACATATGAACCTTGGTGAACTCAGGTTGAGTGTCATTAGACAGTGGATGGCATACATAATGCAGTTGCAAAATTTTGCACTGTACTTTAAAAAATATGACATTGCACAGGTTAAAATTTGGATTACATATTCAGTATCCTAAATACATGGTCACAGTTTAATAAGCTTTAGCAACTTAAGGCTGTCTATGAATTAACATCCATAATTATATCGACAGTGGTTGCTGATATGAGTAGTGGAGCTAGTGTGGGCTGAAGTACAAATTTGACAGAGAATGTGGCAAGCTGTCCATAATTGGGATTTCTATTTTGTTGTGTGCTGTATTGAAACTACTAGTCTGATATAATACAATATAATGAGGTATGTAGTTCATGTTCACTGATAAAAGACTTGAAAAAATGTTAGCTGGAATGCGGCAGTATTTTTATTTTTGAAAGCTTAGTTCATGAAGCGGGTTTTGTGTGATTGTGACTCCGTAACTAAAAATGGGCTGCTGCTGCTGTCATATATTTATATCTGTAGCTGATGGCATATCTGGTCTTGCGTGCACAGTGAGGATCGGTGCTGCCGCACCAGGAAGGTCACCTTGTCGTAATCGCACTAGTGCACTGGAGAAGGCAATTCATGGTTTTGCGGAAAATCCAGGAGATGATGTGATTGTCCCTGCACTAGGAACAAGCTTTGATTGTTTGAGTGAAGCCTTCGACTATTGCCATTGGACTTCGATTCTTTTGGATGAAGCATACGACTTTTACAAGCTTCGATTCTTTGACTAATCTATATTTTAGTAATCCTCCTTATTTTCTGAAACTGATGTATAGCGGTATGATGTACATTTAAATGGATTTCTAAAGTGACAGTAAATTAGACAACTATTTTACGATGTGTAGCCAAAAGCCAAAAGGATAATTGCACTATTATCAGAATCAGATATGATTTCAAGTCTGGAGAAAATCTGCCTTTTCTTCTTCCTTTGTGACTTCCAATAATCTAAATCAAAAGCCACTGGGTTGTACTGTTTTTCAGTGCATTTTGAAAGTTGTTAGCACAAAGTAGGAGCAAATGACCCAATTTCTTTGCATTCATTTTTGTCGGGTTTGCTTTCTTTTCACCTTCATTCTGTACTTTTGTGCTTTTGTACTGACTTTGCATACTCCGAATCCTAGTATTTTGTATGCACTAGCAACTTCACACTTAGATAATTATTCTTGTCACACAGAAGCTGTTATTTCACCATTACAAGTTGTACTGATTGTCACCGTACTTCGTGAGCCGTGCTGTCGTGATTTTATAGCGATTTTTCCTGAGAACGATGAACTGCCATCTGTTTTCCAATTAATCTTGAGATCTTGTCGAATGTTTTATGTTTACGGAGGTACTGCCACATCTTAGCTTTTGCAGATGAATTGATATGCGTCTTGGGTTGGCTGACCAAACATGGTAACACTGTCGACTAAATATCGCTGAGGTTTCCTGACTGCATTCAGATCGCAAACCAGACCGCGTTCAGAAAATAGTTGAAACATGGCGTGAAGCCGTGAACCATCTGTACACCTGAACTTGAGTTTGAATCTTGAATTTCGGAACCGTTGAGCGGGAAAAGCTTTGGATTTAGAATAATGGCGCAGACATAGCTTTGGATCTACTAGGCTTGGTGATGAAGAGCCGGACGCCCAACTATAATTCAGTGAGATGTTTGTAGAAGAAGACAGCTTGGCAGGTGGGAGGCATCGGAAACACAGCCGAGGTATTAAGGGCGCGTTTGGTAGTCTGCATTAAGGCCAACCAGGTTCTAGCGGGCTAAGGAAAAAAGAATTCTATGAGACCAGGTGTCATCCATCAGGACGGGTCTCACCTGCTAATCGTGAGACCTGGAGGATAATTGGTTTGATGCCAACATTTGGCATTGCCAATACTTGGCAAGCCAACAATTGGCAATATTCAAAGTTGCCATAATTGACAACTTCTTGTGAGGTTGGCAAGTAAACTTGGTAACCAACCAAGCACTAGCCAATATTTGGCATTTGTCAAATGTTGGCATGCCAATTTTTGGCATCAAACCAATCATGCTCCTGGTCTCATATAATTTTTTTTCCTGGGCTAAGTAGCATATGTTGTTTGGTTGTCTGGCTCGCACGTAGAAACTGGTCAGCACGAAACTTAAGCGCCCTCAACCTGGCTCACTAGGAACGTTTAAATTGACCGTTTTTTCAGATGCAGGCTGGGCTTAGTGCAATTTACGATATGAAGAATATGCGAGTTGGGCTTAATGTGGGCAACCAAACTACATGTAGATGATGGTTCGGAGCCTGTATCTAAACGTTCTCATATTATGAGACGGAGGGAGTAACAAACAGATGTGGGCCAGCTGTGTCCCCCAAATTTGAAATACCATCGCGTGTACATATGGCAATACTATGACGTGAACAAATCTTAGAGCCAAAGGACAGCGTAGATATAGCGAGCATCTGAGCTCTTTCGTAATAGCATAGCATACATACTTCATAGTTCAGAATATTCACAGGATGTGCAAGATTTGCATATGGATTTTAAAACAACAAATAACATGTCTTTAACAAAATTAACTCAAAGACCATGCCAAGATTGAATTTCTCATCTTTACAGTAAATTTGGACAGCAGAGATGTTCAGAATATTCATAGGATGTGCAAGACAATCGTAAGTACCATCCTAAATGACATGCTCAGCCTTTGGCTTTTGGATCAGACCTGGAAATCACGAGCACCCACATGCTATCTACTCCCAAGAAACTATAAATCATTTTTTGTTCATATGATGTACTCTGGCTCCAGATTTTATGGCAAAGCATCCAAAAGACGAACCAAGCATCCAAATTTTCTGACACCCGAGATAATGAAGAACTGCAGACCAACAAAGGCAGAGCTCCAAAAGCTAAACGATAACCAGACAAGAACAAATCTACTACTCTAGTAGATATCCTATTACAAGGTCCCACCAGGATCACATTCTGAGTGACAAATTGCATCTTCATGTATATGAAAATAGAGCAATGTGAAGCAGGGAAGAACATGTTGCTTCGTTGACACATTTAAGTTGCTGGCCGCATTCAAAACCAATAATGCTCTTCTCCGGTAGATATAAGCCATGTGAGTTCATCCCTGCAGTGCGAAGTCATCGCCCCCAACGGCATACTACAGTCATAGTTGGCTGCAGAAGCAACGACAAGAACGATGATGAAGCACGCGGACCAGGAGGGGAGATGGAGATGGACCTGCAAGATGGATGATGATGAATGTCTTTTGGTTTCCATTAAATATATAGCAGGAGAACACTTGTAATGCCAGCTTGTAGCCAGTCATGGCGGCGGAGTTTACGAGCATCAACTAATTGCTAAATTTTCCTGCAGACTGCAAACTAATTCATGATGAGCTACTCCAGCTAGGCAAAGGTTTTATTTGGAGATAATTCATGACGAGTAATTACTATCTACATTCACAAATACACAACTTTCTAGAAGGCATTTAGTCAAAGTTATCTTTAGACCGTCATTACATTATAAATACATAGGCATTTACATTGGTCATACTATTGCTAGATTTATGGTAAATTATACTATTGCTAGATTTATGATAAATGTTATCATATTTTTATGCTTTATTTCATTAGTACGAACAATACTGATCGCACCATGATACGAACTTCTAGCAGTAATTAAAATATTATTATACCACCGTATTACTTCTCAGCAACGACATATAAACATATTATGGAAGAAAAGATCCAAACTAACCACTTGAAGAACAGAAATGCCATATTTCTAACAAACCAAGCATCGCATCATAAACACTGTCATTCTTCAACAACAGAAATGCCATATTTCTAACAAACCAAGACTGAATATCGTATCATAAACATTGTCATTCTTCCACAACAGAAATGTCATATTTCAACAAACCAAGACTGAATATCGCATCATAAACACTGTCATTCTTGCTTCTTCATGATGCAACACGAAAGTAAATTTTGACAGCAGGGACAATCAGTAGAAAAACTAAAATAGCATAGATACTTCACAGTTCAGAATAATCACAGAGTGTTCAAGACACAAGCATCATCCGAAATGACATGCTCTACGAATAGTACTAATAAGTAACAGGAATCAAGATAAGGATCAGACCTGGAAATCCCGAGCATCCACATGCTGACTACTCCCAAAAAAGTACAAACATCCAACAAATATATCATTTTTTTCATATGAAGTACTCTGGCTCCAGGTTTTAGGGCAGCACATCCAGAAGATGAACCAATGATTCCAGTTCTCCAAGACTAGCCAACCAAGAGCTAGCACAGCCAGATAATCCTTCTCGCTACAGACCACCAAATGCCGAGCTCCAAAAGCCAAACGCTCATGAGATGAGAGCAAATCTACATCCTGTTACTGATCCCACCAGGATCACATTCGAGCGTGAGAACCATTCTCCTATTTAGTGACCTCCACTACTGCACCACTCAGCTTCAGCGGGGAGCCAGACGGTGGAGAGTCCTGCAAGATATGTACGATGGTTTCTGCAGACAGTGTCTCGTTCAGCACCTTTATTGCCTGGATAAACATCTCTGCTTCAAGCAACTCCTTTGGAGGTTGGTTCTCCAGTCGCGCATGTTTAAACTCACTCTTTATTCCTATAACGTCACAAGAACTATTTGCGGAGGAGATTCTTGATCCACTGGGTACACTACGCTTGCTCCTCTTACGGGTCCACTTCTGTCGATTGCCCTGCTGAAACTGCTGCTTCACATGCCTCACTCCATGCTTGTGTGCATCAGCCTGCCCAGGCTCCACCAGGGCAGCTTCCATGCTGTCCCTCGCATAATCATTCAGCACTATGAATCCACTGGGTACACTACACTTGTTACTGTTACAGGTCTGATTCTGTTGATTGCCCTGCTGAAACTGCTGCTTCACATGCTTCACTCCATGCTTGTGTGTATCAGCGTGCCTAGGCTCTGCCAGGGCAGCCTCCAAGCTGTTCCTCTTGCCCACGCTTGCATCATTATTCAGCACTATGGTCAGCGGTGAGCTCTGTACCACCATGGATTGCTGTTGAACTTGAACAACTGCTGCAGCTTCATCCCCCACCATGGATTGCTGTTGAACTTGAACAACTGCTGCAGCTTCATCCCCCACCATGGATTGTTGTTGAACTTGAACTTGAACAGCTGCTGCAGCTTCATCCCCCACCATGGATTGCTGTTGAACTTGAACAACTGCTGCAGCTTCATCCCCCACCATGGATTGTTGTTGAACTTGAACTTGAACAGCTGCTGCAGCTTCATCCCCCACCATGGATTGCTGTTGAACTTGAACAACTGCTGCAGCTTCATCCCCCACCATGGATTGTTGTTGAACTTGAACTTGAACAGCTGCTGCAGCTTCATCCCCCACCATGGATTGCTGTTGAACTTGAACAACTGCTGCAGCTTCATCCCCCACCATGGATTGTTGTTGAACTTGAACTTGAACAGCTGCTGCAGCTTCATCCCCCACCATGGATTGCTGTTGAACTTGAACAACTGCTGCAGCTTCATCCCCAGACTCCACCGGTTTGGACAGGTTGTTGACCACCTGCGGCTGCTGCACCCGGAAGAATCTCGTAATCTTCTTGGGTCTCGTAAATTCCAACCGGATTCTTTCCGTCACATTGTCGACTACCTGCGGTAAGATTCTGTCAAGTTGCACCCGAGCGAGTATTTCCATCCTGTCCTTCAACCCAAACACCTCTGGATGGTTTACCCAAACAAGTCTCAGGAGATGCAACCCAAAGTAAGAATTTTTATCATCCCTCTTTGGCAATTCAAGAATCTCATTCTGTACTAGGTCCCAGATCAGCTCACCCCAGTCGACGTTATGCGCCAACTCCGCCTTCACCTCCCGCATCGCAGCCGACACAATCGACGGCAACATGTCCCTGCCCTGGAACTGCGGGAGGATCCAGATTTCCATGAACTGCAAGGCGGCGGAGGTAACCGTGGACGAGCTCCTTGTGCTCCTCGTCCTGCGCCGTGGAGGGAGCACCTTGTGCTCCGCCGTGGCTTGGAGGGCTGCCGCGCTGAGGAAGGACTTGCGGTCGACACTGACGCGGACGCCCCAGAGGTAGGCGTGGCCGCGGCAGTTCTCCCGGTGGTAGGAGGCGACCAGATCGGAGACGAGGTCGTGCCGGGGGATACCGTCCGGGAGCTGGAGCCGCGCGAAATCGAGGAGGCCGAGGTGGCGGAGGGCGGCCTCCGTGTCGTGGTCGTCGGGCCAGCCACGGAGAGAGGATGGCGGCTGGTAGATGTGGAACTGGGCGGCGGAGACCTCCCCGGACCTGCCGCCGGCGCTGACCATGGGCGGCACTGCCTCTGGGGCTTTCTCGGCGGTGGGGCTCTTCTCGAACCTGCCGCCGGCGCTGACCATGGGCGGCACTGCCTCTAGGATTCTTTCGGCGGTGGTCTTGGGGGTTGGGGCGAGATTGGCTGGGGATTTGGGGGAGTTCTTGCCTGTGCTGCCTGCTCGGGTAGGGGACGGGTCGGAGGCGGGGGAGAGAGAGGGGCAAGGCGTGGGCTTCGGCAACCGCCCGCGCTGTGCTGTGCTGTGCTGCTGAGGATGGGGACGGCGGCTGCGGAGACGGCGGCTGTGGAGATGGATGAGGGAGAGACGAAGGGGCCGTGGGCACTGGGCAAGGAGGTCTCTCACGTCTCCCTTATTTCACCAATCTTCCATTTTTTTTATTTGCCATTAAAAATTTACTAATGAATTATTCAATTTATTTAATTCTTTACAATCGTGTTTTGATATTTTAATTTTTTGCGTACATATTCATAAATGTTCAAACAGCAATTATCCCAGTCATATTTCAAACACTTTCAGCAACGTTTCATGCAAAATTTAATTGTTTATTTATATTCAGTTTGAGAAACTTTTCATACGATGTACTACATTTTTATAAAAATAATATAAGAATATACTCCCTCTGCCCCATAATATAAGAGCGTTTAAACGCTCTTATATTGTGGGACGGAAGCATTTTAACTATTTTATTAATCTTCCAGTCAATTACAGAAACATTTCAAACAAATTCCCACAAAAAACACACATTTTTATAATTATCTGATGGCGGGCGAACGGAGCTTCGGCGTCGTCCAGGGCCGACCCAGTATAGTTGCCCTGATTCAGATCTGGACAACTTCGCTTACTCTCCGTCTAGCGAAGGTGCCAGATCCTTAAAGTAAAGTATCTATCAGCCTAGTGTACCAACCACGTGGTACGACGGGCACTCAAAGACCTGGCGAATGAGGGCCCACCCCACCCAAGAGCGCTTATGTCATATGGGAACTCTCGGCTGGAAACAATCCTTATGGTTTTTATATCTGGTTAGAATAATAAGAAAGAATCAAAGTCCAGGTTGGTTGGTGAGCCTAGTGATAGGAGACTATCTAGGCGGCGGTGATACAGACCTGGTCGGGCCGGTGATGGCGGCTGCACATTGTACTACAATGACCTCCCGCGGTTTCGGAGGTCATTGAAAGGTCTTCGGAGAGAGTTCATCTTCAGACCTGGTGGTTGACTTTGGCGGTGAGATGCAAACTATGGATGAAGACTTGACGCAGAGAGAGGGTTGTGCAGCAATGAGGATACTTCACATGTAGATGCAAGGATCGCGAAAAGTCGTGGCGACAACACATGTGCGCCCTCGATGGTGGTGATGCGAGCAACCTGGTCTCGAGCTCCGGAGTGAAAACCTAGGTCTGACCCGAGTTGGTTGTACCTGGCAATGACGACATTTTTTTATGTTGTTACCTTCTTGAGGCATTGCTTGGATATGCTCAGACTGATTTTTCAGGGTGAAAACCAAGATTCTGGCTTTGATGGTTGGATCCAATGACGACGATGCATGAGCGTCACTTTCTTCCTGGAGGCGTTGCTGTTGGAAAACTTCGTCATCGATGTGATGTCATGAAATGGTTGGTGAGGATATGGTCATTGCTATAGTTTGCTGACTACGAATCTGATCGCTTAGATCCCCCCACCTACATAGCTTTGAATTTATATGACTACTAGGTATCAGTGTGTGTGTATTTGTGATGCTCTCGATTCGATCGTACACTAATTATACATGCAAATGTGTATGATCAAGATCAAGGACTCACGGGAAGATATCACAACACAACTCTAGACACAAATTAAAATAATACAAGCATTATATTACAAGCCAGGGGCTTCGAGGGCTCGAATACATAAGTTCGAATACACAAGAGTCAGCGGAAGCAACAATATCTGAGTACAGACATAAGTTAGACAAGTTTGCCTTAAGAAGGCTAGCACAAAAGTAGCAACGATCGAAAAGGCAAGGCCTCCTGCCTGGGAGCCTCCTAACTACTCCTGGTCGTCGGAGGTCTCCACGTAGTAGTAGGCATCGACGGTGGCATCTGGCTCCTGGGCTCCGACATCTGGTTGCATCAACCGGAAAGAAGAAGAAAGGGGAAAAGGGGGACCAAAGCAACCGTGAGTACTCATCCAAAGTACTCGCAAGCAAGGATCTACGCTACATATGCAACATTATCAAAGGAAGGCTGTATATGTGGACTGGGCTGCAGAAATGCCAGAATAGAGGGGAGAACCTAGTCCTATCGAAGACTAGCATCTTCTGAAAACCACCATCTTGCAGCAACAGGAGGGAGTAGAGTAGCATAAAGTAAAGTAGTAGTGTTATCAACCTCGGCCAGAGATCCTTTCTCGACTCCCTGCGAGAAAGCAATCCCAGAGCCATACTATCCAGTTATCATCACAATCCATTACTCATCACAAGTATCCAGTTCTAGTTGTATCGATCGGGATACAACTCCAAGTGTCCGTTACCGTAGGACAGGCTATTGATAGATGTTTTCTTCCCTGCAGGGGTGCACCAACTTACCCATCACGCTCGATTAACTCCGGCCGGACACACTTTCCTGGGTCATGCCCGGCCTCGGCTAAACAATACGCCGCAACCCGACCTAGGATTAATAGAGAGGCCAGCACGCCGGACTAAACCTATGCCCCCAGGGGTCATGGGCCATCTCCCCGGGAACTCCTGCACGTTGCGTACGCGGCCGGTGAGTAGACCTAGCTACCTTCCTAAAAAGGCAGCAGCTTACCAGTCCAACCCGGCGCGCGCCGCTTAGTCGCTGACGTCTATTAAGCTTCGGCTGATGTATACGACGTAGAACGCCCATACTATGCCCACGTGATGGTTAGTGCTATCAGGCCAGAGGCCCCTCGGATCAAATATCCAAATCGTAGTGGATTATGAACGCGCGGTAACAAGTAGAGACTCACGAAAGATGCGACCCCGTTACCCCGTCTCGAGGACTTGCGGCAAGGGCTAGGAATGCCCGGCCACGCCTCGTAATTATCTCGCGGGCACCCTCCAGGTCAACCCGTCTCCACATCACTCGCAATTAAGCTCGCGCGGGTACCCCTCAGGGCCGACCCGTCTTCAGTAACATGGTTCAGCGTAAAGTCATAGTAACCATAGTAACTGTGTGTCCAAACATCAAGGAGAAAACCTGAGGAATCACCCTTGACGGATTCCACTCGATGTAATCATCAAGGTGAACGCAAGAGGAACCACCCTCTAAGTTCACACTTGAGGGGTTGCACGACAGAGCCGTATCGGAAGTAGTTAAGGCGGAATCACCCTCGATGACCACGACCAAATAGCTACACTACAGGGTAACATCAGAAGTGCTGATGAGGTCTCACCCCCGGCACTCGATAGTAACCCAGTAGTGTCGAGCAACTAAGGGGAAAGTGATGTGCGGTGTCGGGGCCTGGTCTTCGATCCCGTTGATTGGGTCTTCAATGATGAAGCAGGGGCAAAAGGACAAGGTGGGGGTCACCGATGGATCACTAACCAACCTATACTAAGCAGTTTAGGATAAGCAGGTAGGTAACAATAAGCAGGTTACAAAAAAGCAGGCTATGCATCAGAATAGGAGCAATCAATTACAGTAGCAAAATCTAATGCAAGCATGAGAGAATGGAATGGGCGATATCGGGATGATCAAAGGGGGGGCTTGCCTGGTTGCTCTGGCAACAAGGGGTCATCGTCGACGTAGTCGATCACAGGGGCGGCATCGGTCTCGGGGTCTACCGGAGAGAAGAGGGGGAAGAAACAGTAAATATAAAGCAAGGATAGCATCACAAAGTATAACATGGCAATAAGCTGTGCCAGGTGTGACCTAACGTATAGCTACACGATATAGGTGAAGGGGGAATTCAACCGGGAATGTAATCCCGGTTCCGGACCTGTGTCAGACAGATGACCGGAGGGGGAAAGTTCCATGTTCAGCATGCTAGGGGCATGTGACAGATGAACGGACCGCGTAATCGGATTCGTTGGATTTTTCTGAGCTACTTTCATTTAGAAAACATTTTCATCCGAGCTACGGTTTATTTTCTATGAAATTTCAAAGATTAAACCATATTCTGGATTTATTTACATTAACAAAAAAGATAAAATGATGTCAGCATGACGTGCTGATGATGTCAGCAGTCAACAGACTCGCTGACCAGGTCAAACTGACCTGTGGGTCCAGTGGGACCCACATGTCAGCCTCTGTTAGTCTAACAGTATATTAAACTAACTAATCTAGGTTAATTATCTACTGGACCCCACCTGTCATAGACTAATTAGCTAAACTAATTAGTTTTCATTATTAAAACATTTTAATTAAACGATTAAGCGGTGGGGCCCACACGTTAGTGGCTGGGGCTGCCCAGTCAGCAGTTGACTGGGTCAACCCGGTCAACAGGGGCCCATGGGGCCCGTTGGCAGTGACCCTGGGGGTGGCCCCAGGTCGGCCACGTCGGCGGCCGGCGCCGGAGTTGCTCCGGCGGGCCTGCGCGCGGCGACTGAACGCCGGTGAGCGCTGGAATCACGCTGTAGTTCCCCGTTTTGCACGTTCTTGGTCGCGTTTGAACGGGCAGAACGCGTCGCGTCGATCTGTGGCATCGGTTAGTGCGGGGGCGACCGGAATCATGGACGGCGACGAGGTCCGCGGTGGCGAGTTTTCGGGCGACGACGCAAACGGCGATGCAGCCCATAGTAGTCCAAACTAAAGCTTCGGGCGTGCTCTACGTGCGCGCGAGGACAACGGACACAGGCCCTTGACCAAAAGGTCACCGGAGACGCGCCGGCGACCAAACGAGGCGACGGTGGTTCGGGCTTCGTCGGGGTAGTGGCTACGGGCGGCTAGAGAGGGCAGGGGACGGCGCGTTCGGCGCAGGAGCTCACCGCGGGAGTGTGGGGTCTAGGCAGAGGGCTCGGGGAGGTCCGATGAAGTAGATCGGCCGCGAGGTCGTGTATTGGCCGTCGAGGAGGAAGACGAAGGGGATCTGGCGCTGGGGTGGCTCCCGCCTTGAGGTCGTTGGTGCGGACGAAGCAGAAGACGGTCGTGGGGCTCGTGGACACATCGGGGCGGCGAGGAGGGCACGGTGGCCACGGTGGCGCAGCAACGCGGCGGCGACAGTGCGTCGGGGCGAGGTGAATCTGGAGAAGGGGGCGAGGCCAGAGGAAGAGAGGGGAGAGGGGGCGTCCAGGGGGAGTGAGCGGGTGCGGGGAGCCCGAGGGGTCGAGGGGACGTCGCCCTTATCCCTTCCCCGACGGGGACGGCGACAGGGTTCGGTGGCGACCGGCGAGTGCGGTCGCTGGGTCGGGTGAACAGAGAGGAGGGAGGCGACCGGGGGAGGTGGGCTGCTGGGTTGGGCCGCCCAGATGACTAAGGCCCAGGGGGTCCAGTTTTTTTCTTTTCTTTCACTTTTGCTCTTTTCTTTTTACAGAAAAAGCATGGTAATATTTGGGCTGCCAAAAGGATTTTGTAAAATGTGGGACTTGGCCACATAATTACATTGCAATAGTTAGCACTACCACAAAAAGGTTGTGAGGCTTTTGACATAGTTTGAAATTTTTACAAAGTAAAAAGCCATTTAAACTATTGTTTTAGCCACTGCTTTAATTGCTTTAGGCCATTTAAACACCTTGCAAAAATGTTGGTTCACCACCAATATTAACAAATGGCCATTTGCCACAAGATGAACATTTTAGATCTCATGTCTGACAAATAAGAGTTTTTTTACTTTAGATTGGATTTGAATTTGAATCGGTGATTTGGATCAAGTGAAGATTAGCAATAGTAACAATGATGACAAGGCATCATTAGAAGGGGATGACTGTAGCATGATTCTTGGGGTGTTACAAATCTCCTCCACTACAAGAAATCTTGTCCCGAGATTTAAGGGGTGGAGTAAGGGGAAAGACTCGGGAAAGACGGAGTTCAACACAAGATAGGTACCTGGGGCTATCTCAATGAATGTGGCATAGAGGCATCTCTCGAGTTGAAATTCAAGAAAGTCATCGAGAGCAAGGTGAGGTGCAATAAGAAGCTCCAACCGGGTAGGCAATTGTTTGTTGCCTAAAACAGAGGGTGAAAGGGGTTCAGAGCAATGGGAATAAGTATTGCGTCTGATACCAGAATAGACCACTAGGAAGGTGGCTCGTGATTTACATACGAAGCCAAGTGCGAGGAACAATTTTGGAAAACAGGGATGTATAGGAGAGTCAGGTTTCGATCCCGTGGAACTGTGGGTTATGGGCCCACCATGTGGGTTAAAAGCAGGAAGACGCTAACACCTCGAACGGTCATGATAGCAAGACAGGCCAGAGGATAGCCTGTTAGTTATGTTGGCAACAAAGTTTGGTACCAAGGGCGTGGGACGAAGAGAACCATTTTCCTGCTCGTTGAACGAGGCAGGCCAATAGGCTAAGTTCTCATCCATCGATGGTTACCGGAATGTCATCAACTATAGTAATAGGGTCTTACTGACAAGGTTGTACATCAGGGTATTTTATAAGCAGGGAATTATTTCTGCTTATATCATATAGATCACAAGAAGGTTAAACAACCTAATGGAAGGAAAAAAAGAAATTATCAGATTAATCAGACCAATGGAAAGGAAAATGTGTTTACACACAAAAATTGGGAGTAAATCCTTCCCAAGGGGAAGCGGAGCAGGATATACATGATATGACAACAAGTTCAAAAGCATTTAGATAAAGGGGGCGAGGGAAGAATCATGATATTACCCATACAACGATGTTTGCATAATAAATCAAGAAACATTCGACAATGTGCTTCCAATGTTCTTGTTGATTGTCGGAATACCTCAGTCATGCTTCGAGGTAGCATTAACATGGTGTTCCAAGTAGGGGTTGGAATTGAAGATCACAAGAAATACTCAAGGAACAATTGCAGGAATAGCAAGGAGTCCAAGGTATAACCAAGACATGATCAAACATGTGTTGGAAAAAAAGACAAGGGGGTTGTCGATGACAACTCAAATCATCGAAGATCAAGGATGATATTTCTTATCCGAATTTGATTGATATGCTGGAAGAGCTCAGAATGTTGACGAGCACGGCACAATTATCAAGAGATTTCAGGAAGATGTAACCGATCGGCGATGACATCAAGTCAAAGGAATGATGAAGCAAAAATTTATTGGAACCACGGGTACAACACAAACTCGAAAGCAAGCTTGCTGTTCAAGGCGAAATGGTATAACGAGGAAAATCGACATAAGCTTAGCTCTTCGTCGAAAATTCTGTTCCGGGAAGAAGGACCAGGTAGCACAGTTAAAATTTAGCACGATAATGATATAGCCGATCATGCTAGGAGTGACTTGAAGGATTATTAAACTCGTAAGCAACGAAAATAGCTTAGAGTTATTGAATCGGAGTGTGGTATCGATTCACTTATCGGTGTTCTCGAGTGACTAATAACTCAGAACCCGGGGCAATCTGAAATTGCTGAGGAGCAATACCAGGTGAAGACTCATAGGAAGCAACACAGTTCTGTGTTATTCTCGAGATACCAGAGGGTAATACTTGAAGGAAGGTCAAGATAGAGGTTGCGAAGATGCATTGATCTGCACAAGACAAGTGCTTTAACTTGTCCGAGAAATAGAATCAAAGGGGAACAATCATGGTCAGAACCATGGTTGCAAAGTATCAATTCATAGATACAAGATGAGCTTGTACCAGAGAAATAATTATTTTTACGAGCAGCTTCCATGATAAGTTCTACATCAGGTCCATGGGCATGAACACAAAGGTTCAAGGTCAACTCCCACTTCTTCAATGCATAACCTTTCATTCACTCCTCGTTTTCGAAGAAATCATAGAGTAGAAGATTTATTTGGCGAAGTACCAGAAGAGTAAGACTCGTGAGAACTCTCGGGTTCACACGGATTATGGAAGGCATAAGTTCAACCCATCGGGGCATTTTTACGAATATATACAACCATCAACCAAGCAGAAGATACGAGTTCGAAAGCAGAGTATCGAAGTCAAAGCAGATGATACAATTTACCGAAGGTATTATGTATCAGGGGAAAACTCACAAGATTTTGGATGTGAAGGACACTGACGGATATCAACCTAGCACTGGATCTGGCGATTCACGACAGAGTTGATGGGAGTATCGGTAATCAATCAGATTAAGAAGGGGATGCAAAGGCATCGGCTCATAGAAACCGTATGAACGATTCGATGCTTGGGTACAAAGGAATTATGATTTCAAGACGACGGATCAGAAGCAGAGGCTCTGATCAAAAGATGAGTAAGTTGAATAGACTTAGAGTTGCACCCGATCAAATCTGGATTGGGCAAGAACCAGCTCATATCTGGAACGATGTCTGAGCCGGAAAGAAAATTTCCAAGGATTAATTGATGATTGCGAGTATTCGCTCACACGTTGAATCCATAGGAACAGAGTGACAAACACAAAGAATTTTAAAGAATATTGCTAGACATATGGAATTAATCCTAATGCAAGCAGGTAGGGGTGGGCATAAAAACCGACAAACCAAAAACCGAACCGAAGCCGAAACCAAATAAACCGAATTTTCAGTTTTTTCTACTGTCACAAAGAATTTCGGTTTTCATGTCCACTAACCGAACAAAATTCGGTAGGTTCAGTTTTTATCTCGGTTAACCGAAGAAAAACCGAATAACACGACTCAGTGTAACGAACAACGCAAAAGACGGCGCAGACAAAGCCGCGCAGGCGCTCAGCAACGACTCGCGGGAGTCACGCGCCCATGATCGAGCACAGGATCGACCGCCACCAAACACAACCTGGACAACATGCATGCAAGGCCCAACTCACGTGGGCTCTTTTGTAAAGGCTGTGCGTGCCCGCGCGTGCAGCATGCGAACGGCTGACCACGCGCCTGTGCCATTTGACTCATTTAGTCCCACCTCGCCCGACTAATGTGTTGAGGCAGATTTTTTGCCTATATAACAGGGTGCCGTTGCAGCACTCTAGGCACAGATACTTAAACTGTGGTGCTTCGGTTTAAAACCGAAAACCGCACCGAATATTTGGTTAACCGAATTTTCAGTTGCCATTTTTGGTTTTGTGTTTTCCTAACCGAATTTAATGAAAAACCGATTGGTAGAAACCGAAATTTCGGTTTATACCGAACGCCCACCCCTACAAGCAGGCAAGGAGAATCAAGAGCAACAGGCTGCAGAGGATTTTTGGAAGATCAGATAGTATTTCGAAGACACATAATCAACAGGGGAGAAACAAATCCTCGGTGTGGGTGAGGATTAACTTGTAGGCGTATTCAGGTGACAAGGAACTTCAAGGCAGTAGGCACAAAGTATTCTCGGAACAATAGGGAGCATTTCCGGGTATCTTGTAGGAACAAGAGCAACTGGGGACGAATGTAAGAATGGAAAGTGTATGTAGTTATCCATAGGGGTATTTCAATGGAAGGGAATTGAAAAAGCAATGGGCACAAAGTCTCGAGAGAACATCGGAGAGTATCTTCGAAATCCTTCTGTGCATCAAGTAATCATCTGGAGTAAGGGGCTCTCCGGGTGGAAGTAGTTACGAGATCCTAATGTTAGAGTTAGCAAAATCGTTTAACCTGAATGGAAGAGAGAGCAGAGTCCCAGAGTATAGACGAGGAATAAAAGATCCTAATACCACCCAATTGGCGACGTGGGCCCGTAAGCAACACAGCCAAGTTAGTAAAACGGTTTTCGGTTTCTAGACTCAACTTCGGCCAAGGAGTTGGAAAGGGGGATCCTACAGGCAGTCGGCTCTGATACCAACTTGTGACGCCCTCGATTCAATCATACACTAATCATACACGCAAATGTGTACGATCAAGATCAAGGACTCACGGGAAGATATCACAACACAACTCTAGACACAAATTAAAATAATACAAGCATTATATTACAAGCCAGGGGCCTCGAGGGCTCGAATACATAAGCTCGAATACACAAGAGTCAGCGGAAGCAACAATATCTGAGTACAGACATAAGTTAGACAAGTTTGCCTTAAGAAGGCTAGCACAAAAGTAGCAACTATCGAAAAGGCAAGGCCTCCTGCCCAGGAGCCTCCTAACTACTCCTGGTCGTCGGCGCTCTCCACATAGTAGTAGGCATCGACGGTGGCATCTGGCTCCTGGGCTCCGACATCTGGTTGCATCAACCGGAAAGAAGAAGAAAGGGGAAAAGGGGGAGCAAAGCAACCGTGAGTACTCATCCAAAGTACTCGCAAGCAAGGATCTATGCTACATATGCAACATTATCAAAGGAAGGCTGGATATGTGGACTGGGCTGCAGAAATGTCAGAATAGAGGGGAGAACCTAGTCCTATCGAAGACTAGCATCTTCTGAAAACCACCATCTTGCAGCAACAGGAGGGAGTAGAGTAGCATAAAGTAAAGTAGTAGTAGTGTTATCAACCTCGGCCAGAGATCCTTTCTCGACTCCCTGCGAGAAAGCAACCCCAGAGTCATACTATCCAGTTATCATCACAATCCATTACTCATCACAAGTATCCAGTTCTAGTTGTATCGATCGGGATACAACTCCAAGTGTCCGTTACCGTAGGATAGGCTATCGATAGATGTTTTCTTCCCTGCAGGGGTGCACCAACTTACCCACCACGCTCGATTAACTCCGGCCAGACACACTTTTCCTGGGTCATGCCCGGCCTCGGCCAATTCCGCCGCAACCCGACCTAGGATTAATAGAGAGGCCAGCACGCCGGACTAAACCTATGCCCCCAGGGGTCATGGGCCATCTCCCCGGGAACTCCTGCACGTTGCGTACGCGGCCGGTGAGCAGACCTAGCTACCTCCCTAAAAAGGCGGGAGCTTACCAGTCCAACCCGGCGCGCGCCGCTCAGTCGCTGACGTCTATTAAGCTTCGGCTGATGTATACGACGCAAAACGCCCATACTATGCCCACGTGATGGTTAGTGCTATCAGGCCAGAGGCCCCTCAGATCAAATATCCAAATCGTAGTGGATTAGGAACGCGTGGTAACAAGAAGAAACTCACGAAAGATGTGACCCCGTTGCCCTGTCTCGAGGACTTGCGGCAAGGGCTAGGAATGCCCGGCCACGCCTCGTAATTATCTCGCGGGCACCCTCCAGGTCAACCCGTCTCCACATCACTCGCAATTAAGCTCGCGCAGGTACCCCTCAGGGCCGACCCGTCTTCAGTAACATGGTTCAGCGTAAAGTCATAGTAACCATAGTAACTGTGTGTCCAAACATCAAGGAGAAAACCTGAGGAATCACCCTTGACGGATTCCACTCGATGTAATCATCAAGGTGAACGCAAGAGGAACCACCCTCGAAGTTCACACTTGAGGGGTTGCACGACAGAGCCGTATCGGAAGTGGTTAAGGCGGAATCACCCTCGATGACCAGGACCGAATAGCTACACTACAGGGTAACATCAAAAGTGCTGATGAGGTCTCACCCCCGGCACTCGATAGTAACCCAGTAGTGTCGAGCAACTAAGGGGAAAGTGATGTGCGGTGTCGGGGCCTGGTCTTCGATCCCGTTGATCGGGTCTTCAATGATGAAGCAGGGGCAACAAGGAAAAGGTGGGGGTCACTGATGGATCACTAACCAACCTATACTAAGCAGTTTAGGATAAGCAGGTAGGTAACAATAAGCAGGTTACAAAAGCAGGCTATGCATCAGAATAGGAGAAATCAATTACAGTAGCAAAATCTAATGCAAGCATGAGAGAATGGAATGAGCGATATCGGAATGATCAAAGGGGGGCTTGCCTGGTTGCTTTGGCAGGAAGGGGTCGTCGTCGACGTAGTCGATCACAGGGGCAGCATCGGTCTCGGGGTCTACCAGAGAGAAGAGGGGGAAGAAACAGTAAATATAAACCAAGCATAGCATCACAAAGCATAACATGGCAATAAGCTATGCTGGGTGTGACCTAACGTATGGCTACACGATATAGGTGAAGGGGGAATTCAACCGGGAATGTAATCCCGGTTTCGGACCTGTGTCAGACAGATGACCGGAGGGGGAAAGTTCCATGTTCAGCATGCTAGGGGCATGCGACAGATGAACGGACCGCGTAATCAGATTCGTTGGATTTTTCTGAGCAACTTTCATATAGAAAACATTTTCATCCGAGTTACGGTTTATTTTCTATGAATTTTCAAAGATTAAACCATATTCTGGATTTATTTACATTAACAAAAAAGATAAAATGATGTCAGCATGACGTGCTGATGACGTCAGCAGTCAACAGACTCGCTGACCAGGTCACACTGACCTGTGGGTCCAGTGGGACCCACATGTCAGCCTCTGTTAGTCTAACAGTATATTAAACTAACTAATCTAGGTTAATTATCTACTGGACCCCACTTGTCATAGACTAATTAGCTAAACTAATTAGTTTTAATTATTAAAACATTTTAATTAGAGGATTAAGCGGTGGGGCCCGCACGTTAGTGGCTGGGGTTGCCCAGTCAGCAGTTGACTGGGTCAACCTGGTAATAGGGGCCCATGGGGCCCGCTGGCAATGACCCTGGGGGTGGCCCCAGGTCGGCCACGTCGGCGGCCGGCGCCGGAGTTGCTCCGGCGGGCCTGCGCGCGGCGACTGAACGCCGGCGAGCGCCGGAATCACGCTGTAGTGCCCTGTTTTGTGCGTTCTTGGTCGCGTTCGAACGGGCAGAACGCACCGCGTCGATCTGTGGCATCGGTTGGTGCGGGGGCGATCGGAATCGTGGACGGCGACGAGGTCCGCGGTGGCGAGTTTTCGGGCGATGACGCAAACGGCGATGTAGCCCATAGTAGTCCAAACTAAAGCTTCGGGCGTGCTCTACGCGCGCGCGAGGACAACGGACACAGGCCCTTGACCAGAAGGTCACCGGAGATGCGCCGACGACCAAACGAGGCGTCGGTGGTTCGGGCTTCGTCGGGGTAGTGACTACGGGCGGCTAGAGAGGGCATGGGACGGCGCGTTCGGCGCAGGAGCTCACCGCGGGAGCGTGGGGTCTAGGCAGAGGGCTCGGGGAGGTCCGGTGAAGTAGATCGGCCGCGAGGTCGTGTGGTGGCCGTCGAGGAGGAAGACGAAGGGGATCCGGCGCTGGGTGGCTCCCGCCTTGAGGTCGTTGGTGCAGACGAAGCAGAAGACGATCGTGGGGCTCGTGGACACATCGGGGCGGCGAGGAGGGCACGGTGGCCGCGGTGGCGCAGCAACGCGGCGGCGACAGTGCGTCGGGGCGAGGTGAATCTGGAGAAGGGGGCGAGGCCAGAGGGAGAGAGGGGAGAGGGGGCGTCCAGGGGGAGTGAGTGGGTGCGGGGAGCCCGAGGGGTCGAGGGGACGTCACCCTTATCCCTTCCCCGACGGGGACGGCGACAGGGTTCGGTGGCGACCGGTGAGCGCGGTCGCTGGGTCGGGTGAACAGAGAGGAGGGAGGCGACCGGGGGAGGTGGGCTGCTGGGTTGGGCCGCCCAGATGACTAAGGCCCAGGGGGGTCAGGTTTTTTTTTTCTTTTCTTTTTACAGAAAAAGCATGGTAATATTTGGGCTGCCAAAAGGATTTTGTAAAATGTGGGACTTGGCCACATAATTACATTGCAATAGTTAGCACTACCACAAAAAGGTTGTGAGGCTTTTGAAATAGTTTGAAATTTTTACAAAGTAAAAAGCCATTTAAACTATTGTCTTAGCCACTGCTTTAATTGCTTTAGGCCATTTAAACACCTTGCAAAAATGTTGGTTCACCACCAATATTAACAAATGACTATTTGCCACAAGACGAACATTTTAGGTCTCATGTCTGACAAATAAGAGTTTTTGACTTTAGATTGGATTTGAATTTGAATCGGTGATTTGGATCAAGTGAAGGTTAGCAACAGTAACAATGATGACAAGGCATCATTAGAAGGGGATTACTGTAGCATGATTCTCGGGGTGTTACAGTATTGGTATTGGTTGTGTACATCTTCGTTATGCAGAGGCCGGGTGTGGGCTCATTATGTTTGTATCCTCTTGATGCTCTATTTTAAGCTAATAAAATCCATCCTTTGTCGAAAAAAGCAAACTTATGAGAGAGAGGTGAGTGAGCTTAAGAATGAGAATGAGGAAGTGAACCTGCAGAAAAGAAGCCTATTGATGATGTGAGTAAACTATTTGATTGGCAAGAGAGGCACGTACATGAGATGCACCAATAGAAGAGATGAAACGAGAATAGTGAGATGTGGACGAAGGAAGAGCTCTAGAGGGCAAACATGAAGATTGACAAGGGCATGCGGCAACAGAATATTAACTACAAGGAGCTAAGGAGCATTCATATCTCTCAAACACGTGACACATTATGGGAATCTAAAGAAGGAGACAGATGATATCAAATAGGATATAGATTTGCTTTAAGGAGGAGATGAAGAAGAGAGAATTCACCATTGCTAACCTGCTAAAAGTTGGGATATGGGAGTAAGGACAAGCTTCTCAAGATCAAGGCCATCTGAGGTGAATTAACTTTCTCGATCCAATAGTTTTTTTTTAAATGTATGAATCCAATAGTTAGCTATGTTAAGTAGTATTTGGCCTGAGAACTACATAGTTGGTCTGGGAACCTAGTGATGCTGCTTGTATAATTTGAAAATGATGATACTAGTTGTATATTCTGCAAACCTGGTTATGTTAGTGGTAATGGTCTAAGCTCGTAGACTGTTATATTAAGTGTTGACTACCATGTTAAGTACTGAACCAGTTAATGTACTATGGGTAATGAAGCCAGGATGATGTGATGTTTGATCTTGTGATGTTGATGCTTACATGGGGCAAGAAGCAAATCTTTCAAGGGAAATGAATTGATCATGTCCCTTCCCCTCATATCAGTGGTGAATCTAAAAGGAAAATGGAGGGTGGGATCAAAGATTATGCCGAGAAAACTAAACGTTCTTTCAAAGGAAAATCGGTTATCTCCCAATCATTTTGTGCAAATATACTAAAATTTCCACAGATTACTACTGAAAACATGTAGCATTTACCATATTTTTTTGTATTTTTGAAAAATATCAAATTTGAAACCAAAATTTGAATATGTTTTGCAAAATAAGCTCTCATTTGTTGTATAGAGGGGATTGTGTCAGAAATCCAATTTGGCTCCCGGAAGCACATGCTCCTGCATGCAAAAAATGATTTTTGAAATATATTAAAAAACAACAATTTTTTTATGTATTCATAGTCACATCCAAATGCTACCTACAAAGTTTTAGGCAAAAAGGCTAAACATTTTGGCATGTGCAAAAAAAAAACAAATTGAAACACCAAATGTTACCCCAAAATGCCACCCTAAATTTGGTTTTTTCACCAACGAAACACTATAGCTTCGTTTCACATGAAAATTGTCAAGCATGCTTGCGACACTAACACGAACATCCACAAAAAATTCAGTATGTTTTGAAAACATTTTATCACTTTTTTTAAGTTACTGTTAATCTGGGAGCAAATGTTCCCGGGAGCCAAAACGCCGCCCCCGGATTGTGTTCTCCATGGGGGTAGTGTTGGATTCATAAACAGTAGGGGGGCATATTTTAAGTCTTCTTTATCTTCATTCCTACAAATAATCAAACAAGACGTAAATTAGTTTGTGATAACCAGAACCAACTAGTAGCTACTGACTAGAACTTCACCCGCAAAAAAAGCTATTGACTAGAACTAAACTAGCTAAAGCGTACACCATATAATGACTGACATTTGACGACACAAAAGCACACTGCAGCACAGGACTAAACAATCAACAAAAAAAAACAAGAATGAAGAAAATGGAGAGAAAAGAAGAAATCTGCCAGCATGAAGGGGATCCTCGGCTGCCTGGGCGATGGGCGACAGCTAGGCGGTGAAGGATCTGGCAAGCACTGAAGGGCCTAGGCGACGAGCTGCCATTTTCTCCGTGCTGGCTCCCTCGGTGGGCGGCGATCTCGGAGCCTCGGATAGTATGGTAGGTCTGCGTTGTGTGTTGCCACCATGCCGGTCTCCGGCCGCCGCCACCGAACTGGTCCGGCGACTAGGTCGCGGAGAGAGCGTGCGGGCTGCCTCCATGCATCGCTAGTCGCTACACAACTCGCGCGCATGAGGGGGAGCTCCTAGTCGGCGCTTCGAGCGCTGGATGCCGTACCAGCACTCACGCGCGCGATCTCGTTTGCCGGACCATTAGCAAGGTGCTTGCGTCGCTCGATTGGTCGCTACAAGATCGATCCTCGCTCGCTCGGCTCCACTATATTTTATCTTTAACCCTGTTGACCGTGGACTTCTCAAAATTTATTTTTTTATTCGAATTTGGAAAAAGTTCATCAATTTTTGGAAAAATCATCGAATTTGAAAAAAATCATCAAATTTTAAAAAGTTCATCAATTTTGAAAAATAGTTCAACAAATTTTGAAAAAAATTCATCAACTTGGGAGAAAGTTCAAGGGTTTTTGAAAAAAGTTTGTCGTTGAAGAAAAAGTTTATCAATTTAAAATTGCGCATTTTAAGAAAAAGAAATAAATAAAAAAGAAAAGGAACAGAAAAAAGAAAAAGAAAAAGAAACACGAACCGGGGAAAGAATAAAAGAATAAAAGAACAAAAGAAGTTACTATGCATAGGTCTCCGATGTTCCCGGGGAAAGAATAAAAGAATAAAAGTACATGTCTCGAGTTCGATATGTTACCAACGCTCCATTTTTGCACTTTCAACGGATATAAGAAAAACGCAAAATGGGCCGACCCAGGTCGCGGCTAAGGTGTGCACTTTATGCGCCCGTTTGCAAAATGATCTAAAGCGTCAAATAGGAACCGCCCACGGCGACTATTTCTGGCTTTAAGCAAGACGGTAGTTTGCTCTCGCTGAAGGTTTTCCCTCTATCGCGTTGCGTTGGGCTGGACCATTCGCGCGCGTAGGAAGTAATAATAGCAGATTCTCAGAAAAATAGTTAGTAAAAATAACACAGGACATGGAAGAAAATGAATCGCAGCCGGGGATCAAACCTGGGTTTCCTAGATCCAAGATAGCGACGCTAGTCACTCCGCTCTGTGTTGAGTTCGTGATGTACTGTAGGACGCGGCCTTCTAAATGTAAAAGAGCCGATTTCCTTCATCGTCTTTTCTGTCTTATTTAGTTTTCACCATGTTTTTTTTTCATTTTCTGTTGTTTCTTTTCTTTTCCCATTTTTTGCATTTGCTTCTTCAATTTATTTTGTTTTTCATTTCTTGAGTTTTTTTGTATATGTCAAAAACATTTTTCTAATACAAGTTTAATTTTTTAAATCCAAATTTAACATTTTTTATTTCTGGTCAACATTTTTTCTATACATGTTTTCAACATTTTTCAAATGCTAGATTAACATTTTTTAAATACAAGATTAACATTTTTTGAATATATGGTCAACATTTTTTCCTTTGGTTTATTTTGTTTCCTTTTGTTTTTCATTCTACATTCTTATATACTTGCACAGCATTTTTATATACATGAACAACAATTTTTTAAATACTTGTTCAACATTTTTTCAAATACTTGATTAACATTTTTCAAATGTTTTTTGAAGATTTTTTTTTGTAATATATATAGTGTTACTATTCATCACCCAGGGTGCAGAATAAGTTATTCTTCACCCGAGGTAATCTTACGATCATTTCATAATTAAATTACGTTTGAAATTCAAATAGTTACATTTCTATTGATTTACTACGCAAAATTTGACATAAGAAAATAAAAATATAGGTCATAAGACAAGAAAATTTACAGTTTATGTGTATTTTAGACTATGTTTTTACGTTTGTAATTTTATATAACATAAAATATTTTTTACGGCGATTATATATTTCTTACGGTCTCTTTTTGCGTCAGAAATAAGACAAAACTTACGGAACGTAAAATTACGGTGCATTAATGGTAAAATAGAGGGGAGCGAAGAATAAATATTCTTCACCCAGGGTGACGAATAGCGTGATATATATATATATATATATATATATATATATATATATATATATATTTGGGCTATTCTGTTACGTGTAACAGAATATTATTCTATTACCCTACTTGAACTGATGAATTCAAGCGGTTGAACTGATGAAATTCGAGCGGTTGACTGATGCTTTCTGTTGCTCTTAAAAATTGTCTTTTTTAGTTCAAATTTTTTTATAATTTTTTTATCGAAACAGGACGTGTAATATATCGTTGGAAAGCTCTTGACATCAACATTACAATCTTATAATTTGTTTTTACAAAAAAAATTATGATTTAAGAGCAGTTTTGAAAAAACCGTTTTTTTCAAAACCAAAAACGCGAATCGTATTTTCGACTTAATTTTCAAATGATTTGTCAGAATTGACCAAATGAGATGGCGTTGGAAAGGTTGTGAAAATCCGCATCTTCCATATATCTACTTTTTTTCAAATTGTATATGATTTAAAAGTAATTTGAAAAATGGTGAAATTCTGGGCGAAATGTTTTTTCTCCTATTTTTTGCAAACGGTTTGTCGGATTGACGCAAATGATACGGCGTTGGAAAGCTATGGAAAATGCGCAACTTTTGTGTATAGAAAGTTTTTTCTAATTCCTTTCGGTTTAAATACGAATTCAAATACGGTTAAAATTGGTTTTGAACGCGGTTTTTATTAAAAAGTTTGTCGAAATGGGGCAAATAATATACCGTTGGATAGCTATCGAAAATGCAAAGCTTAGTCATGTTGAACATTTTTTGTACTTCGAAACAATTTAAAAGTAATTTTGAATAAGGTGAAACCCATTGTGTTGTTTTTTCGTGTCTAAAAAACAGAGTACTCGTACCGATTTATGTCTATGTTTGTACTGAGGTATTTTTCACAGAGTAATTTTGAATGGTTCCGAAAAAAGAATACTTTGAACGGATGTCTTTATGATTTTGTACTTGCTCCCATCTTTTAAGAGTAATTTTGAAATACGGTGAGACTCATCGTGTTGTTTTTCTGTCCGAAAAAAGAGTACTCGTACTGATCTATGTGTGTGTTTGTACTGAGATATTTTTCAGAGTAATTTTGAATGGTTCCAAGAAAAGAGTACTTGCACTGATGTTCGTATGGTTTTGTACTGAACATGTTTTCACATACTAGACTTCACTCTGTTTTTTGGGTATCATGGTCCCCGAACTTGCATGGTTTATATCGTCGAACTGAATGATGTTTTTTCAAAAGGAAATAATTTCTTGTGTTTGTTTTTTTAACTCAATTTTCTTGCAAGATGTTTTGGACTTCTCTTGTTTTGCGACTTGAACTTTTAGCATTTGATTTTTCATTGGGTTTCATTTTGTTTGAGCTTTTTTCTCAAACTTATCTGGGACGTCGTGTTGAACTTACAACTTTTTTAATTGTGAACTTGTTGTGTTTTTGCAATGCTAATATTTAGGAGAGCAGGGCGAGGACAAAGGAAATAATTTCGTGTGTTTGTTTTTTTAACTCAATTTTCTTGCAAGATGTTTTGGACTTCTCTTGTTTTGCAACTTGAACTTTTAGCATTTGATTTTTCATTGGGTTTTATTTTGTTTGAGCTTTTTTCTCAAACTTATCTGGGACGTCGTGTTGAACTTACAACTTTTTTAATTGTGAACTTGCTGTGTTTTTGCAATGCCAATATTGAGGATAGCAGTGCGAGGACAATGATAGAAGGAAGCTGCGTGTGGTGATCGTGGAAGCACTACAGGGCTGAGCCACAATGGTGGTTGATGGCAAGGCGGCACGACACGACATGCGGCAGAGAGGCATGGCGACGGGTTGGCGGCGCACTGACATGACACTTGAGATGCGCCTGCTGGACTGACCTCCTTGTCCCCTCTGGAAAGATCAGTTGCAGAACTTGGACATTTTCTTGGAAGTCAACGTCACAGAATACCAAAAGCTAACCATCTTTTATTTTTCAAACTGATCATTGTTTTTAATTCATACTGATCAATATTTTTGATTCAAACCATTTTTTTATTCTTGCATGCACATCAAGTTGTCATGTACTATACCTTCTTTGAAGAATTAGCAATCATCTCATCATATATAGAAATTTTCTTCACACATATAATACATGTACATGAATAACATATACACAACACCGACTGCAAATTTTCATACATGAATGACATATACACCACACCGACTGCACATTTTCTTGCTATTAGAAGCCTCTTCAGATTTAATGGTTTGTACTGGGCATAACAAATTAACCAAAAACCAAATTACAAAGGTCAAAGTTCTTGAATTACAGACCAAAAAACAAGCAAAGAAAGGATAGATAGAGGATTGACAGGGTTTAAGAGAGATCAATTGCAATACACTTTCACTCCATTTTCACTCAGTAATAGCATGACTGAATAAGTAGTTCAATACTGGAGCAATTTTTCCTTTTAGTATCGTTGGGCACAAGCTCCTTGAGGAAGCTTGCGTGGTCAATAGCACGTTGGTCCTGCAATTGTGTCGACATGGAGGAGCCGCCTCCAGGTCAACCCGCAACAGGGTAACTTATCTGCACTACAACAAATCAAAAGTAGTAAATGCACACATTTTGGACATACAAGCATAATGGAAATTTGCAGAAATAACATGGTGTATCCTGATACAAAGTACTGATGCTTTGGGAATTTTCGAACAGAGAAAAGAATTGCAGGCGGCTCAAAGCGTCAAGAGCAGAAGAGCATGGGCTCACCGGGGAAGGAGGTAGACAGACGACAGTGGTTGGCCCAGCGCCCGGCTCACCGACAGGCTTCAGTTCGGGCTGGATTCATCAAAGATGTCAAGCTTATAAGCACTGCAAGAACAACCAAGATTGAGAGAATACACTGAGCACCATGTCTAATTCTCAAGTTAGTGGTTGGTCCAATAAAATTACGAGGTCAGTGCTTCCATAGAAGTAACGAGATCAAGCTTAGTTCTTAGGTTACAAATTTGTAAATACTAGTACTGCTACCAGCATTTACAAATACTGGTGAACTTGAACTACGCACACCTACTCAACTGCTCCATGCCACCGTCCCGCTGCTCATCAATACACTTGCTACCTGCTCGTTGTCGTTGGACGTACCCTGCACACACACAATAGCCACCAATTAGCATGCACAAGTTCATGTACAGTAACATTACAAATTCGCAACGAAACATAAAAAAATATGTACTTTGAAATAATTCATTTTACTTTCCAAATACTTCATTTGTTTCAAAATATGAACTTCTATATTTATTTCCTTAGAACTTATTATGATTTTCCTCCAAACTACAAAAAACATGATTGGTTTACTTACCCACAAAATACTTGAAGTATGTCAAATGAAAAAACATCCCCAGGCCTGGAAGTGAGAAAACACATTACACTCATCGAGGTAGATATCATTCTGTGCATACCTTACCAGAGACCACATAGGATTCCAAGATCCTGAATTGCTAACCACTCCAAATAAACTCTTAACTACTTAGGACAAGTTTTTTTGAACTGACATTTCCCATGTTTTTTTGGTGCGTGTCTTTTCCCAAATCTTTTTCCGACCCTCTTCTCTGAACTTCTATATTTTATTTTTCATGAACTTTTCAAGTTACCCTAGTTGAACTTCTAGCATTTTCTTTCTTTTACTAATTTTGCTTTGTCCAATATCATCTTTGTCTGGTAGTTTCCCATCCATCTCACTATGTTCAAACTTTTGGCAATCTGGAACCTAAACTCTCTGTGAAAACACATGCTCCAGTATAATCTGAGACGCCAACTCAATCAAAACAATCAGTACTACTCACATCTATTAACAACGGCTTGAGATGCTTCATGTATAGGCTAGTGCAAGCTACTAGTACTAGGCATCCGGCGTGGTTGGAACAAACAAGATGAACAAGTGATTTAACGGAGCAACACTACATGCATTAATAGGAACATCACTATGTACCTGGAGACGGCCACAACAGCAAGCAACACATGCGACTACGCCAAACTTAACCATGGTGAGGCGGCCACCAGCAGCGGACCGTCACCGAAGCCCTCGTTGAACAGACACATGCGACGAACACCTGCATTTTGTTTTCATTTTTCCGTTGCCAAAGTGCTCGCTCCACACGTCCCTACAGTTCAAACCCACATAAACCAAATTGTTATGTCAGGACTGATACAAGACTATGAGTTAATGGAAATGCAGTTAGCAGTATGTACAGATACTACAAAATATCGCTTTAGTGTTGGCAGCATAAGACATAAAACTTTCAGTGACTAGAGGAGCCTTTTACAAGCAAGCCAACCAACTTACGTGTCATCCATCTTCAAGGCCTTTGTGCTAGACGCAACATCCCAGAGTTTAACAATGCAATCAGCCAATTCAGATGCAAGTAATGCTCCCTCACAGCTATATAACAAAGGAAGAATTGTTTAACTACGATGATTCGTTGGTATAGCAGATTACCATGCAATTAAGTAATTCTACTTCTCCAACAAGTAACATCATATGTAGCTAGACAGAACAGTACAACATGACACATCACTGAAAGACAAAAAATGTACCTTTTAATACAGAAGAACTATCAGTGGTATTCGATATAATATGTTGTAGTTTACATATACTGAAAACACTTTGTCTATATATCCCTGTCTCCTTGTCTGAGCTTCAGTTTGGAACATAGTGTACGGAGTAGCTCAATTCGTTCTGTATGAATGTTTAAGAGGAAAACCAACCTTGCATTGCAGGAGAGAAGAGAAGTCTATGGGCGTGGGGAGACAACGATGTCCGTTACCCTCCGGCGCCGACATCCAGTAGGGAGCCTGGCAAGATGTTCAGAATCAGTTTCCCCCTTTGTATGTAGCAAGTAACAGAAGATGTTCAGAATCTAAAGTCAGAAGCTCAATAACCTTGAACATTAGTCTAGTTTTCTCCTTTTCTCTGCAAACAAATACAGGAAAAATCTAAAAAGAATGCATTCTTTTAGTCCTCACACACCAAAGAGAAATCTGAAAAAAATGTTGAACTTTCACAAGCATAACAACCTGCTACGTGAGCATGTTGTGGAACTAAACAATCACCACAATCCAAACCGCAGGGGGGCGAATCATGTACATTATTGCACATCAAATTCTTTTTTGAACTGCTATGTGCTTACAATTTGTCCGTTGGCCGTGGATCTGTTCCCCGCTGAAACAAGCATGATTCACAAATGACCTATATTTCTATCATTAGTACATACTTGTCATGAACTGACGGAATTACACAAGTAGACCAAATATGAACTAGATTATACAAAATTCTACAGAAAAAAGTGCATGGCTCCTCCTTGTGCTGCTCTTGCAGTAGAGAGTAGGTGAGGTGGAAGATGGGGTCCTAACCTGCGGTTCCTACCGGCGAACTGACGGACTGACGAACTCAGCATAGTCGGAGGGGCGGCCGCGCTCGGGGTCCAGCAGGGGCGGCTCATTGCCGGAGATGGGACGCGAAGGGCCCCCAGCGCGCTGGGCAGGGGACTAGCGACGGCGGCGCGTGGAAGATGGCGGTGGGGGAGGGCCTGGTGGCGCGCTGGGGAAGAGGGCCAGTGGGGGTGGAGGGGCGAGCGCTGGAAGCATGGGGCGGCGGCGGATGGAAGCAAGGGCGCGGCGGTCGCGTCCGGCTGGGGGCGGCGACACCCGGTGGTGGGGATGAGGATGGCGGCGCGTGGCGACCGGGCGAGGGCGGCGGCGCGTGGCGGTCGGGCGAGGGCGGCGGCGCGCGGCGGTCGGGCGGGGGCGACTGCGCACGGCGGCGGGGTTGGGGGTGACGGCGCACGACGGCGGGGTTGGGGGTGGCGGCGCGCTGGAAGAAATGGGATCGGGGCTCGGGATGTGGTGGATGGTGTGTGGAATGAATTCTTCGCGCGTGCGTATATAGGGACGGATGGTAACAGAATAACATTCTGTTACTAGTAATAAAATAGTCCAGTCCTATATATATATATATATAAAACATTTTAAAGTATAAATAAAAGTAAAAAAAGAAAGCCAAAAACAAAAAACAAAACAAAACAGAAAACGGGGTGGTGTTTCCGCGCGTGGGCCGGCTTCAGCGAGGGGTGCGCTCCTGTCTCGCTTAATGCAAGACATAGGGGCGCTCGGAACCGCCCGCCCGATGTTTGCTCATGCGGCCGTGCGGGCTGACTAATTTGCTTACATGGGCCGGATGGTCTACTTTTGCTGGGCTGGGCCTATCGATGCTTAGTAGTAAAAATAATTTTGTGATTTTGGACGTTAGGCTCGAGCCTATGTAACCCTCACCGGTAGATTCGTCACTGCCTCAAATATAACGCACGAGGTGATGCAGGAGCAGATTCCCCCCAAAAAAGGTGATCTAGCAGCTGCGTAACATCCCATTGTCGGGAGCACTGGATATTTTCCCCTCCACAAGCCAGCGGAGTCGATTAAAATGAATTTCAGCCTTCTGTAAAGTCATTCTTTAGTTTGTAGATATTTGCTCTTTTTGTCAGCTTATTGCACTCACAATATTGTTCTTTTTTTCAAAACCAAATTGGGTTGGCCACCACAAAAACGAAAGATCAACCCTGGCCGCCGGTGTCGGCATTGCAGTTCTCGGGGACAAAGTAGACCCCGCCGGCGGCAGGGTCGTAGATGAAGCGTGTGCCAAGTTGCTGTATCGCGCCGATGATGGTGATGTGTGTGCTCGGTGACACGGCGAGGCAGATATCTTACTCTTGCGTGATGAACATCTTATTCGGCGAGAGCATAAGGTCCTGCTCGTGCTCGAAGTGCAACATCACAGTCGGCAACTGCGAGAGGATGGCACGGGTCGCGCAGAAGCAGAGGCCGAACTTGGTGCGGGGCACTCGCATCACCCCGATCCTCCTACCATGCTCCGCCAGGGTTCCAAATAGGAACCGCCCACAGGAGTGCCGATTTTTGGAGGCCGAGCTCCAGTGAGCTCGGTATTTTGAAAAAAAATCAAAAAGTGTATCTAAAAGTTCGAAAAAAATCTGAAAAAAATTCCATGAAAACATATATGTATTCCGCAAGAACGTGTTAAGTTTCGTCGAAAAAATGCTGTGATTTGTAGGCTGTACAAAAATAACAAATTTCTGGTCCAATAACAAAAATAAAAGGCCCATTAAAAATGTGTATTTGTCTTTTTTCTCTACGCCACACGTAAACGTATAATGCTGTGAAATTTTGCATATACATAGCATACATGTGCATGTGTGTTCAAAAAATAAATTTGGAATTTTTCGCACTCCAAAAAAGTAAAATATGAAAACGAGCACACTGGAGCTCGGCCTCCGTTGGCATTTTCCGCCGCCCACAGCGACTATTTATAGCTTTAAGCGAGACTGTAGTTTGGTCTCACTGAAGGTTTTCCCTCTATCGTGTCGCGTTGGGCTGGACCATTCCCGCGCGTAGGTAGTAATAATAGCAGATTCTCAAAAAATAGCTAGTAAAAATAATACATGACATGGAAGAAAATGAACCGCAGCCAGGGATCAAACCCGGGTCTCCTAGATACGAGATAGCGACGCTAGCCACTTTGCTCTGTGTTGAGTTCATGATGCACTGTAGGGCGCGGCCTACTTAATGTAAAAGAGCTAATTTTCTTCATCAATTTTTCTGTTTTATTTAGTTTTCTCCACTTTTTTTTCTGTTTCTTTTGTTTCTTTTCTTCATTTTTTTTCATTCTTCACATTTGTTTCTTCAGTTTTTTCTTTGGTTTATTTTGTTTCTTTTTCATTTTTCATTTCTTTGGTTCTTTTATTTTTGTTTTCATTCTATTTTTTTTGTATATATCAACAATAGTTTTTTAATACAAGTTTAACACTTTTTCAATACAAATTTAACATTTTTCTTATTTTTGGTCAACATTTTTTAATATATGTTTTCAACATTTTTCAAATGTGGATTAACTTTTTTCAAATACAAGATTCATATTTTCTGAATACATTGTCAACATTTTTTCCTTTGGTTTATTTTGTTTATTTGGTTTTTTTGTGTCTTTTAGTTTTTCATTCTACATTCTTATATACTTGTTCAATAGGGTAACACTATTCTAAGCTGAGTGTAGAATAGCTTATTCTACACCCCAATAAGCTATGCACAAAATCTAGTTGAACGATGTATAAAATTTAGTAATTATGAAATACTTTTTTTTACTATCCATGTTTTTAATTTCCTACATTGTCAAAGAATTTACTATGTTTTTTACTATCCATGTAACACCATATAATATTTTAAAATATAAACAAAAGTAAAAAAGCCAAAGAAACAAAAAAGTGAAAAAAAAACAAAACAAAAAACAGGGTGGTGTTTCCTGTGCGCGTGGGCTGGCCCAACTGGCGGTTCCCTTCAGCGAGGGGTGCGCTCCTGTCTCGCTTAATGCAAGACATAAGGGCGCTCAGAACCGCTCACATGATGTCTACTCATGCGGTCGTGTGGGCTGCCTAATTTGCTTACATGGGCCGGATGGCCTACTTTTGTTGGGCCGGGCCTGTCGATGCTTAGTAATAAAAATAATTGTGATTTTGGACGGTAGGTTCGTGCCTATAGAACCCTCACCGGTAGATTCGCCATTGCCTCAGATATAACCCACCAGGTGATGCAGGAGCAGACCCCCTCAAAGGTGATCCAGGAGCTGCGTAACATCCCATTGTCGGGAGCACCAGATATTTTTCCCTCCACAAGCCAGCGGAGTCGATTAAAATGAATTTCAGCCTTCTGCAAAGTCATTCTTTAGTTTGTAGATATTTGCTCTTTTTGTCAGCTTATTACACTCACAATATTGTTTTTTTTTTAAAACTAAATTGGGTTGGCCGCTACAAAAACGGAAGATCAACCCCGGCCGCTGGTGTCGGCATTGCAGTTCTCGGGGGCGAAGTAGAGCTACCGGCGGCAAGGTCGTAGATGAAGCGCTTGCCCAGTTGTTGTATCGCGCCGATCATGGTGATGTGTGTGCTCGGTGACACGGTGAGGCAGATGTCTTGCTCTTGCGCGATGAACAACTTATTCGGCGAGAGCATGAGGTCCTGCTCATGCTCAAAGTGCAGCGTCACCATCGGCAACTGTGAGAGGATGGCACGGGTCATGCGGAAGTAGAGTCCGATGGTGGTGACTGGTGCGGGGCACCCGCGTCACCCCGATCCTCCTACCGTGCTCTGCTAGGGTGTGCTCTAGGATGTCGTACGTAGCCTTGACCATCACACCCTAGGGTGTCCCGGCGTCGATCACGCACCCGCTATGCCACCTGCCGTCGTCGAGCTGTCGGTGCCTGAACACCTCCACTAGGTTGCTGTGCAGCCGCGACCCGTCGACGCTGATGCCGACAAGGTTGACGAAGTAGGAGCTATCCTCAGGGTAGAGCATCCTGGTGCTCCTCAAGTGCCTTGTGTCCACCGGGATGTCGTTACCGAAACGGAGGAAGCCGTGCTGGTTTGCCGACCCGGGCACAAAGAGGCAATAGGAGAAGCGATGCAAGCCGTCACGATGAAGGAACCAGATGAGCGACGGGTCCGTCTTACCCAGGCCAAAGACGCCAGCGACCACCCCATGGCACTTGAAACTCGTGGTGGTGTGTGCGCAACCAATGACGATGGTAGGAATGACAACCAACATGGCGCCGTGGCCCGAGGCCGCGAAGGATAGTGTCTCTGCGCCTAGCACCCCACTCGCCTGCGAGCCACCGGGGAGGGTGGGGGTGGCATGGAACCTACACACGTTGTGCCCCGGTGGCGAGCAAATGTGGTTCGTGGGTGCGAGTGGGTGGAATGACGGCGAGGTCGCCGGGTTGAAGGGCGGCGACACCTGCTAAAACGGGTGTTGGATCGGCACACACTGCATCCATGTCAGGCTGCTGGTCATCTCCATCGCGAGGGTGTACGTATGGTGTCCATGGCCCGTCCCGACACTGGTGGCGACGGTGTACCTCCCTTGGAAAGGGTGCACGTGCGGCCGAAGCACAGTGGTGTCGAGCCCAATTGGCCCGTTTAGGTGCAGGAAGCCGTCGTAGTTGACGTGGATGGTACTGTTCCAGCCGGGGCTGGGGACCAGGCGCATGCTGAAGCCACCGCTACACCCTGTTTTGGCATTAGCAACAACGACGGCGATGAGGACGAGGTGGAGGAGTGCCGCAAGCACTAGAGGGAGGAGGAGAGCGTGCGCGGCGAGCTCCATGGATGGTACCCGTCGCAACAATGCAGACAAACTGTGGCTGGCTAATCTGTTGGCTCGTGCACACAATAGTGAGTATGATTTTATCTCGACAGCCGGACTGTTGGAGGTGGGTTTGGCTGCATTTACTATGAACCAACAATTCTTTGTTCAGATTTGCGTATCCCTTGCACACTTCATATAAAGAAGGGTTTGACCGCATTTAATGTGAATAAAAAGAAAATCCCGGGTTGGGTTTCACGTACCTTGCAACCCTCCATGTAAATGTGGGTATGGCTGCATTTATTAGGAATCCAACATTCCTTGTTGAGATTTTCATATCTCTTTCACAACCCACGTAGAGAGGAGGATTTTCCTGCATTTATTATGAGTCGATAATCGCTTGTTGAGTAACTTTTCCACACGTTCATGTACGATGAATTAATTTATGTCATTTCTTTGCGCACAAAGGTCCGAGAAGGTTTCATAGTTCAAAGCAGCCACATTGCAAAAGCTCAAACAAGGACGTAAAAAGAAAGGAAATTACAACCAGTCTGGACATTTTCATGAGGGCCCTAATCTTAGAATATAAAATGTAATTGGGTCCAAATTGCAGCTCCGATGGAGGTCCAAGCCTTGTCGTCGCTGTACACGACACAACTTCCGACAATATGACCGCCACCACTGTATCTCGAGCAGCTACGCATGCCAGGGAAAATAGAAGTGGCAACCACACCGTCTCTACACTGCCTCCCTTTCGGCAGATCTGCCGGGAGGGAGCTAGTAAAATGCGAAAGTTCCACCCTTCGCCAGAGGATTTGCCGGAAAGGCTATGAAAGAATGCCATCGAACGTTCTGCGGGTGCCAAGGCTCCATCGCAAACATTGAAGAAGGATCACCAGCACCCAATCGACGGGATCCCGACCTTATCTCGCCCCGTTGTTGGTCCCAATCAGCACGATGGTGACTCAAGAATGAGCCGAAAGAGTAGGCAATCCTCCAGATCAAGGAGGCATGCAAAATTATTAGTGGTGACGCCAGTGTTACATCCACCGACAAGTTCAAGCCCAAGTCCATGGAGCACCGCGATTGGAAGGGTGTTACATCCACCGAAAAGTTCAAGCCCCAACCTAAGGAGCAGTGCAATCGGAAGAACAACACTCGCTAGCTGCCACACGCTGCTCTAGTACGGCGGTGGCGCTCTCCAGTCTGGCATGAAGCCAAACGTCACTGTGGCAGGCGACCTAGACCTATTACTATGTACATGGACCCCCCTGCACCTCTCCCTCCTCTGCTCCAGGCCGGCATCACTGCCAGAGAATAAAGGGGACCGGGTCGGGCCCTGCTCATGAGAGATTCAAACAAGGAGTTTGCTGGTAGTACTAGCTTATTTTATTCACTATAATTCACTAACATTTTTAACCATTCAATTTGATTTGCTTCTTGATTCGTGTTGCATTCCCCTTCCTCATATTTTTCTATCTACTGTTGAGCTTTCTATACCTGGAACTATTGTTGGCCCGTCAGTAGCAACAACGGTTGATAAGGTTACCTGCTTAAGGAGTTTGCTGGTTAGCGGTCACAATAGAGATGAGAGAGAGCGAGGCATCAACGTTGTTCAGATGTATTGCTCACCTGCCAAAATTAACTGGAACCGCTCCAGACTCGGACGTGAAGCGTAGGAGCGTTACGAGTTCAAGTAGCACAAAGCAGAGAGGAAAAAAATAATTTCAAAATGAAAGGAGTTCCGTCGCGGGGACTTGAACCCAGGTCTCTCGGGTGAGAGCTGAGTATCCTAACCACCTAGACTACGACGGAATTGTTGCAGTTGCAATACTAAAACATATCTATTTAGGTGGTATGTCTATCATGTACACAACACAGAACAACACGAACGTTAGAGCTGAATCGCAGCTTTGCTTGAATTCGGACAAGGGTGGCAACATCCCTGAACCGAGCAAAGGCTATATTTGCTCGTTGTAGCTCTCTTTGATCCATAACACATCAGAATTTACCATGGCGACGCATGATCGAATACCAATTAGGGAGAAAATTCGAGCAATATGCCTCCCAATTGATAGGTAGAAGTTGAACCCTACAATTGATCAAAGTCTGGAATCATCAACCATCAGTGTCTCTCAGCCATATAAATATCAAAAGGTTCCATAAAGGTCACCATAACAAAGTAGCAATTAGCTCATCAAGCAACTAATAGCTTGCCAAGGCTTAGCTTTTACAGGCATTTGCTTTTACCAAAGAAACTAGGAGGAAGCAAACTAAAAATATAGATAACTGTCCATCACCGAGAGAAGCATCCTGAAGCCTTAATAGTTAACACTACGAAAGAGATTATTGAGATTCAGGTTCAGGGTGAATCTGTCTTTCTTTTATCAACTAGTAAAGAGGAGGAGCTTGCATGTCGAGTCTTCAATGAAATTAGTCTTTAAGAACTAAGACTTTAAGTTGCACCACATCTGATATATTCTTAAAAACAATATAAAGCCCCGACGAAAGAACTTCATTTATAGACAAACTACCTGATACTGATTGGAGAAAGAAAAATGACCTCGCCAGTTTTGCCTGTGAGAACAATGATAAAATTTCTCAAGTCCCATAGGCAGCCATGTCGCCATCCACATCTACACGCCGGTCTTGATTGCTGCAGAGAAACACTCACTGGACCCACCTCCGCTGCTGGTCTCGACGTTGTGCATGAATCTTGGTTTGTTGTTGTATGGTGAACAACACATGGAGGGAGCCACTAGAGTGGAGAGAGCCGCCGGCTTGGAGGGAGCCCCATCAAATTGGCGTAAGACAACAGTTGGTGCTTAGGATTCATGGTGGATAAGGATTATATAAGGGAGGCGTGTGACGTTCGATGCAGTTCTCTAGAATCAACAAGAGTGCACGCATTTGATGAAAATCAAGAACAAAAAATGACATCTCCAGCTCCAGTAGTTGAACATCGTCAGCAGTTGTACCACCATGGCTTGCTATTTTTAGAGGGTTTTGCTGTTGAACTTGAACAACTGTTGACATTTCATCCCCAGGCCCCACTAGTTTGGACACCTGTGGCTGTGTATGAAATTCCTCATGAATGAGTTTTTTTAATCATGTCCACCATCCTGTCCATCATCCCGAACACATCCGGATCCTTTACCCAAATGAGTCTGAGAAGATGCACCCCCGAAGTATGAATTTTTATCATCCCTGGTTGACAATTCGAGAATCTCATTCTGGACTAGGTCCCAGATCAGCTGCGCCCAGCCAAACTTATGCGCTAACCCCACCATTGCTTTCTCAATCGCATCCGACACATTTGACGACAACATGTCTTTGACATGGAACTCGGGGTGGATACACATTTCTATGAATTGCAAGACGGTGTAGGTACCCGCGTCCGAGTTCAAGTTGGGAGGGAGCTCCTTGTGCTCCGTCATGGGTTGGAGTTCAATGTCTGTTGTGTTGAGGAAGGACTCGCGGTTGACATTGACGTGGGTCCCCCAGATGTAGGCGCAGGACTAGTAGCCCCATCGCCTCTGCAGGTGGTAGGAGACGACGAGGTGGAAGACGTGGTCGTGTCGGGGGATACAATCCGAGAGTTGGAGTCACGTGAAGTCGAGGATGCTGAGGTGGCAGAGGGCGGCCTCCGTATTATGGTCGTTGGGCTAGCCCCGGAGAGAGGATGGCGACTGGTAGATGTGGAACTCGGCGGTGGGAATTTCCTCGGACCTACCGCAAACACTTACCATGGCCGTGTTGCAGATCTTTTATGAAATTGTGTTGTCATACTACCGTTCTACCTTCATAAAGTGCATGTCATGTGCACGATGCCTATGATGGGTGTGTTGGGAATGATACTATGCATGCACTATAGGAGGAGCTAGATCTGTATAGAATGTGGGAACAAAAAGAACTAAAAGTGTTGCACAACTTCTAATAGAATGTGCGTGTCATGCATTGTACAAGATATGCCTTACATTTCCAGGGACAAAAGGAATTACAATCACACACATGTTCGTGATCAGTGCATTACTAAAGCTTTGATTGTTATGTTCTTACAAAATAAAAGCTTGTACTGATATATGAAAAAATGTTAGACTATGAATAATAGTAATGCAAACATCAAAATTAAGCACGGGGATAAAAAATAAACCTGTAGATGACTCGCAATATTATCTCTAGTGAGGCAATCCACATTCATCAGCTCCAATATCTTATTTGGAGCAGCCTCTACAAAAATGTCATCAAAATATTTGTTAATGATAAATACCAAATAACCACAAGTGTTGTGTCAATGAATGAGGCAAAAAATATGGTGTCTTACTATCAAGGCCGATCTGGTTGATAGCTTCTAGAAACTTGTTATGAAGCTCAATTGTCCATTTCACCCTTGTATTCTTGTGGGTAGTGGATGCACGAGTGCTCTCTTTGTTCTCGTTAGAACCATCTTTTTCATTGCTCTTACTCTTGGAGTCCTTATTCTTGGCAAGCGTCCCAGGATGTACTCTCTGGTCGTCATCATTATCTCTACTCATGTGGCTTATTGCTTGGGATCTTCTCCTACTTTGAACATGCTGCCATATGTTTTTGAGCTCGTTGGTATGCACTGGCTTCATCAAATAGTCACACGCCCCATGATTTATCCCCTTCATCACGGCCTTCTTGTCGCAATCCACTGATAGCACTGCATGCCATACGACCAACGGCTTAGCTTTGGAATTCAAACGTTCACAAAAATCTATTAACCGAACATAAATTTTGTCTAAGTGCTTATAGACAGAAAAATGAGTTTGATGTTTTCCAATGTGTCGTGCAAGTGGGGAAGCAAATATGTTACACATGATTTTCAAATGATATCACGACTACAATAAATCTGATGTTTCAATGCAAACTAAATGGGAAAACATTCATACACTCAATATAATGGCTAAAAAAAAGCATAACACAATGCCTAAACCATCATCACAACATGTTCCAACTAGGTAAATCAGATCATCACATAAATCTATTGGTGAACCACAAGATCAATTACTATTGTTGACCATGTTTCTCTAGCGTACTAGATAACAGTTGTCGACCCAAACAATGTTCTGAGCATGGTAAGCGGTCACACATATTAGTTTTTATATGGTAAGCAGTATTATCTATGGGGATTTTATTACAATTTAGGAAAATAAATATTTGTGGTTGCACTTTCTGTCAAAAATAATGTAACAGCATAATAGTTTTCTAGTTTAGCAAAACTAATCTGCATGATTTTTATATGATACATGGGTGACCTACTCAATGTATCTTCTTAGAAGTGGCACTCCTACTTTATATGCTATTCTTAAGAGTAGATAGTTTTAACTACTAACAAACTCAAGGAGATTAAAGATGCATAATCCTTGAATAATGTCAGTACAACTTCTCTGTTTTTGGAATTGTATTACTCATGCCACCATAGAAAACATGTATGGTGCAATTGTATAATTTCTGTAATTGGAAGGACTAGAAATTTAAGATAGTTTAGAAAATAATTAAATATAATTTGGTCATATCACGAAAAAGATATATTATAGATTTAATTCTTATGACTAGGATTTTACAATTTTTAGGATACCAAATTAAATTATGTCCATAAATGCACCCATCAAACAAGTACATAGTGGGGTCTACATTACATTGGAATGATAATTACCCATATATATCGTATGCATGATACTGAACTCTAGACTTCCGCATTAATTATTAAATTTGTAAAAACAAATGTATATAGAATGCAGACGACATCTTTGCATGCAATTGGGTGATAAATTGATCGAAAATAGAAGCAGTTCCTATAGAAAAAACACATCTTGTTGCTTGATTATTTGGAATGCATGACCATGTCTCTAGCATACTAAACACAATCAACACAATTATTGAAATCAACAATTATAATGGAATCTCATAACTCATGTGCTAACCTATCCACGTCCATTCCCCTCCCCCACTAGCCATTCGATCTGATGGATGTATGGTTAGATAGGATCCTATTAGTTCGGGTGATGAACCGACACCACTATGTATGGATCCTGCGCTCCCCCTCCTAACTCATGTGTCGATCCACCTCAGTTCTGCTACCTGCCCTGCCGGCCATCCAATCAAAAGGATGAACGGTTAGATGAGATCTGGATCCCACGCCCCCCTCCTAACTCATGTGTCAATCCACCTCTCCTCTGCTATCACACTGGCCATCCGATCGAGCGGATGAACGGTTAGATGGGATCCCGCTGGTCTAGGCTGGGGACCCTACTCTTTAGATCTTCTCAAAGCCCAAGTTCAAAATAGTGTGCGCATGCTGTGCATCTGTATGTGATTTCATAAAGTCATCCTAAAAATATAGGATCTCACATGCTGCCCAATTAAAGGAATAAATATACTTTTAGTGTATCTTTGAAGATTCAGGAGTAAAAGTACTCCTTAAAAACAATTGTACATGCAAAAATAGAATTAGGACTTCGGGTTGAGTAGTGAGTGTACTGATGACGGGCAGATCCATCTCGAGGCCGATGAGCTCGAGGAGCTGGAAGCCGTCCATGTCCGGCATGCGCACATCGGTGAGGACCAGGTCGAATTGCTCCTTCCCCGCCCTGAGTATCTTCAGCGCCTTCTTGGCATCCATCACCATTGTTGCTGCATAGCAGCGAGCATTATTCAGAGAAACAAAAAGGCTCGGATTCTGATCTAATGAACCATGGCAAAGTGGAGAGATCAAGAGACTCACGCTGGTACTTGCAGTGGCGCAAGAGGACCTCTAGTACCTTGAGGCAGACACGGTCGTCGTCCACCGCGAGCACGCGCAACCCCTCCGGGAACTTGTCCTCCGCCGCATCCTCCATCATCTGCCTCTGGTTCCCACCCATCGCGGCCATGTTTTCCCAACTTCTTCCCACCTGTCAAAGAAAACACCATCAAGAAAAGAGTGATTAAGAAACAACGGGGAGGCAGCAATGTAAGAACATAACCCGAAAACCTCTATTGGATAGGTCCCTCCTTTCCCACCTCTATTAAGAAACAACGGGGAGGCTTCCTCGCTGTAGGCAGAACAGAACTGCAGATTTCAGAGGAGAGCAGGACTGCAGTGGTGAGATGGGCTGGAAGATGCGGGGGTCTATTTGTAGGAGGGGAGGAGGGGTGGGTGGAAGGAGTTGAAGTCTTGCGCTCCAGAGGTCAAAGACTTTCTTACTCCATAATTTCTGCAGCTACTGCATTTGTTTTGGCGATGTCAATGTTTGTGTCTGCTTGTGCCATCGGCCCATGGTTCCTCTTCCATGAGAGGAGAGCAAAACCACGGGCCGTCTTGTTATTTTTTTGCTTTGTTGTTTTCTCAGCAAATGTTCGAGCACGAAGATATCATCTGAATTACAAAGGAGAGTAGTCTCTTGCTTTGTTCGGTTGCATGGCCATGGAGAGAGTATCCTTTTACTTCCTTTGACCGGGACGGATTGAGAGTGCCTTCATCGTCTCAAACGGTGAAAATGTGGTCCGTACGAAATATTATCGCGCGTTTAAAAAGAAGAGAGAAAGAACTACAGAGATCGAAGGTGTGGATTTTCTGTGGTCCAGGCAATGGATGTCTATAGTTTCTGCCGTTTTTGGTTTCGTTCCCCTCCATCAAATTTCCCTTTTTGTTTCCATTGCATTCGCAAATGTCAACATATCTGTTCCTGGCATAGCCCATGACCCAGTCTATGTTCCTGGTTGTGTTTTTGTTGCTTTCTCACCTAATGTTGGAGCTACATGATATTTATCATCTGTATTCAAAAAGGGCTCTTAGCACTGTTCAGGTAATATCTCAGATTAATGCCTTCACCACAGGTCATATCTCAAATTAATGCCTTCGCCTCAATTCTAATGAAATTATTCTGATGCACCGAAAGCGTATGTTCATTGTCTCACTAATTGCATCACGCTGTGATATTATGAACTAATAGATGGTTGGTTCAATGAGTGAGGCGATTTGGAGCCCAGGGCCAATAAGCCCATATTTTTTTAAAAAAAATTGTCTCAAAGTTAGCACGTTCGCCTACACTGGACTGCTGACATTCGCCTTGACCGTGCCGTGCGCGTTGGCCGGTGTGGTGCTGGTTGTGCCCATGCCCGTGCGTGGGAAGGGATGGAGGAACGATGACGAAGGAGACGATCTAGCTACCTCCTCATGTCGCTCAACGAGGAACCATGGGAGACGACGACGACGTGCACATGCATCGGGGCCGGCTTCGTCCCATGCTTCCTGCAGCTTCATGGTCGACGGTAACGAGCCGAGGAGGTGCTCCATGGTGACGCTTGGAGACGGGCGATGGTTGACGGAGGTGGTCTACGGTGGCCGACGGAGGCGGCGCTAGTCGTGCCCTCATGCAGCTTGAGCGGGTGGCGGCTCAGGGTGATGGGAAGAGAGAGACTCTGCGTCTAAGTCCTCTCCTCTCCCCTAGCGACTTCGTATTGGTCTTGGGCCAAAAGTCAGTCCAACCGAGCTAGACCGGTCCAAAACCAAAATGGACAGATTGAGCTTCGGGCCGGAAATGGCAGCTCAGATGCCTTGGGACGACATCACAATCCAAGATATTTGGCATTGATCTTTTTTGTTTATTTATTGCACTCTCCAAAACTGATGACAGCAAATTGGGTTAGCCATTACAAAAACGAAGGAATCAAGTCTGGCCGCCGGTGTCGGCATTGCAGTTCTCGGGGGTGAAGTAGACCCTGCTGGCAGTGAGGTCGTAGACGAATAGGATGCCCAATAGAAAAAAAAACAGAGGAGAAGGGTAGGAGTCAATGGCAAACAAATGAAAGGCTAGTCCAAGAGGAGAAGAAAAATAAACAACCCAGGGGACAAGGGTGAGGGGCACAGGTGGGATGGTGGAACAACAAATATAAGGTGACTGTATTTCTCAGCCGCCTGAACTATAGGCGCGCGCTATGTTTTACCCTAAGAGGCCAGGAGTGCATATTGAAATCCCCAACATTGGTAAGACCCGTTCCTCCAAAAGATTGCTAAGACAAACCCCAATTGACCAAGTGGTATTTACGAACATCTCCCAAGTTACAAAAAAAGTCTCATTTGAGAAGTGATGGAATTTATGCCCATTTTGGGAATTTTGTGAGAGACATTAAGTAAGAAGGGATTAACACGCAAGTGCAAAGCATGACAAGTCTTCAGTGCGGTCTTTCGGTGATGCTAAGTAAGAAGGGATTAACACGCAAGTGCAAAGCATGACAAGTCTTCAGTGCGGTCTTTCGGTGATGCTAAGTAAGAAGGGATTAACACGCAAGTGCAAAGCATGACAAGTCTTCAGTGCGGTCTTTCGGTGATGCTAAGTAAGAAGGGATTAACACGCAAGTGCAAAGCATGACAAGTCTTCAGTGCGGTCTTTCGGTGATGCTAAGTAAGAAGGGATTAACACGCAAGTGCAAAGCATGACAAGTCTTCAGTGCGGTCTTTCGGTGATGCTAAGTAAGAAGGGATTAACACGCAAGTGCAAAGCATGACAAGTCTTCAGTGCGGTCTTTCGGTGATGCTAAGTAAGAAGGGATTAACACGCAAGTGCAAAGCATGACAAGTCTTCAGTGCGGTCTTTCGGTGATGCTAAGTAAGAAGGGATTAACACGCAAGTGCAAAGCATGACAAGTCTTCAGTGCGGTCTTTCGGTGCTCAAGCATCAGGGAGGCCGCTATTTTGAAAAAAAAAATCACAAAACCCATTTTAAAGTATCAAAAAATAAAAATAAAAAACAATCCATGGAAATTTATATGTATTCTGCATGAATGTGTGAAAACTCATTTCAAAATATTATGATTTGTGAAGGCAGAGAGACACACGAAGAGTCACTGCCGTGAAGTTATATGCCCCCCTCCCTCGCGACCGCACCGCCTCCCCGCGGGCGGCCGACCGCGCCTCCGTCCCCTTCTCCAGAGGCCCTCCCTCGCCACCTCTCCCCCGCCGTCGCCGGCGTGCGGGGCCAGGCTTGCCCCGGGCGGCGCCGGTGGCGGAGGTCCCTTCTTTTCCCCTCTCGGAGGCGACCTGCGCGGGGCGGCGCGCTTCCTGGTGGTGTGCTCAGGCAGCGGTGGGGCAACCCGGCGCAGGCGTGGGAGGTTGGATGCGCGGTGGGCCGGCGGCTTCTCATCGACGGCGGAGCCCCCTGGAGGTGGAGTTCGGGCGTAGGAAGGCTGGGTGGGGGCGGCGCCATCGCCGGCTTGCTGCAGCGGGGCGGCAGCGGCTTTGCGGGCCCGAGATGGGCCTGGCCGGGCCCAGGTGGCCTGGTGTGCCGCTGCGGCCGCGTCCGGTCGGCACCTGCGACGGTGCTGGAGGCACAGGCCTTCCGCACGATGGCAGTGCAGGTGGTTCCCTCCGGCGCGGCTCCGATGCTGCCCCTCCCGATTTCTGGCGCTCCTCTTTCCATCCTCTAGGCCTCGTGATGGCGGTCTCAATGAGACGGCATGGATGACCTCAAGACCGTGGTGGCGTATGCTGGTTGGTGGCTAGCTGGCTGGTTGGCTCCGGATCGGACGTATAGTGGTGGTTGGGATGCGGGAGAAATCCCTGCCGGTTCTTCCGGCGCCGACGCGGTGTCGCCTGCGGGCGTCACCTTTCCTTCCTGATGGGCGTAGGTGTTACCCATCCTCCACTCTTCTCCGTGTGCCGGGGGAAACCCTAGGACATGTCCGGGCAGCAGCGTCGTCGATCGACGTCGCATCCCTTCTTGGAGGTACTGCTTGGTTGCGCGGCGATTCGGAGCCTTGGTGTGTGGTGGGACGAATCAGGAGGGCGTAGCGGCGGCGGATCATCTGTGCTTTGCCGAGTTGCTGTTGTTGGCATTTTGTTCTTCTTTTTTCTCTTTTGGGCTTGATGTGCGGTGCGCCCCAGCAGTTATCGTGTGATTGGTGGAAGTTGCTTTATTTATAAAGCGGGAAAACCCTTTTTCAGAAAATATTATGATTTGTAGGCTGTAATTAAGAAAACAAAATTCCGTCCGGCCAACAAAAATGGTCGGCCCTTTTGGAAATACGTATTCTCCCTTTTTTGTACTCCATGCATGAAAGTACAACGTTATGAAATTGTGCACATACTTAGTGTACATGTGTATGTGTGTTCAAGAAACCGAAAAATTTCACGCTGCGGAAATTTGTATTTTGAAAACGAGCTCCCTGCAGCTCGAGCACCGTCGGCATTTTTCTATAAGAAAGATATTTGATCTTTTTGTTTGTTAGTTATTGCACTCTCAATATAGTTTAATTTCCCTTTTATTTCAGAGACAGACGGTTAACCACATCGAATTGGGTTGACCGCTACAGGAACAGAAGATCAATCCTAGACGCCAGTGTCGGCATTGCAGTTTTCAGGGGCGAAGTACACCCTGCCGGCGGCGAGGTCGTAGACGAAGCGCGTGCCCACTTGCGTCGCTGGGCCGATGACAGTAATCTGCGGGTGCGGTTTCACGGTGAGGCACATGTCTTGATCCTGCAGGACAAACAGCTTATTCGGCGTGAGCACAAGGTCCTGCTCGGACTCGAAGTGCAGCGTCACCGTCGGCCAGTGCGACAAGATGGCGCGCGTCGCGCGGAAGCAGAGACCGAAGTTGTGGCGGGGTACGCGCGGCACCCCGAGCCTCCTGCCGTGCTCCGCCAGGGCGCGCTCCAGGATGTCGTACGCAGGCCTGATCATGAACGTACCCCCCCAGAACATCCCGGCGTCAAGCACGCAACCACTGTGCCAACTGCCATCCGCGAGCTTTCGGCGCCTGAACACCTCCGCCAGGTTGCCGCCCAGCCGCGTCCTGCCAAAGCTGATGCCGGCGAGGTTGACGTAGTAGGCGCTCACCTCGGGGTAGAGCAGCCTGGTGCTCTTCATGTGCCTCGTGTCGACCCGGATGTCGCTGCCGAACCGGAGGAACCCGTGCCGGTTCCCCTGCGTGAACGGGAAGAAGAGGCAGTACGAGAAGCGATGCAAGCCGCCACGGCCCAGTAACCAGATGAGCGATGGATACGTCTTGCCCAGGGCGAGGATGCCGGCAAGCACTCCGTGGCTTCTGAAACGCTCGCTGGTGTGCGCGCAGCCGATGACGACGGCGGGTTCGACCGCCGCCGCGGCGCCATGGCCCGAGGCCGCGAAGGACATGGTCTCATGGCCGAGCACACCGCTTGCACTCGCGACACCGAGGAACATGGGGTTGCTCCTGAACCTGCACACGATGCCCCCCGGCGGGGAGCAAAGGTGGTTGGTGGGCGCGAGTGGGTGGAATGACGGCGAGGCCGTCGGGTCGAAGGGCGGCGGCACCTGCTCAAACGGGTTTTGGATCGGCACGCACTGCATCCACGTCAGGCTCTGGGTCATCTCCATCGCGAGGGTGTACGTTCGGCAGCCATGGCCCGTCCCGACGGTGGTGATGATGTTGTACCTCTCTTTGTGAGGAATGTGCGGCCGAAGCACGTTGGGGGCGTGCTCAACTGGCTCGTTCAGGTGCACGAACCCGTCGTCGTCGACATGGATGGTACTGTTCCAGCCGGGGCTAGGGACCAGGCGCAGGCTAAAGCCCTTGCTGCGGCCTGATGTGGCATCGTCAACAGCGACGACGACGGCAGGATGGAGGAGCGCCGCAAGCACCAGATGGAGGAGAAGAGCGTGATTGGAGAGGTCCATGGATGTGGCTGTTGGAGAGTTAACTTGTTGGCTCGTGCACACAATAGTGAGCACTCTTTTGTGTATGGCTTGGCTGCATTTATAATGAACCAAGAATCCTTTGTTGAGATTTGCATATCCCTTGTACACTTCTATGTACACAAGGATTTGGCTGCATTTCTATGTATCTATCTATCTATAACAATACATCTATAAATCTATCTATATGTATCTATATATCTATTTATATCTATGCATCTATCGGTCTATCTATCTATCTATACATTAGAGACTCTAGAAGTTCTCATGTTAATCAGAAAATACGAGACATTAATTTGGTGGGCCCGAGTTATTATGGTTTAGATCTGTCCATTTAATATCCATATTAATCAAAAAATACAAGATGTGCATCTGATGGGACCAAGTTATTACGGTGTAGATCAACCCATGTAACCCTTGGTTGTAATTTCGTTCAATTCTACGAAAATATTTTTGTTCTTAAAAGGCCCACATCCATGTAGAGAAGGGCTTGACTGCATTTATTGTGAATCCAAAATCCCTAGTTGGGATTTGCGTATACCTTGCAACCCTCCATGTATACGAGGGATTGGCTGCGTTTAATATGAATCCAATATCCCTTGTTGACATTTGCAGATCCTTTAAACACCACCATGTAGAGGAAGATATAGTTGCATCTATTATGAATCAAAAATCTCTTGTTGAGATTTGCATATCCATTACACACTTCCATGTACCGCAAACTAATTTATGTCATAAACACAGGTAGGGGCACGAAGGCCCCAAAAGATTTTGGAAAAAAAAATCTTATACGATCAGATCATATGCTCCACCAGGTTACACCCACTTTGATGAGAGAATTCCTTATTTAACACTGTCTTAATTTTTTTTGCCCTATTTAACACCGGAAAACTTTTTCTTCCTTATCTAACAACAATGCTAAATTTTGTTCCCTTTGTGACACTTCTGTCTATTTTGAGCACTAATGGTGTTAAGTGGCACATGAAAAGACGATCTTACCCCTATTGCAACTTGTGACCAAAATAATTCAGAACAATATCAATAACTTGGTCCTGCTGTTAAGTGCAAAACTGGACAGAACCTCCCCTATAAACATGCCATTTTGGAAAGTTTTTTATTTCGAAATTCAATTCAAATTTTGGGCAGAACCTCCCCTGTAATTTGCCATTCCTGTAGACACAATCCACATATACATTTTTCAACACACAACTTTCAAATTTGCCAATGGCATGAGGCATAAACATGCAGACTCACATCCAAGTACACATATATGATTTACAACATATCCAGGTTAGTTCAAGTCCACACACACATGAAATTAGCAACCCAAAAGTGACTCACATCATACCCAGGTTCACATGCATGAGTCCAACTCCACATACATCACATTAGCAACCCAAAAGTGGCTCACATCATACCCAGATTCACATACATGAGTCCAACTCCACACAACATGACATGAGCAGCAACAAAAGTGACTTTAAGTGCAAGAAATTAGATGGAGTTCACAAGCTTAGTCTTCTTTTGCTTCTTGTGCCCATTGCAGGGCTAGTTGGGTAAGCTTTTTTGCTTCTAGTGCCCATTGCAGGGCTGTGAAATGGCACCATCGGATTATAGCAAGCTTCATCTTCCTTGTGGCCCTAAAAAGAAAGACATGGTTGTCAAATTATTATAGTGCATGCAATACATATGGATATATTTGATACATGTATGACAGCAAACAACAATATTAACTATTCATAATATGTGATATTAAAATTCAGAAACAGAAAAGGTCACCTTTTCCCCCCTTTTGCATTTTTCTTGTTTGTAGTCTCCAATGTTTGGTTATGTTTTCCCTTTTTCTTGGTTGTAGTTGAAGGAAATATGCCCTAGAGGCAATAATAAAGTTATTATTTATTTCCTTATATCATGATAAATGTTTATTATTCATGCTAGAATTGTATTAACCGGAAACATAATACATGTGTGAATACATAGACAAACATAGTGGCACTAGTATGCCTCTACTTGACTAGCTCGTTGATCAAAGATGGTTATGTTTCCTAACCATAGACATGAGTTGTCATTTGATTAAGGGGATCACATCATTAGGAGAATGATGTGATTGACTTGACCCATTTCGTTAGCTTAGCACTTGATCGTTTAGTTTGTTGCTATTGCTTTCTTCATGACTTATACATGTTCCTATGACTATGAGATTATGCAACTCCCGTTTACCGGAGGAACACTTTGTGTGCTACCAAACGTCACAACGTAACTGGGTGATTATAAAGGTGCTCTACAGGTGTCTCCGAAGGTACTTGTTGGGTTGGCGTATTTCGAGATTAGGATTTGTCACTCCGATTGTCGGAGAGGTATCTCTGGGCCCTCTCAGTAATGCACATCACATAAGCCTTGCAAGCATTGCAACTAATAAGTTAGTTGCGGGATGATGTATTACGGAACGAGTAAAGAGACTTGCCGGTAACGAGATTGAACTAGGTATTGAGATACCGACGATCAAATCTCGGACAAGTAACATAGCGATGACAAAGGGAACAACGTATGTTGTTATGCGGTCTGACCGATAAAAGATCTTCGTATAATATGTAGGAACCAATATGAGCATCCAGGTTCCGCTATTGGTTATTAACCGGAGACGTGTCTCGGTCATGTCTACATTGTTCTCGAACCCGTAGGGTCCGCACGCTTAACGTTACGATGACAATTTCATTATGAGTTTATATATTTTGATGTACCGAAGGTTGTTCGGAGTTTCGGATGGGATCACGGACATAACAAGGAGTCTCGAAATAGTCGAGACATAAAGATTGATATATTGGACGACTATATTCGGACACAGGAATGGTTCCGGGAGTTATCGGATATAAAACGGAGTACCGGGGGTTACCGGAACCACCCCCCCAGGGGTTAATGGGCCTCATGGGCCCAAAGTGGAGCAGAGGAGGGGCGGCTAGGGCAGGCTGCGCGCCCCCTCCCCCTCTAGTCTGAATTGGACAAGGAGGGAGGGGCGGCGCTGTTGGAAATATGCCCTAGAGGCAATAATAAATTGGTTATTATTATATTTCCTTGTTCATGATAATCGTTTATTATCCATGCTAGAATTGTATTGATAGGAAACTCAGATACATGTGTGGATACATAGACAACACCATGTCCCTAGTAAGCCTCTAGTTGACTAGCTCGTTGATCAATAGATGGTTACGGTTTCCTAGCCATGGACATTGGATGTCGTTGATAACGGGATCACATCATTAGGTGAATGATGTGATGGACGAGACCCAATCCTAAGCCTAGCACAAAGATCGTGTAGTTTGTATGCTAAAGCTTTTCTAATGTCAAGTATCATTTCCTTAGACCATGAGATTGTGCAACTCCCGGATACCGTAGGAGTGCTTTGGGTGTGCCAAACGTCACAACGTAACTGGGTGGCTATAAAGGTACACTACAGGTATCTCCGAAAGTGTCTGTTGGGTTGGCACGAATCGAGACTGGGATTTGTCACTCCGTGTAAACGGAGAGGTATCTCTGGGCCCACTCGGTAGGACATCATCATAATGTGCACAATGTGATCAAGGAGTTGATCACGAGATGATGTGTTACAGAACGAGTAAAGAGACTTGCCGGTAACGAGATGTATGGGTATCCAGATCCCGCTGTTGGTTATTGGCCGGAGAGTTGTCTCGGTCATGTCTGCATGGTTCCCGAACCCGTAGGGTCTACACACTTAAGGTTTGATGACGCTAGGGTTATAGGGAATAGATATACGTGGTTACCGAATGTTGTTCGGAGTCCCAGATAAGATCCCGGACGTCACGAGGAGTTCCGGAATGGTCCGGAGGTAAAGATTTATATATGGGAAGTCCTGTTTTGGTCGCCGGAAAAGTTTCGGGTTTTATCGGTAATGTACCGGGACCACCGGGAGGGTCCCGGTGGTCCACCAAGTGGGGCCACCAGCCCCGGAGGGCTGCATGGGCCAAGTGTGGGAGGGGACCAGCCCCAGGTGGGCTGGTGCGCCCCCCCCACAAGGGCCCAAGGAACCTAGGGTTTGGGAGGGGGCGCCTCCACCTAGCTTGGGGGGCAAGTTTCCCCTCTCCCCCCCTTGGCCGCCACCCTAGATGGGTTTGGGACTGCCGCACCCCTTGGGGTGGAAACCCTAAAGGGGGAGCACCCCCTCCCTCTCCCCTATATATACTTGAGGACTTTGGGGCTGCCAACACATGAGTTTTGACCTCTCCATGGCGCAGCCCTGCCTCTCTCCCTACTCCTCTCCCGCGGTGCTTGGCGAAGCCCTGCAGGATTGCCACGCTCCTCCACCACCACCACGCCGTCGTGCTGCTGCTGGATGGAGTCTTCCCCAACCTCTCCTTCTCCCCTGGCTGGATCAAGGCGTAGGAGACGTCACCGGGCTGCACGTGTATTGAACGCGGAGGTGCCGTTCATTCGGCACTAGGATCTCCGGTGATTTGAAGCACGACGAGTACGACTCCATCAACCCTGTTCACTTGAACGCTTCCGCTTAGCGATCTACAAGGGTATGTAGATGCACTCTCCTTCCCCTCGTTGCTAGATTACTCCATAGATTGATCTTGGTGATGCGTAGAAATTTTTTAATTTCTGCTACGTTCCCCAACAGTGGCATCATGAGCTAGGTCTATGCGTAGTTCCTATGCACGAGTAGAACACAAAGCAGTTGTGGGCGTTGATTTTGTCAATTTACTTGCCGTTACTAGTCTTATCTTGATTCGGCGACATCGTGGGATGAAGCGGCCCGGACCGACCTTACACGTACGCTTACGTGAGACTGGTTCCACCGACTGACATGCACTAGTTGCATAAGGTGGCTAGCGGGTGTCTGTCTCTCCCACTTTAGTCGGATCGGATTCGATGAAAAGGGTCATTATGAAGGGTAAATAGAAATTGGCATATCACGTTGTGGTTTTGGCGTAGGTAAGAAACGTTCTTGCTAGAAACCTATAGCAGCCACATAAAAACTTGCAACAACAATTAGAGGACGTCTTACTTGTTTTTGCAGCATATGCCTTGTGATGTGATATGGCCAAAAGGATGTGATGAATGATATATGTGATGTATGAGATTGATCATGTTCTTGTAATAGGAATCACGACTTGCATGTCGATGAGTATGACAACCAGCAGGAGCCATAGGAGTTGTCTTAATTTATTTATGACCTGCGTGTCAACATAAAAGTCATGTAATTACTTTACTTTATTGCTAAAGCGTTAGCCATAGTAGTAGAAGTAATAGATGACGAGACAACTTCAAGAAGACACGATGATGGAGATCATGGTGTCATGCCGGTGACAACGATGATCATGGAGCCCCGAATATGGAGATCGAGAGGAACAAAATGATATTGGCCATATCATGTCACTATTTGATTGCATGTGATGTTTATCATGTTTTACATCTTATTTGCTTAGAACGACGATAGCTTAAATAAGATGATCCCTCACTAAAATTTCAAGAAAGGTGTTCCCCCTAACTGTGCACCATTGCGAAGGTTCGTTGTTTCGAAGCACCACGTGATGATCGGGTGTGATAGATTCTAACGTTCGAATACAACGGGTGTAAGCCAGATTTACACAGCAAAAACACTTAGGTTGACTTGACGAGCCTAGCATGTACAGACATGGCCTCGGAACACGGAAGACCGAAAGGTCGAGCATGAGTCGTATAGAAGATACGATCAACATGAAGATGTTCACCGATGTTGACTAGTCCGTCTCACGTGATGATCGGACACGGCCTAGTTGACTCGGATCATGTTTCACTTAGATGACTAGAGGGATGTCTATCTGAGTGGGAGTTCATTAAATGAACTCAATTATCATGAACATAGTCTAAATTGTCTTTGCAAATATGTTGTAGATAAATAGCTCATGTTGTAGCTCCCTGTTTCAATACGTTCCTAGAGAAAGACCAAGTTGAAAGATATTGTAAGCACTGATGCGGACTAGGTGTCCGAGGAGTGTCCTCACTGCTACATAGAAGGCTTACGTCTTTGATGCACCGCTCGATGTGCAAACCCCTACAACGTCGTCTGTGGATGTTGTGAACACCTGACAGACACATCCTGATGACTACTTGATAGTTTAGTGCACCATACTTTACGGCTTAGAATCGGGATTCGAATGACATTTTGAACGCCATAGAACATATGAGATGTTCCAAGAGCTGAAATTGGGATTTCAGGCTCATGCCCGTGTTGAGAGGTGTGAGACCTCTAACAAGTTCTTTTGCCAACAAGATGGAGGAGAATAGCTCAGCTAGTGAGCATGTGCTCAGAATGTCTGGGTGCTACAATCACTTAAATCAAGTGGGGGTTAAACTTCCAGATAAGATAGTGATCGATAGAGTTCTCTAGCCACTATCACTAAGCTACTAGATCTTCGTGATGAACTATGACATGCAAGGGATGGAATTGTTCCCGGAGCTGTTCGCGGTGCTTAAGACCGCAAAAGGTAGAAATCAAGAAGGAGCATCAACTGTTGATGGTTTAACAAGACCACTGGTTTCAAGAAGGGCAAGGGCTAGAAGGGAAACTTCATGGATGGCAAACCAGTTGCCGCTCCAGTAAAGGAACCCAAGGTTGAACCCAAACCCGAGACTAAGTGCTTCTATTGTAAGGGGAACGATCACTGGTAGCGGAATTACCCCAAATGCATGGTAGATAAGAAGGCTGGCAACTTCAACAAAGTATATGCGTGTTATTAATGTGTACCTCGCTAGTGCTCCTAGTAGCACCTGGGTATTGGATATCGGTTCAGTTACTATTATTGGTGACTTGAAGCAAAATCTACGGACTAAACAGAGACTGGCTAAGGGCGAGGTGACGATGTGTGTTGGAAGTGTTTCCAAAGTTGATGAGATCACCATCGCACGCTCCATGTGCCTTCGGGATTAGTATTGAACCTAGATAAATGTTATCAGGTGTCTACATTGAGCATGAATATGATTAGATCATGTTCATTGCAATACGGTCATTCATTTAAGTTAGAGAATAATGGTTATTCTGTTTACATGAATCATACCTTTCATGGTCATGCACCCTATGTGAATGGTTCATTGAATCTCGATCGTGGTAATACACATGTTCACGCCAAAAGATGTAGAGTTAATAATGATAGTACCACTTTCTCGTGGCATTGCCGCTTAGGTCATATTGGCGTAAGATGCATGAAGAAACTCCATGTCGATGGATGTTTGGAGTCACTTGTTTTTGAATCGCTTGACACATGCGAGCCATGCCTCATGGGCAGGATGACTAAGACCCCGCTTTCAGGTACAATGAAACGGGCAAGTGACTTGTTGGAAATCATACATGCTGATGCGTGTGATCCAATGAGAATTGAAGCGTGCAGTGGATATCGCTATTTTCTCATCTTCACTGACGATTTGAGTAGATATAGGTATATCTACTTAATGAAGCACAAGTCTGAAACGTTTGAAAAGTTCAAGCGATTTCAGAGTGAAGTTAAGAATCATCATAACAATAAGATCATGTTCCTACGATCTGATCAAAAGGGGATTTTCTGAGTTATGAGTTTGGCAATCACTTAAGACATTGTAGAATTGTTTCACAGTTGAAGCCACCTGGAACACCACAAGGTAATGGTGTATCCGGACGTCGTAATAGAACACTATGAGCTATGGTGCGATCTACGATGTCTCTTACCAATCTACCGTTTTCATTTTGAGGTTATGCGTTAGAGACAGCTGCATTCACTTTAGATAGGACACCATCTAAGTCCGTTGAGACGACGTCGTATGAACATTGGTTTGGCAAGAAACCAAAGTTGTCGTTTCTTAATGTTTGGGGCTGCGATGCTTAAGGCTTCAGCCGGAGAAGCTCGAACCCAAACCGGACAAACACATCTTCATAGGATACCCAAAGGTGATAGTTGGGTATACCTTCTATCTCAGATCCGAGGGCAAATTGTTTGTCGCTAAGAACGGGTCCTTTCTCGAGAAGGAGTTTCTCTCGAAAGAATTGAGTGGGAGGAAGATAGAACTTGATGAGGTTGTCGAACCTTTATTTCAACCAGAGAGTGATGCAACACAGAAAGATGTTTTCTGTGGAGCCTACGTCTGTTGAATAGGAAGTTAATGATAGTGATCATGAAGCTTCGGATCAAGTTGCTATCGAACCTCGTAGGTCGACAAGGATATGTACTACTCCTAAGTGGTACGGTAATCCTGTCTTAGATATCATGTTGTTAGACAACAATGAACCTACGAGCTATGGAGAAGCGATGGTGGGCCCGTATTCCGACAAATGGTTAGAAGCCATGAAATCCGAGATAGGATCCATGTATGGACTTTGGTGGACTTGCCCATTGATCGGCAAGCCATCAAGATAAATGGATCTTTGAGAAGAAGACGGACGTGGGCGGTAATGTTACCTTCTATGAAGCTCGACTTGTGGGAAAGAGTCTTTTCACAAGTTCAAGGAGTTGACTACAATGAGAATTTCTCACCCGTAGCGATGCTTAAGTCCGTCGGAATCATGTTAGCATTAGCTGTGTTTTTCGATTATGAAATCTGACAGATGGATGTCAAAACAAGTTTTCTTACCAGTTTTCATAAGAAAAAGTTGTATGTGATACAATAAAAGGTTTTGTCGATCCTAAGGATGCTAAAAGGTATGCTGGCTCCAGCGATCCTTCTATGGACTAGAGCAAGCATCTCGGAATCAGAATATATGCTTTGATGGAGTAATCAAAGCTTTTAGGTTTATACAATGTTTGCTAGAAACTTGTATTTACAAGAAAGTGAGTGGGAGCACTACAATATTTCTGATAAGTATATGTGGATGACATATTGTTGATATGAAATAATGTAGAATTTCTGGAAAGCATAAATGGTTGTTTGAAGAGTGATTTTCAAAGGAAGACTTGGATAAAGCTGCTTACATATTAGGCATCCAGATCTATAGAAATAGATCAAGATGCCTGATGATACTTTCAAAGAACGCACACCTTGACATGTTTTTGAAAGAGTTCAAAATAGATCAGTCAAAGAAGGGGTTCTCACCTGAGTTGTAAGGTGTGAAGTTGAGTAAGACTCAAAGATTGACCACGGTAGAAGAAAGAGGAAGGACGGAGGTCGTCCCCTATGCTCTTGTCATAGGCTCTATACGGTATGCCATGCTGAGTACCGCACCTGATGTGTGCCTTGCCACATGTTTGGCAAGAGGGTACAAAGGTGATCTAGGAGTAGATCACCAGATAGCGGTCAAAATTATCCTTAGAGGAATAAGGAAATGTTTCTCGGTTATGGAGGTGATAAAGAGTTCAACATAAAGAGTTACGTCGATGCAAGCTTAACACCTATCCGGATAGCTCTGAGTAGAGATACTGGATACGTATAATGGAGCAACAATTTGGAATAGCTCCAAGTGGAACGTGGTAGCAGCATCTACGATATAAAGTTTTGCGAAATACATAGGGATCTGAATATGGCAAGACCCGTTGACTACAACCTCTCTCACAAGCATAACATGATCAAACCCAGAACTCTTTGAGTGTTTATCACATAGTGATGTGAACTAGATCATTGAGTCTAGTAAACTCTTGGATGTTGGTCACATGGCGATGTGACCTGTGAGTGTTAATCACATGGTGATGTGAACTAGATTATTGACTCTAGTGCAAGTGGGAGACTGTTGGAAATATGCCCTAGAGGCAATAATAAATTGGTTATTATTATATTTCCTTGTTCATGATCATCGTTTATTATCCATGCTAGAATTGTATTGATAGGAAACTCAGATACATGTGTGGATACATAGACAACACCATGTCCCTAGTAAGCCTCTAGTTGACTAGCTCGTTGATCAATAGATGGTTACGGTTTCCTGGCCATGGACATTGGATGTCGTTGATAACGGGATCACATCATTAGGAGAATGATGTGATGGACGAGACCCAATCCTAAGCCTAGCACAAAGATCGTGTAGTTCGTATGCTAAAGCTTTTCTAATGTCAAGTATCATTTCCTTAGACCATGAGATTGTGCAACTCCCGGATACCGTAGGAGTGCTTTGCGTGTGCCGTCACAACGTAACTGGGTGGCTATAAAGGTACACTACAGGTATCTCCGAAAGTGTCTGTTGGGTTGGCACGAATCGAGACTGGGATTTGTCACTCCGTGTAAACGGAGAGGTATCTCTGGGCCCACTCGGTAGGACATCATCATAATGTGCACAATGTGATCAAGGAGTTGATCACGGGATGATGTGTTACGGAACGAGTAAAGAGACTTGCCCGTAACGAGATTGAACAAGGTATCGGGATACCGACGATCGAATCTCGGGCAAGTATCATACCGATGGACAAAGGGAATTGTATACGGGATTGATTAAATCCTTGACATCATTGTTCATACAATGAGATCATCATGGAACATGTGGGAGCCAACATGGGTATCAAGATCCCGCTGTTGGCTTTTGGCCAGAGAGTTGTCTCGGTCATGTCTGCATGGTTCCCGAACCCGTAGGGTCTACACACTTAAGGTTCGATGACGCTAGGGTTATAGGGAATAGATATACGTGGTTACCGAATGTTGTTCGGAGTCCCGGATAAGATCCCGGACGTCATGAGGAGTTCCGGAATGGTCCGGAGGTAAAGATTTATATATGGGAAGTCCTGTTTTGGTCGCCGGAAAAGTTTCGGGTTTTATCGGTAATGTACCGGGACCACCGGGAGGGTCCCGGTGGTCCACCAAGTGGGGCCAGCAGCCCCGGAGGGCTGCATGGGCCAAGTGTTGGAGGGGACCAGCCCCAGGTGGGCTGGTGCGCCCCCCCACAAGGGCCCAAGGCGCCTAGGGTTTGGGGAGGGGGCGCCTCCACCTAGCTTGGGGGGCAAGTTTCCCCTCTCCCCCCCCTTGGCCGCCACCCTAGATGGGTTTGGGGCTGCCGCATCCCTTGGGGTGGAAGCCCTAAAGGGGGCGCACCCCCCTCCCTCTCCCCTATATATACTTGAGGACTTTGGGGCTGCCAACACATGAGTTTTGACCTCTCCATGGCACAGCCCTGCCTCTCTCCCTACTCCTCTCCCGCGGTGCTTGGCGAAGCCCTGCAGGATTGCCACGCTCCTCCACCACCACCACACCGTCGTGCTGCTGCCGGATGGGGTCTTCCCCAACCTCTCCTTCTCCCCTTGCTGGATCAAGGCGTAGGAGACGTCACTGGGCTGCACGCGTGTTAAACGCGGAGGTGCCGTCCATTTGGCACTAGGATCTCCGGTGATTTGAATCACGACGAGTACGACTCCATCAACCCCTTTCACTTGAACGCTTCCGCTTAGCGATCTACAAGGGTATGTAGATGCACTCTCCTTCCCCTCGTTGCTAGATTACTCCATAGATTGATCTTGGTGATGCGTAGAAAATTTTGAATTTCTGCTACGTTCCCCAACAGGCGCCCCCCCTTTCCTTTCTCTCCTCTCACCCTTCCTTCCCCCTCTCCTAGTTGGACAAGGAAAGGAGGGAGTCCTACTCCCGGTAGGAGTAGGACTCCTCCCTGGCGCGCCTCCTCCTGGCCGGCCGCCCCTCCCCCTTGCTCCTTTATATACGGGGGCAGGGGCACCTCTAGACACAACAATTAATCCTTGAGATCTATTAGCCGTGTGCGGTGCCCTCCTCCACCATAATCCTCGATAATATTGTAGCGGTGCTTAGGCGAAGCCCTGCGACGGTAGAACATCAAGATCGTCACCACGCCGTCGTGCTGACGGAACTCTTCCCCGACATTCTGCTGGATCGGAGTCCGGGGATCGTCATCGAGCTGAACGTGTGCTAGAACTCGCAGGTGCCGTAGTTTCGGTGCTTGATCGGTCGGGCCGTGAGGACGTACGACTACATCAACCGCATTGTGCTAACGCTTTCGCTTCCGGTCTACGAGGGTACGTAGACAACACTCTCCCCTCTCGTTGCTATGCATCACCATGATCTTGTGTGTGCGTTGGAAATATTTTGAAATTACTACGTTCCCCAACAGTGGTATCTGAGCCTAGGTTTTATGCGTTGATGTTGTGCACGAGTAGAACACAAGTGAGTTGTGGGCGATATAAGTCATACTGCTTACCAGCATGTCATTCTTTGGTTCGGCGGTATTGTTAGATGAAGCGGCCCGGACCGACATTACGCGTACGCTTACGTGAGACTGGTTCTACCGACATGCTTTGCACACAGGTGGCTGGCGGGTGTCAGTTTCTCCAACTTTAGTTGAACCAAGTGTGGCTACGCCCGGTCCTTGCGAAGGTTAAAACAGCACCAACTTGACAAACTATCGTTGTGGTTTTGATGCGTAGGTAAGAACAGTTCTTGCTAAGCCCGTAGCAGCCATGTAAAACTTGCAACAACAAAGTAGAGGATGTATTGGTGTTCACCATATTGATGTTCACCATTGATACTACTCCATCTCACATGATGATCGGACATGGTTTAGTTGATTTGGATCACGTGATCACTTAGAGAATTAGAGGGATATCTTTCTAAGTGGGAGTTCTTAAGTAATATGATTAATTGAACTTAAATTTATCATGAACTTAGTACCTGATAGTATCTTGCTTGTCTATGTTTGATTGTAGATAGATGGCTCGTGTTGTTGTTCCGTTGAATTTTAATGCGTTCCTTGAGAAAACAAAGTTGAAAGATGATGGTAGCAATTACACGAACTGGGTCCGTAACTTGAGGATTATCCTCATCGCTGCACAGAAGAATTACGTCCTAGAAGCACCGCTGGGTGCTAGGCCTGCTGCTGGAGCAACACCAGATGTTGCGAACGTCTGGTAGAGCAAAGCTGATGACTACTCGATAGTTCAGTGTGCCATGCTTTACGGCTTAGAACCGGGACTTCAACGATGTTTTGAACGTCATGGAGCATATGAGATGTTCCAGGAGTTGAAGTTAATATTTCAAGCAAATGCCCGGATTGAGAGATATGAATGTTGGGGAACGTAGCATAAATTCAAAATTTTCCTACGTGTCACCAAGATCAATCTATGGAGTCATCTAGCAACGAGGGAGGAGTGGATCTACATACCCTTGTAGATCGCGCACGGAAGCGTTCAAGTGAACGGGGTTGATGGAGTCGTACTCGTCGTGATTCAAATCACCGATGATCCTAGTGCCGAACGGACGACACCTCCGCGTTCAACACACGTACGGAACGGAGACGTCTCCCATGCCTTGATCCAGCAAGGAGGAGGGAGAGGTTGATGGAGATTCAGCAGCACGACGGCGTGGTGGAAGTAGCGGGATTCCAACAGGGCTTCGCTAAGCGCTGCGGGAGGAGGGAGATGTGTCACGGGAGGGAGAGGGAGGCGCCAGGCCTTAGATTGGTTTGCTCCTCCTTTTTCCCCACTATATATAGGGCCAAGGGAGAGGGGGAGGCGCAGCCCTTGCCCCTTCCTCCAAGGAAGGGTGCGGCCAGGGGTGGGGAGGAGTCCATCCTCCCCAAGGCACCCCGGAGGTGCCTTCCCCTTTTAGGACTCTCCCCTTTTTCCCATCTCTTGGCGCATGGGCCTCTTGGGGCTGGTGCCCTTGGCCCATATAGGCCAAGGCACACCCCCTACAGCCCATGTGGCCCCCCGGGGCAGGTGGCCCCACCCGGTGGACCCCCGGGACCCTTCCGGTGGTCCCGGTACAATACCGATGACCCCGAAACTTGTCCCGATGGCCAAAATAGCACTTCCTATATATAATTCTTTACCTCCGGACCATTCCGGAACTCCTCGTGACGTCCGGGATCTCATCCGGGACTCCGAACAACTTTTGGGTTACCGCATACTAATATCTCTATAACCCTAGCGTCACCGAACCTTAAGTGTGTAGACCCTACGGGTTCGGGAGACATGCAGACATGACGAGACTCTCCGGTCAATAACCAACAGCGGGATCTGGATACCCATGTGGCTCCCACATGTTCCACGATGATCTCATCGGATGAACCACGATGTCAAGGACTTAATCAATCCCGTATACAATTCCCTTTGTCTAGCGGTAACGATACTTGCCCGAGATTCGATCGTCGGTATCCCGATACCTTGTTCAATCTCGTTACCGACAAGTCTCTTTTAGTCGTTCCGTAACACATCATCCTGTGATCAACTCCTTGATCACATTGTGCACATTATGATGATGTCCTACCGAGTGGGCCCAGAGATACCTCTCCGTCACACGGAGTGACAAATCCCAGTCTCGATTCGTGCCAACCCAACAGACACTTTCGGAGATACCCGTAGTGCACCTTTATAGTCACCCAGTTATGTTGTGACGTTTGGTACACCCAAAGCATTCCTACGGTATCCGGGAGCTGCACAATCTCATGGTCTAAGGAAATGATACTTGACATTAGAAAAGCTTTAGCATACGAACTACATGATCTTGTGCTAGGCTTAGGATTGGGTCTTGTCCATCACATCATTCTCCTAATGATGTGATCCCGTTATCAACGACATCCAATGTCCATGGTTAGGAAACCGTAACCATCTATTGATCAACGAGCTAGTCAACTAGAGGCTTACTAGGGACATGGTGTTGTCTATGTATCCACACATGTATCTGAGTTTCCTATCAATACAATTATAGCATAGATAATAAACGATTATCATGAACAAGGAAATATAATAATAACCAATTTATTATTGCCTCTAGGGCATATTTCCAACAGTCTCCCACTTGCACTAGAGTCAATAATCTAGTTCACATCGATATGTGATTAGCACTCAAGATCACATCCCCATGTGACTAACACCCAAGAGTTTACTAGAGTCAATAATCTAGTTCACATTTACCATGTGATTAACACTCGATGAGTTCTGGGTTTGATCATGTTTTGCTTGTGAGAGAGGTTATAGTCAACGGGTCTGAACCTTTCAGATCCGTGTGTGCTTCACAAATCTCTATGTCATCTCCTAGATGTAGCTACCACGTTCCATTTGGAGCTAATCCAAATAACTGTTCTACTTGGAGCTATTCTAAATTGTTGCTCCATTATATGTATCCGGTATCTCTACTCAGAGCTATCCGGATAGGTGTTAAGCTTGCATTGACGTAACTCTTTACGACGAACTCTTTTACCACCTCCATAATCGAGAAAATTCCTTAGTCTACTTGCTACTAAGGATAACTCTTGTACCCCTTGACTGAATCATGGCAAGGCACATTTCAAGTGCGGTACACAGCATAGCATACTGTAGAGCCTATGTCTTAAGCATAGGGGACGACCTTCGTCCTTTCTCTCTATTCTGCCGTGGTCGAGCTTTAAGTCTTAACTTCATACCTTACAACTCAGGCAAGAACTCCTTCTTTGACTGATCCATCTTGAACAACTTCAAGATCATGTCAAGGTATGTGCTCATTTGAAAGTACCATTAAGCGTTTTGATCTATCCTTATAGATCTTGATGCTCAATGCTCAAGTAGCTTAATCCAGGCTTTCCATTGAAAAACACTTTCCAAATAACCCTATATGCTTTCCAGAAATTCTACATCATTTCTGATCCATAACATATACTCATCAGAAATTCTATAGTGCTCCCACTCACTTCTTTGGAAATACAAGTTTCTCATAAACTTTGTATAAACCCAAAATCTTTGATCATCTCATCAAAGTGTACATTCCAACTCCGAGATGCTCACTCCAGTCCTTAGAAGGATTGCTGGAGCTTTGCATCCTTATTAGCATCTTTTCAGGATTGACAAAACCTTCCGGTTGTATCACATACAACCTTTCCTCAAAAATCGTCGAGGAAACAATGTTTTGATATCCTATCTGCAAGATTTCATAAATGATGCAGTAATTGCTAATATAATTCCAACAGACTCTTAGCATCGCTACGAGTGAGAAAGTCTCACCGTAGTCAACTCCTTGAACTTGTCGGGAAACTTCTTAATGACAAGTCGAGCTTTCTTAATGGTGACATTTACCATCATTGTCCGTCTTCCTTTTAAATCCATCTACACTCAACAGCCTTACGACCATCAAGTAGTTCTTCCAAAGTCTACACTTTGTTTTCATACATGGATCCTCTCTCGGATTATATGGCCTCAAACCATTTATCGGAATCCAGGCCCACCATCGCTTCTCCATAGCTCGTAGGTTCATTGTTGTCTAGCAACATGACTTCCAAGACAGGATTACGTACCACTTTGAAGTAGTACGCATCCTTGTCATCCTACAAGGTTTGGTAGTGACTTGATCTGAAGTTTCATGATCACTATCATAAGCTTCCACTTCAATTGGTGTAGGTGCCACAGGAACAACTCTTTGTGCCCTGCTATACACTAGTTGAAGTAACGGTTCAATAACCTCATCAAGTCTCCACCATCCTCCCACTCAATTCTTTTGAGAGAAACTTTTCCTCGAGAAAGGACCCGATTCTAGAAACAATCCCTTATTGCTTTCGGATCTGAGACAGGAGGTATACCCAACTGTTTTGGGTGTCCTATGAAGATGCATTTATCCGCTTTGGGTTCGAGCTTATCAGCCTGAAACTTTTTTCACATAAGCGTCATAGCCCCAAACTTTTAAGAAATGACAGCTTAGGTTTCTCTAAACCATAGTTCATACGGTGTCGTCTCAGCGGAATTACGCGGTGCCCTATTTAAAGTGAATGTGGTTGTCTCTAATGCCTAACCCATAAACTATTGTGGTAATTCGATAAGAGACATCATGGTATGCATCATATCCAATAGGGTGCAGTTATGATGTTCGGACACACCATCACACTATGGTGTTCCAGGCTGTATCAGCAGTGAAACAATTTCCACAATGTCTTAATTCTGTGCCAAACTCGTAATTCAGATATTCATCTCTATGATCATATCATAGACATTTTATCCTCTTGTCACGACGATCTTTCAACTTCACTGAAATTACTTGAACCTTTCAATAATTCAGACTCGTGATTCATCAAGTAAATATACTCAACATCTACTCTAATCATCTGTGAAGTAAGAACATAACGATATACACTACACGCCTCAGCACTCATTGGACTGCACACATCAAAATGTATTACTTCCAACAATTTGCTTTCTAGTTCCATTTTACTGAAACCGAGGCTTTCAGTCATCTTGCCCATGTGGTATGATTTGCATGCCTCAAGTGATTCAAAATCAAGTGAGTCCAAACGGTCCATTTGCATGGAGTTTCTTCATGCATATACACCAATAGACATGGTTCGCATGTCTCAAACTTTTCAAAAACGAGTGAGCCCAAAGATCCATCAACATGGAGCTTCTTCATGCGTTTTATACCGATATGACTTACGTGGCAGTGCCACAAGTAGGTGGTACTATCATTACTATCTTATATCTTTTGGCATGAACATGTGTATCACTACGATTGAGATTCAATAAACCATTCATTTTTGGTGTAAGACCATTGAAGTTATTATTCAAATAAACAGAGTAACCATTATTCTCCTTAAATGAATAACCGTATTGCGATAGACATAATCCAATCATGTCTATGCTCAACGCAAACACCAATCTCGATGGTAGAGGGAGCGTGCGATGCTTGATCATATCAACATTGGAAACACTTCCAACACATATCATTAGCTCACCTTTAGCTAGTCTCCGTTTATTCCGTAGCTTTTATTTCGAGTTACTAACACTTAGCAACCGAACCGGTATCTAATACCCTAGTGCTACTAGGAGTACTAGTAACGTACACATCAACACAATGTATATCCAATATACTTCTATCGACCTTGCCAGCCTTCTCATCTACCAAGTATCTAGGGTAATTCTGCTCCAGTGGCTGTTCCCCTTATTACAGAAGCACTTAGTCTCGGGTTTGGGTTCAACCTAGGGTTTCTTCACTAGAGCAGCAGCTGATTTGCCGTTTCATGGAGCATCCCTTTTTGCCCTTGCCCTTCTTGAAGCTAGTGGTTTCACCAACCATCAACAATTGATGCTCCTTCTTGATTTCTACTTTTGTGGTGTCAAACATCGCGAATATCTCAAGGATCATCATATATGTCCCTGATATATTATAGTTCATCACGAAGCTCTAGCAGCTTGGTGCTAATGACTTCGGAGAACCATCACTATTTCATCTGGAAGATCAACTCCCACTCGATTCAAGCGATTGTTGTACTCAGACAATCTGAGCACAAGTTCAACAATTGAGCTTTTCTCCCTTAGTTTGCAGGCTAAGAAAATCGTCGGAGGTCTTATACCTCTTGACGTGGGCACGAGCCTGAAATCCCAATTTCAGCCCTCGAAACATCTCATATGTTTCGCGACATTTCAAAAACATCTTTGGTGCCTCAATTCTAAACCATTTAACAGAACTATCATGTAGTTATCAAAATGTGTATGTCAGGTGTTCGCAACATCCACAGACAACGTTCGAGGTTCAGCACACTGAGCGATGCATTAAGGACATAAGCCTTCTATGAAGCAATGAGGACAATCCTCAGTTTACGGACCTAGTCCGCATAATTGCTACTTTCAACTTTCAACTAATTTTTCTCTAGGAACATATCTAAACAGTAGAACTGAAACGCGAGCTATGACATAATTTGCAAAATCCTTTTTGACTATGTTCAGGATAATTAAGTTCATCTTATGAACTCCCACTCAGATAGACATCCCTCTAGTCATCTAAGTGATTACATGATCCGAGTCAACTAGGCCATGTCCGATCATCACGTGAGACGGACTAGCCAACGTCGGTGAACATCTTCATGTTGATCGTATCTACCATACGACTCATGCTCGACCTTTCGGTCTTCTGTGTTCCGAGGCCATGTCTGTACATGCTAGGCTCGTCAAGTTAACCCTAAGTGTTTTGCATGTGTTCTGAGGCCATGTCTGTACATGCTAGGCTCGTCCACACCCGTTGTATTTGAACGTTAGAATCTAACACCCGATCATCACGTGGTGCTTCGAAACACGAACTGTCGCAACGGTGCACAGTTAGGGGAGAACACTTCTTGAAATTGTTGTAAGGGATCATCTTATTTACTACCGTCGTTCTAAGAAAATAAGATGTATAAACATGATAAACATCACATGCAATCAAATAGTGACATGATATGGCCAATATCATATTGCTCCTTTTGATCTCCATCTTCGGGGCTCCATGATCATCATCGTCACCGGCATGACACCATGATCTCCATCATCATGATCTCCATCATCGTGTCTCCATGAAGTTGTCACGTCATCTATTACTTCTACTACTACAGCTAACGGTTAGCAATAAAGTAAAGTAATTACATGACGTTTATGTTGACACGCAGGTCATGAATAAATAAAGACAACTCCTATGGCTCCTGCCGGTTGTCATACTCATCGACATGCAAGTCGTGATTCCTATTACAAGAACATGATCAATCTCATACATCACATATATCATTCATCACATCCTTTGGCCATATCACATCACATAGCATACCCTGCAAAAACAAGTTAGACGTCCTCTAATTGTTGTTTGCATGTTTTACGTGGCTGCTATGGGTTTCTAGCAAGAACGTTTCTTACCTACGCAAAGACCACAACATGATATGCCAATTGCTATTTACCCTTCATAAGGACCCTTTTCATCGAATCCGATCCGACTAAAGTAGGAGAGACAGACACCCGCCAGCCACCTTATGCAACTAGTGCATGTTTGTCGGTGGAACCGGTCTCACGTAAGAGTACGTGTAAGGTTGGTCCGGGCCGCTTCATCCCACGATGCCGCCGAATCAAGATAAGACTAGTAACGGCAAGCATATTGAACAAAATCAACGCCCACAACTACTTTGTGTTCTACTCGTGCATAGTAACTACACATAGACCTAGCTCATGATGCCACTGTTGGGGAACGTAGCATAAATTCAAAATTTTCCTACGTGTCACCAAGATCAATCTATGGAGTCATCTAGCAACGAGGGAGGAGTGGATCTACATACCCTTGTAGATCGCACGCGGAAGCGTTCAAGTGAACGGGGTTGATGGAGTCGTACTCGTCGTGATTCAAATCACCGATGATCCTAGTGCCGAACGGACGGCACCTCCGCGTTCAACACACGTACGGAACGGAGACGTCTCCCATGCCTTGATCCAGAAAGGAGGAGGGAGAGGTTGATGGAGATCCAGCAGCACGACGGCGTGGTGGAAGTAGCGGGATTCCAACAGGGCTTCGCTAAGCGCTGCGGGAGGAGGGAGATGTGTCACGGGAGGGAGAGGGAGGCGCCAGGCCTTAGATTGGTTTGCTCCTCCTTTTTCCCCACTATATATAGGGCCAAGGGAGAGGGGGAGGCGCAGCCCTTGCCCCTTCCTCCAAGGAAGGGTGCGGCCAAGGGTGGGGAGGAGTCCATCCTCCCCAAGGCACCTCGGAGGTGCCTTCCCCCTTTAGGACTCTCCCCTTTTTTTCTCTCTTGGCGCATGGGCCTCTTGGGGCTGGTGCCCTTGGCCCATATAGGCCAAGGCACACCCCCTACAGCCCATGTGGCCCCCCGGGGCAGGTGGCCCCACCCGGTGGACCCCCGGGACCCTTCCGGTGGTCCCGGTACAATACCGGTGACCCCGAAACTTGTCCCGATGGCCGAAATAGCACTTCCTATATATAATTCTTTACCTCCGGACCATTCCGGAACTCCTCGTGATGTCCGGGATCTCATCCGGGACTCCGAACAACTTTCGTGTTACCGCATACTAATATCTCTATAACCCTAGCGTCACCGAACCTTAAGTGTGTAGACCCTACGGGTTCGGGAGACATGCAGACATGACCGAGACGTTCTCCGGTCAATAACCAACAGCGGGATCTGGATACCCATGATGGCTCCCACATGTTCCACGATGATCTCATCGGATGAACCACGATGTCAAGGACTTAATCAATCCCGTATACAATTCCCTTTATCTAGCGGTATTATACTTGCCCGAGATTTGATCGTCGGTATCCCGATACCTTGTTCAATCTCGTTACCGGCAAGTCTCTTTTACTCGTTCCGTAACACATCATCCCGTGATCAACTCCTTGATCACATTGTGCACATTATGATGATGTCCTACCGAGTGGGCCCAGAGATACCTCTCCGTCACACGGAGTGACAAATCCCAGTCTCGATTCGTGCCAACCCAACAGACACTTTCGGAGATACCCTTAGTGCACCTTTATAGCCACCCAGTTACGTTGTGACGTTTGGTACACCCAAAGCATTCCTACGGTATCCGGGAGTTGCACAATCTCATGGTCTAAGGAAATGATACTTGACATTAGAAAAGCTTTAGCATACGAACTACATGATCTTGTGCTAGGCTTAGGATTGGGTCTTGTCCATCACATCATTCTCCTAATGATGTGATCCCGTTATCAACGACATCCAATGTCCATGGTCAGGAAACCGTAACCATCTATTGATCAACGAGCTAGTCAACTAGAGGCTTACTAGGGACATGGTGTTGTCTATGTATCCACACATGTATCTGAGTTTCCTATCAATACAATTCTAGCATGGATAATAAACGATTATCATGAACAAGGAAATATAATAATAAACAATTTATTATTGCCTCTAGGGCATATTTCCAACAATGAAGTCTCCAATTAGTTCTATAGCTGCAAGATGGAGGAGAACAGTTCTGTCAGTGAGCATATACTCAAAATGTCTGGGTATAATAATCACTTGATTCAAATGGGAGTTAATCTTCTAGATGATTGCGTCATTGACAGAATTCTCCAATCACTGCCACCAAGCTACAAGAGCTTCGTGATGAACTATAATATGCAAGGGATGAATAAGACTATTCCCGAGCTCTTCGCAATGCTGAAAGCTGCGGAGGTAGAAATCAAAAAGGAACATCAAGTGTTGATGGTCAACAAGACCACTAGTTTCAAGAAAAAGGGCAAAGGGAAGAAGAAGGGGAACTTCAAGAAGAACAGCAAGCAAGTTGCTGCTCAAGAGAAGAAACCCAAGTCTGGACCTAAGCCTGAAACTGAGTGCTTCTACTGCAAGCAGACTGGTCACTGGAAGCGGAACTGCCCCAAGTATTTGGCGGATAAGAAGGATGGCAAGGTGAGCAAAGGTATATGTGATATACATGTTATTGATGTGTACCTTACTAATGCTCGCAGTAGCACCTGGGTATTTGATACTGGTTCTGTTGCTAATATTTGCAACTCGAAACAGGGACTACGAATTAAGCGAAGATTGGCTAAGGACGAGGTGACGATGCGCGTGGGAAACGGTTCCAAAGTCGATGTGATCGCGGTCGGCACGCTACCTCTACATCTACCTTCAGGATTAATATTAGACCTAAATAATTGTTATTTGGTGCCAGCGTTAAGCATGAACATTATATCTGGATCTTGTTTGATGCGAGACGGTTATTCATTTAAATCGGAGAATAATGGTTGTTCTATTTATATGAATAATATATTTTATGGTCATGCACCCTTGAAGAGTGGTCTATTCTTATTGAATCTCGATAGTAGTAACACACATATTCATAATGTTGAAGCCAAAAGATGCAGAGTTGATAATGATAGTGCAACTTATTTGTGGCACTGCCGTTTAGGTCATATCGGTGTAAAGCGCATGAAGAAACTCCATACTGATGGACTTTTGGAACCACTTGATTATGAATCACTTGGTACTTGCGAACCATGCCTCATGGGCAAGATGACTAAAACGCCGTTCTCCGGTACTATGGAGAGAGCAATAGATTTGTTGGAAATCATACATACAGATGTATGTGGTCCGATGAATATTGAGGCTCGTGGCGGATATCGTTATTTTCTCACCTTCACAGATGACTTAAGCAGATATGGGTATATCTACCTAATGAAACATAAGTCTGAAACGTTTGAAAAGTTCAAAGAATTTCAGAGTGAAGTTGAAAATCATCGTAACAAGAAAATAAAGTTTCTACGATCTGATCATGGAGGAGAATATTTGAGTTACAAGTTTGGTGTACATTTGAAACAATGCGGAATAGTTTCGCAACTCACGCCACCCAGAACACCACAGCGTAATGGTGTGTCCGAATGTCGTAATCGTACTTTACTAGATATGGTGCGATCTATGATGTCTCTTGCTGATTTACCGCTATCGTTTTGGGGTTATGCTTTGGAGACGGCCGCATTCACGTTAAATAGGGCACCATCAAAATCCGTTGAGACGACGCCTTATGAACTATGGTTTGGCAAGAAACCAAAGTTGTCGTTTCTGAAAGTTTGGGGCTGCGATGCTTATGTGAAAAAGCTTCAACCTGATAAGCTCGAACCCAAATCGGAGAAATGTGTCTTCATAGGATATCCAAAGGAGACTATTGGATACACCTTCTATCACAGATCCGAAGGCAAGACTTTTGTTGCTAAGTTTGGAAACTTTCTAGAGAAGGAGTTTCTCTCGAAAGAAGTGAGTGGGAGGAAAGTAGAACTTGACGAGGTAACTGTACCTGCTCCCTTATTGGAAAGTAGTGCCTCACAGAAAACTGTTTCTGTGACACCTACACCAATTAGTGAGGAAGCTAATGATAATGATCATGAAACTTCAGAACAAGATACTACTGAACCTCGTAGATCAACCAGAGTGAGATCCGCACCAGAGTGGTACGTTAATCCAGTTCTGGAAGTCATGCTACTAGATCATGATGAACCTACGAACTATGAAGAAGCGATGGTGAGCCCAGATTCCGCAAAATGGCTTGAAGCCATGAAATCTGAGATGGGATCCATGTATGAGAACAAAGTGTGGACTTTGGTTGACTTGCCCAATGATCGGCAAGCAATTGAGAATAAATGGATCTTCAAGAAGAAGAGTGACGCCGATGGTAATATTACTGTCTACAAAGCTCGACTTGTCGCAAAAGGGTTTCGGCAAGTTCAAGGGGTTGACTACGATGAGACCTTCTCACCCGTAGCAATGCTTCAGTCTGTCCGAATCATGTTAGCAATTGCTGCATTTTATGATTATGAAATTTGGCAGATGGATGTCAAAACTGCATTCCTGAATGGATTTCTGGAAGAAGAGTTGTATATGATGCAACCGGAAGGTTTTGTCGATCCAAAGGGAGCTAACAAAGTGTGCAAGCTCCAGCGATCCATTTATGGACTCGTGCAAGCCTCTCGGAGTTGGAATAAATGCTTTGATAGTGTGATCAAAGCATTTGGTTTTATACAGACATTTGGAGAATCCTGTATTTACAAGAAAGTGAGTGGGAGCTCTGTAGCATTTCTGATATTATATGTGGATGACATAATACTGATCGGAAATGATATAGAATTTCTGGATAGCATAAAGGGATACTTGAATAAGAGTTTTTCAATGAAAGACCTCGGTGAAGCTGCTTACATATTAGGCATAAAGATCTATAGAGATAGATCAAGACGCTTAATTGGACTTTCACAAAGCACATACCTTGACAAAATTTTGAAGAAGTTCAAAATGGATCAAGCAAAGAAAGGATTCTTGCCTGTGTTACAAGGTGTGAAATTGAGTAAGACTCAATGCCCGACCAATGCAGAAGATAGAGAGAAAATGAAAGATGTTCCCTATGCTTCAGCCATAGGATCTATCATGTATGCAATGCTGTGTACCAGACCTGATGTGTGTCTTGCTATAAGTCTAGCAGGGAGGTACCAAAGTAATCTAGGAGTGGATCACTGGACAGCAGTCAAGAACATCCTGAAATACCTGAAAAGGACTAAGGATATGTTTCTCATATATGGAGGTGACAAAGAGCTCATCGTAAATGGTTACCTTGATGCAAGCTTTGACACTGATCCGGACGATTCTAAATCGCAAACCGGATATGTGTTTACATTAAACAGTGGAGCTGTCAGTTGGTGCAGTTCTAAACAAAGCGTTGTGGCGGGATCTACATGTGAAGCGGAGTACATAGCTGCTTCGGAAGCAGCAAACGAAGGAGTCTGGATGAAGGAGTTCATATCCGATCTAGGTGTCATACCTAGTGCATCGGGTCCAATGAAAATCTTTTGTGACAATACTGGTGCAATTGCCTTGGCAAAGGAATCCAGATTTCACAAGAGAACCAAGCACATCAAGAGATGCTTCAATTCCATCCGGGATTTAGTCCAGGTGGGAGACATAGAGATTTGCAAGATACATACGGATCTGAATGTTGCAGACCCATTGACTAAACCTCTTCCACGAGCAAAACATGATCAGCACCAAAGCTCCATGGGTGTTAGAATCATTACTGTGTAATCTAGATTATTGACTCTAGTGCAAGTGGGAGACTGAAGGAAATATGCCCTAGAGGCAATAATAATGTTATTATTTTATTTCCTTATATCATAATAAATGTTTATTATTCATGCTAGAATTGTATTATTCGGAAACATAATACTTGTGTGAATACATAGACAAACTAAAACATCACTAGTATGCCTCTACTTGACTAGCTTGTTAATCAAAGATGGTTATGTTTCCTAACCATAGACATGTGTTGTAATTTGATTAACGGGATCACATTATTAGGAGAATGATGTGATTGACATGACCCATTCCATTAGCTTAGCACCCGATCGTTTAGTATGTTGCTATTGCTTTCTTCATGACTTATACATGTTCCTATGACTATGAGATTATGCAACTCCCGTTTGCTGGAGGAACACTTTGTGTGCTACCAAACGTCACAACGTAACTGGGTGATTATAAAGGAGCTCTATAGGTGTCTCCAAAGGTAAATGTTGGGTTGGCGTATTTCGAGATTAGGATTTGTCACTCCGATTGTCGGAGAGGTATCTCTGGGCCCTCTCAGTAATGCACATCACATAAGCCTTGCAAGCATTGCAACTAATGAGTTAGTTGCGAGATGATGTATTACAAAACGAGTAAAGAGACTTGCCGGTAACGAGATTGCACTAGGTATTGAGATACCGACGATCGAATCTCGGGCAAGTAACATACCGATGACAAAGGGAACGACGTATGTTGTTATGCGGTTTGACCGATAAAGATCTTCGTAGAATATGTGGGAGCCAATATGAGCATCTGGGTTCCGCTATTGGTTATTGACCAGAGACATGTCTCGGTCATGTCTACATTGTTCTCGAACCCGTAGGGTCCGCACGCTTAAGGTTTCGATGACAATTATATTATGAGTTTATGAGTTTTGATGTACCGAAGTTAGTTCAGAGTCCCGGATGTGATCAAGGACATGACGAGGAGTCTCAAAATGGTCGAGACATAAAAATTGATATATTGGACGGCTATATTCGGACACCGGAAGTGTTCCGGGTGATTTCGGAGAAAACCGGAGAGCCGGAAGGTTACCGGAACCCCCCCAGGAGAAGTAATGGGCCATATGGGCCTTAGTGGAGAGAGAGAGGGGCAGCCAAAGTTGGGCCGCGCGCCTCCTCCCCCCTGGTCCGAATTGGACTAGGAGAGGGGGGCGGCGCCCCCCTTTTGCTCTCTCTCCCCACTTCCTTCCCCCTCCTAGTAGGAGTAGGAGTCCTACTCCTACTAGGAGGAGGACTCCTCCTTGGCGCGCCTATAGGGCCGGCTGGCCTCCTCCCCTTGCTCCTTTATATACGGGGGCAGGGGGCACCCCTAGAGACACAAGTTGATCCACGTGATCATATTCTTAGCCGTGTGCGGTGCCCCCTTCCACCATAGTCCTCGATAATATTGTAGCGGTGCTTAGGCGAAGCCCTGCGACGGTAGTACATCAAGATCGTCACCACGCCGTCGTGCTGGCGGAAATCTTCCCCGACACTTTGCTGGATCGGAGTCCGGGGATCGTCATCGAGCTGAACGTGTGCTAGAACTCGGAGGTGCCGTAGTTTCGATGCTTGATCGGTCGGGCCGTGGAGACGTACGACTACATCAACCAAGTTAACGCTTCCGTTGTCGATCTACAAGGGTACGTAGATCACACTCTCCCCCTCTCATTGCTATGCATCACCATGATCTTGCGTGTGCGTAGGAATTTTTTTTGAAATTACTACGTTCCCCTACAATATGGTCAAAACATGATGCTAAATTTTATTGTATGAGATGATCATGTTTTGTAATCGAGTTATCGGCAACTGGCAGGAGCCATATGGTTGTCGCTTTATTGTATGCAATGCAATTGCGCTGTAATGCTTTACTTTATCACTAAACGGTAGCGATAGTCGTGGAAGCATAAGATTGGCGAGACGACAACGATGCTACGATGGTGATCAAGGTGTCGCGCTGGTGACGATGGTGATCATGACGGTGCTTCGAAGATGAAGATCACAAGCACAAGATGATGATGGCCATATCATATCACTTATATTGATTGCATGTGATGTTTATCTTTTATGCATCTTATCTTGCTTTGATTGACAGTAGCATTATAAGATGATTCCTCACTAAATTATCAAAGTATAAGTGTTCTTCCTGAGTATGCACCATTGCGAAAGTTCTTCGTGTTGAGACACCACGTGATGATCGGGTGTGATAGGCTCTATGTTCAAATACAACGGGTGCAAAACAGTTGCACACGCGGAATACTCAGGTTTAACTTGACGAGCCTAGCATATAACAGATATGGCCTCGGAACACGGAGACCGAAAGGTCGAGTGTGAATCATATAGTAGATATGATCAACATATTGATGTTCACCATTGATACTACTCCATCTCACATGATGATCGGACATGGTTTAGTTGATTTGGATCACGTGATCACTTAGAGGATTAGAGAGATATCTTTCTAAGTGGGAGTTCTTAAGTAATATGATTAATTGAACTTAAATTTATCATGAACTTAGTACCTGATAGTATCTTGCTTGTCTATGTTTGATTGTAGGTAGATGGCTCGTGTTGTTGTTCCGTTGAATTTTAATGCGTTCCTTGAGAAAACAAAGTTGAAAGATGATGGTAGCAATTACACGAACTGGGTCCGTAACTTGAGGATTATCCTCATTGCTGCCCAGAAGAATTATGTCCTGGAAGCACCGCTAAGTGCCAAGCCTGCTGCAGGAGCAACACCAGATGTTATGAACGTTTGGCAGAGCAAAGCTGATGACTACTCGATAGTTCAGTGTGCCATGGTTTACGGCTTAGAACCGGGTCTTCAACGATGTTTTGAACGTCATGGAGCATATGAGATGTTCCAGGAGTTGAAGTTAATATTTCAAGAAAATGCCCGGATTGAGAGATATGAAGTCTCCAATAAGTTCTATAGCTGCAAGATGGAGGAGAATAGTTCTGTCAGTGAACATATACTCAAAATGTCTGGGTATCATAATCACTTAACTCAACTGGGGGTTAATCTTCCTGTTGATAGTGTCATTGACAGAGTTCTTCAATCACTGCCACCAACCTACAAAAGCTTCGTGATAAACTATAATATGCAAGGGATGAATAAGACTATTCCAAAGCTCTTCGCAATGCTAAAAGCCGCGGAGGTAGAAATCAAGAAGGAGCATCAAGTGTTGATGGTCAATAAGACCACCAGTTTCAAGAAAAAGGGCAAAGGAAAGAAGAAAGGGAACTTCAAGAAGAACAGCAAACAAGTTGCTGCTCAGGAGAAGAAACCCAAGTCTGGACCTAAGCCTGAGACTGAGTGCTTCTACTGCAAGCAAACTGGTCACTGGAAGCAGAACTGCCCCAAGTATTTGGCGGATAAGAAGGATGGCAAAGTGAACAAAGGTATATGTGATATACATCTTATTGATGTGTACCTTAGTAATGCTCGCAGTAGCACCTGGGTATTTGATACTGGTTCTGTTGCTAACATTTGCAACTCAAAACAGGGGCTACGGATTAAGCGAAGATTGGCTAAGGATGAGGTGACGATGCGCATGGGAAATGGTTCCAAAGTCGATGTGATCGTGGTCGGCACGCTACCTCTACATCTACCTTCGGGATTAGTATTAGACATAAATAATTCTTATTTGGTGCCAGCGTTGAGCATGAACATTATATCTGGATCTTGTTTGATGCGAGATGGTTATTCATTTAAATCGGAGAATAATGGTTGTTCTATTTATATGAGTAATATCTTTTATGGTCATGCACCCTTGAAGAGTGGTCTATTTTTGATGAATCTCGATAGTAGTGATACACATATTCATAATGTTGAAATCAAAGATGCAGAGTTGATAATGGTAGTGCAACTTATTTGTGGGACTGCCGTTTAGGTCATATCGGTGTAAAGCGCATGAAGAAACTCCATACTGATGGACTTTTGGAACCACTTGATTATGAATCACTTGGTACTTGCAAAGCGTGCCTCATGGATAAGATGACTAAAACGCAGTTCTCCGGTACTATGGAGAGAGCAACAGATTTGTTGGAAATCATACATACAGATGTATGTGGTCCAATGAATGTTGAGGCTCGTGGCGGATGTCGTTATTTTCTCACCTTCACAGATGATTTAAGCAGATATGGGTATATCTACTTAATGAAACATAAGTCTGAAACATTTGAAAAGTTCAAAGAATTTCAGAGTGAAGTTGAAAATCATCATAACAAGAAAATAAAGTTTCTACGATCTGATCGTGGAGGAGAATATTTGAGTTACGAGTTTGGTCTACATTTGAAACAATGCAGAATAGTTTCGCAACTCACGCCACCCGAAACACCACAGCGTAATGGTGTGTCCGAACGTCGTAATCGTACTTTATTAGATATGGTGCGATCTATGATGTCTCTTACTGATTTACCGTTATCATTTTGGGGTTATGCTTTAGAGACGGCTGCATTCACGTTAAATAGGACACCATCAAAATCCGTTAAGACGACGCCTTATGAACTGTGGTTTGGCAAGAAACCAAAGTTGTCGTTTCTAAAAGTTTGGGGCTGCGATGCTTATGTGAAAAAGCTTCAACCTGATAAGCTCGAACCCAAATCAGAGAAATGTGTCTTCATAGGATACCCAAAGGAGATTGTTGGGTACACCTTCTATCACAGATCCGAAGGCAAGACTTTTGTTGCTAAATTCAGAGTTTTTCTAGCGAAGGAGTTTCTCTCGAAAGAAGTGAGTGGGAGAAAAGTAGAACTTGATGAGGTAACTGTACCTACTCCCTTATTGGAAAGTAGTACATCACAGAAACCGGTTTCTATGACACCTACACCAATTAGTGAGGAAGCTAATGATATTGATCATGAAACTTCAGATCAAGTTACTACCAAACCTCGTAGATCAACCAGAGTAAGATCCGCACCAGAGTGGTACGGTAATCCTGTTCTGGAAGTCATGCTACTAGATCATGATGAACCTACGAACTATGAAGAAGCGATGGTGAGCCCAGATTCCGCAAAATGGCTAGAAGCCATGAAATCTAAGATGGGATCCATGTATGAGAATAAAGTGTGGACTTTCTTTGACTTGCCCGTTGATCGGCAAGCAATTGAGAATAAATGAATCTTCAAGAAGAAGACTGACGCTGGCGGTAATGTTACTGTCTATAAAGCTCGACTTGTTGCAAAAGGTTTTCGACAAGTTCAAGGGATTGACTACGATGAGACCTTCTCACCTGTAGCGATGCTTAAGTCTGTCCGAATCATGTTAGCAATTGCCGCATTTTATGATTATGAAATTTGGCACATGGATGTCAAAACTGCTTTCCTGAATGGATTTCTGGAAGAAGAGTTGTATATGATGCAACCAGAAGGTTTTGTTGATCCAAAGGGAGCTAACAAAGTATGCAAGCTCCAGCGATCCATTTATGGACTGGTGCAAGCCTCTCGGAGTTGGAATAAACGCTTTGATAGTGTGATCAAAGCATTTGGTTTTGTACAGACTTTTGGAGAAGCCTGTATTTACAAGAAAGTGAGTGGGAGCTCTGTAGCATTTCTGATATTATATGTGGATGACATATTATTGATTGGAAATGATATAGAATTTCTGGATAGCATAAAGGGATACTTGAATAAGAGTTTTTCAATGAAAGACCTCGGTGAAGCTGCTTACATATTGGGCATTAAGATCTATAGAGATAGATCAAGACGCTTAATTGGGCTTTCACAAAGCACATACCTTGACAAGATTTTGAAGAAGTTCAAAATGGATCAAGCAAAGAAAGGGTTCTTGCCTGTGTTACAAGGTGTGAAGTTGAGTCAGACTCAATGCCCGACCACTGCAGAAGATAGAGAGAAAATGAAAGATGTTCCCTATGCTTCAGCCATAGGCTCTATCATGTATGCAATGTTGTGTACCAGACCTGATGTGTGCCTTGCTATAAGTCTAGCAGGGAGGTACCAAAGTAATCCAAGAGTGGATCACTGGACAGCGGTCAAGAACATCCTGAAATACCTGAAAAGGACTAAGGATATGTTTCTCGTATATGGAGGTGACAAAGAGCTCATCGTAAATGGTTACGTTGATGCAAGCTTTGACACTGATCCGGACGATTCTAAATCGCAAACCGGATACATGTTTTTACTGAATGGTGGAGCTGTCAGTTGGTGCAGTTCTAAACAAAGCGTCGTGGCGGGATCTACATGTGAAGCAGAGTACATAGCTGCTTCGGAAGCATCAAATGAAGGAGTCTGGATGAAGGAGTTCATATCCGATCTAGGTGTCATACCTAGTGGATTGGGTCCAATGAAAATCTTTTGTGACAATAATGGTGCAATTGCCTTGGCAAAGGAATCCAGATTTCACAAGAGAACCAAGCACATCAAGAGACGCTTCAATTCCATTCGGGATTTAGTCCAAGCGGGAGACATAGAAATTTGCAAGATACATACGGATCTGAATGTTGCAGACCCGCTGACTAAGCCTCTTCCATGAGCAAAACATGATCAACACCAAGGCTCCATGGGTGTTAGAATCATTACTGTGTAATCTAGATTATTGACTCTAGTGCAAGTGGGAGACTGAAGGAAATATGCCCTAGAGGCAATAATAAAGTTATTATTGATTTCCTTATATCATGATAAATGTTTATTATTCATGCTAGAATTGTATTAACCGGAAACATAATACATGTGTGAATACATAGACAAACATAGTGTCACTAGTATGCCTCTACTTGACTAGCTCGTTGATCAAAGATGGTTATGTTTCCTAACCATAGACATGAGTTGTCATTTTATTAATGGGATCACATCATTAGGAGAATGATGTGATTGACTTGACCCATTTTGTTAGCTTAGCACTTGATCGTTTAGTTTGTTGCTATTGCTTTCTTCATGACTTATACATGTTCCTATGACTATGAGATTATGCAACTCCCGTTTACCGGAGGAACACTTTGTGTGCTACCAAACGTCACAATGTAACTGGGTTATTATAAAGGTCCTCTACAGGTGTCTCCAAAGGTACTTGTTGGGTTGGCGTATTTCGAGATTAGGATTTGTCACTCCGATTGTCGGAGAGGTATCTCTGGGCCCTCTCGGTAATGCACATCACATAAGCCTTGCAAGCATTGCAACTAATAAGTTAGTTGCGGGATGATGTATTACGGAACGAGTAAAGAGACTTGCGGTAACGAGATTGAACTAGGTATTGAGATACCGACGATCAAATCTCGGACAAGTGACATACTGATGACAAAGGGAACAACGTATGTTGTTATGCGGTCTGACCGATAAAAGATCTTCGTAGAATATGTAGGAACCAATATGAGCATCCAGGTTCCGCTATTGGTTATTGACCGGAGACGTGTCTCGGTCATGTCTACATTGTTCTCTCACCCATAGGGTCCGCACGCTTAACGTTACGATGACAGTTTCATTATGAGTTTATATATTTTGATGTACCGAAGGTTGTTCGGAGTTCCGGATGTGATCACGAACATAACGAGGAGTCTCGAAATAGTCGAGAGATAAAGATTGATATATTGGACGACTATATTGGGACAAAGGAATGGTTTCGGGAGTTATCGGATATAAAACGGAGTACCGGGGGTTACCGGAACCACCCCCCCAGGGGTTAATGGGCCTCATGGGCCCAAAGTGGAGCAGAGGAGGGGCGGCTAGGGCAGGCTGCACGCCCCCTCCCCCTCTAGTCCGAATTGGACAAGGAGGGAGGGGCGGCGCCCCCCCCCTTTCCTTTCTCTCCTCTCTCCCTTCCTTTCCCCTCTCCTAGTTGGACAAGGAAAGGAGGGAGTCCTACTCCCGGTAGGAGTAGGACTCCTCCCTGGCACGCCTCCTCCTGGGCGGTCGCCCCTCCCCCTTGCTCCTTTATATACGGGGGCAGGGGCACCTCTAGACACAACAATTGATCCTTGAGATCTATTAGCCGTGTGCGGTGCCCTCCTACACCATAATCCTCGATAATATTGTAGCGGTGCTTAGGCGAAGCCCTGCGACGGTAGAACATCAAGATCGTCACCACGCCGTCGTGCTGACGGAACTCTTCCCCAACATTCTGCTGGATCGGAGTCTGGGGATCGTCATCGAGCTGAACGTGTGCTAGAACTCGGAGGTACCGTAGTTTCGGTGCTTGATCGGTCGGGCCATGAAGACGTACGACTACATCAACTGCGTTGTGCTAACGCTTCCGCTTCTGGTCTACGAGGGTACGTAGACAACACTCTCCCCTCTCGTTGCTATGCATCACCATGATCTTGTGTGTGCGTAGGAAATTTTTTGAAATTACTACGTTCCCCAACAGTAGTTTCCAAGTTTTGGCTATGGATTACATGAATACATACAAACCGAACTCAGTTTTCGCTTCACACAAATAAAACTTAGTTTTCATTTGGAACAAGCATTGGTGTAGAATTGGTAACCTTGGTGGAAAATACATAGCAACTGCCGGTGCACCATCACCTGTTGGCACAATGGACGAATCAGTTGTTTTAGTACTCTTCCTCCTCTTATTTGGCAGTTCTCTACACGAGCAATAAGAAAGTAGTGAGCATTCATAAGTGATTACAAAACAGTAATGCAAGGAAGTAGTTAACATGCAATAAGAAAGTAGAATGCATAGTTGATTACCTCACTTCCATCAAAGCAGCAATGTCATCTTTGTTACCCTTCTTGCACTTATGCGAATGGTGCCCGTATTCCTTACAAATAGGGCACAAGTGCTGGCCACTTTTCCTCTTTCATGCTGGGATATGTAAAGCCTTTTGTCATTGGAGGGTCTAATTTGTCGTACTCTACATGTGGAGTATGATCTGCCTCATGCAACTCCTCATCTTGCTCTACTTCAGCCTCCTCTACTTCATCTTCCAAATAACGCGGCGAGTACTTCTCTACAATGGATTCAACCAAATCCTTATAATTTGTCAAGTTATAATCAACGACCTTCTCAAAACAAAAACATCTTATGTCCTTTCGAGCTTTTTTTATTGCCAAAAAATTTAATTTTGAGCAGATAACTTGAATTTGGATCCATCCCGTCAATTAAAGAGACAACTTTGCATTAAATCTATGCATGCCTATTGCTAGACAATCTGATCTTTTACTTGAATCTAAGTGAACAAGTACTTTTGTTGGAGTCTCATCTTGTTGTGATCGCAGGCAAGCAAATTAACAGCAACATAAACCAAGTACAACCTATGCATGAATTTACCAATCTGGACAGAAACCTATGCATTATCATTTTCTACTAGTACAAAACATATGCATGATCATTACTGCTAGTACAAAACTAGAGATCTCACAAAACTATACAAACTACTAAGCCATGAACTTTAAATAGGGAGACAATATTTAAAAGAGTGTCATATAAGGAATTTTCTCCACTTTGATTCACGACACCTGTCATTATCAATCTCAAAGCAATCCACCCTAATCCTGATTCCTCTCCTTTCTTTCTTTGACAATTGCTTTTTCTTAATCCCACCATTGTCTTCGATTCGGTACGACCTCTCACCAGCGGCCATCATGCGGCATGACAGAGCAGACTCCTGGTTGCATTGCCCATTCAGCTCCTCCGTTAGGCCACAAGATTAGTCAGGGTGACGAACAACATGAGCTCTTGTCGATAGCAGCCGCACTACACGACGGCACATCATCCTCACAGTTGGCAAAACGGCTACCTATACAGCCTATCGTTGTAGAGAGGGTTTCGGCCATGAGACTGTTTTTTGTAAAACTTGGTTGACATGGAGTCAGGAATGGAATCCTTGATTCGGATTTTGGCCTGATTTTTTTAAGACAAATTTTTCAGGTGTCAACCATGGGGAGGGTCTAGCTATCTCGGGCGTACGACCCAGTTGTGTAAGATTTTTTTCAAAAGCTTTCATAGATTAAAGCGGCTGCATTACAAAGATCAAATCAGGATGCAAAAGAAATAATTACAACCTAGTCCTTGACATTTTCAAGTAGGTCCCTAATATGAGGATAGGAAACACACATTTGGGTCCAAATTGCATCTCTACCGCGGATCCAGCTTTTCGTCGCTGGAGATGACACCACTTGTGACCATAGGACCACCACCACATCTCCAGCAGCTATGCATGCCAAAGAAATGAGAAGTGGCCACCACACCATCACTGCACTACCTCCCTTTTGGCACATCGACCGGGAGGAAGATGGGAAGCTGGCAAGATGCCAAAGCTTCATTAGGCCACCCTTCAACTAGAGGATTCACCAAAGAGGCAATGAAACCGACTATGTACTGTTGTCCGGGTGCCAAGGCTCCATCACATACACAAAAGAAGAATCACCAGCACCCAATCGACGTGATCCCAATCTCCTCTCATCCCCTTCTCTGTCCCCATCACCATGGTGGCGACTCGAGAACGGCCCAAGGAGTAGGTAATCCTCCAGATCAAGGATGCTTGCGAGCTTATTAGAGTAGACGTCGTCGATGCATCCATCGACAACTCCAAGCCCCAGCCTATGGAGTATTGCAATCGAAACAGCAGCTCGCGGAGATCCGCAGCGACCCAATGCGGGTCATGGGAAAGGAGGCTGAGAGGACCAAGCGGAGCTGGTAGAAGAGATAGATGCATCGACGGAGAGGGAGAGGCGAGGGGGCGCATATCGAGAGGGGGGAGATATGAGGGAGTGGCGGCACTGGGATAGGGGTTCAGTGGTGAGGGGGTTGTGGGGCAAAGTGAGAGATGCGAGACCAAGGCGCTCTATGTGATTCCACCAAGATGGGGGAGTGCATTCCGAATCATAGGGGAATATCAATAATCCTACACCTACTGCTCTTTTAGGGGTATGTTGCACAATTTTTCCTCACCAATTTCTCCCCCCTGAATTTCACCGGGGTGGGCCCCTTCTTCCGACAATTTTTAAACAAGTTAAGTATCTCTTCGCTTGCTTGCTGTCATTAATTGTGTCTTATTAAAATGCCATTCTTGTCTTATCTTATTAAAATTCTATGACAAATATACAAGTGGACGGTTCCAGCGGTGGAGCGACGTTCCATGTGATGCATCGACGACGTGGAGTCTCGACGGTGTGGCGCGGTAGGGTCTTGTCGACGGATGTGTGATGATGGTAGGGAGGAGGCATTGTCTTGCACCGTGTGGGCGCCTACGGTAGGCCTGGCAAGTTCGATGCGTCAGTACATGCTCTAAAGATGGATCGGTGAAAGAAAGGCGGCGACGACGTCTGAGAGTGCGTCGGACTAGTGTGTGCCCCAGACTCGGCATGACGGCTGGGTTGGGGCCCCTAGCTTTAGATGATAGGCTTTGATGAGACGTTTGGGTATTCGGTTTTGATCATCTGCACCCCTTCATCAAGTGGATAGAAGTAGCGACAGATATTGCCAAGATGGTGCCTTCAGACTTATTGATGTATTACTTTGTGAGGTCTTTATGAATAATTAATAAAATGGTGTATGCATCGTCAAGATGCTGAGGCTGGGTGTCATCCTCCTTTTGAAGAAAAAGAAAAATATACAGGTTTGTTTTCCCGTGAGGTACTGTTTCTTTTTTTCTCCCTTCTTAGGGACAAAGTTGGGTTTGGACTCTGTATGCAGGGCAAAAAATAATAATTTTTGTTTGGACTTTTGGGTTGGTGTTATGCAGATAGATTAGACAAATGTTAATATATGGATGATTATAACATGTATCATTGAGAGGCATGAGAGATCTTTTGGCAGATTTGGGCTAACTAGATCTTCTATATATAGATATGGATGATGATATGTAATTTATGTATCATTGAGAGGCATGAGAGATGCTACTAGGCACAACTTTGTATATGTTCCTGAGGTGATTATTTTTGGGAGAGCATGCACTAGTTATGTATATTTGTTAGTCTCCATAGGCAATTCCGACATGCCGAAATACTTTTATGCATACTGAATCACTTTTTATATGTGACATATATTGAATCTGTTTGTCTACATGACCAACTTGTATGTGATATTTAGGTGGCGAAATTGCTTCACGGACGACTATTTCCGCATGAGATGCAAACGATTTTTCCTCCCCAACAGCGCTCCTGTGTGCATGCTTGCTGTTGGCGCTGCCACAGCAGAATCGTGCACGCATCGGCCGCATGTTCGTCGTCTGTATAGCAGCGCTCTTTAGGGGGGGGGGTAGGAGGGGAGGTGGCAAGTCTGTTGCTTATCTGCATGCTTGAATGGGGTGCAACTATGTTTGTGCACTTGCTAGATGACTAGAAGAGAGAGCATCGGCGAACCGAACCTAGCTTAGATGATTACGTTTTTTGTGGTGGAACCAACGCACCAAGGTTTACTTCAGTATTTGGCACTGCTGCTCGCATTTTTCTGGATTTAATTTAGTATTTTCAGCGATGTTCGTTCAGTGGAATAGACATTCCCGTCAACTTGTCGAGCTCGGTCTCTCAGAGATGCTCAGAAGGGTAGGGTGTGTGTGCATTCATAAGGTAAGTGTATGTGCATATGTATGAGCGTCTGCGTCTATACTTTGTTAAAAAAAGCATCGTGTTTCTAAAATTGATTAAATTACTGTCAAAATTAGTTAAATGTGTGTGAATATTTTTGATATTTTGTGCTTCTATATATTAGCGAAATTCATTAAGATGTGACTGAAATAATTAAAATTTGTATGAATCTCTATGTAATGCTTCTAAAAATGGTTGAACTATGATTGCAATTTGTGCGAGTATTTATGAAATACTCCCTCCGTTCCGAATTACTTGTCGCAGATATGGATGTATCTAGATGTATTTTAGTTCTAGATACATCCATTTCTGCGACGAGTAATTTGGAACGGAGGGAGTATGTTTGTAAACATTTTTATACAGTGAATCGTTAAAAATGCACAAATGTGTTTCCTAATATCACTGGAATAATTGAAAACTTCTGTCAAACTTTTTTGGTGAAAATTAGTTTTGTTCTTTTTTGAAATTTCTGCAAAAAATAGGTTTAAAAAATCATTTCTTTTGAAAGAAATATGAACCACCGAATGTGATGGTGGGGCGAGTGATGACATATCAACATCGGAGTAACAAGATAAATGAATCAAATAGGATGTTTCGGTATACTCTATGCGCTGGCGCCATATGATTGGCTCACGGGTCTCGGCAGCAGAGCTGTTTAAAATGAGTTTCAGCCTACTTGCAAAGACATTATTTCGTTTGTACATATTTGATTTTGGAGTTCTACAAGGCTTATGCACATAATGTGGGTTTTGGAGTTTGTATCGGACAACAGAAGAAGATTGAGAATGAAGTTAAGCGCTTCATGTGTAACCGTGAAGGATTCAATTCCAAATTGGCATCCTACAGTTGTATACTTCTATTGTCTGCCATCAATTCTTCCTCACGTTGGCATTCTACAGCTGTGTCCAAGCAAAGGGAAAAGGAGCATGACTGTGGAAGATATATGCAACTAAATTGTGCTCCCTGATACCAAATTTTAACAAGCAAATAATGATTTTATATATGTTTTGATTTACTCTTGGATGTACATAAGCCATGTAATGGATGGGGATTCAAATTATGTTAAATCAAATTTGGCTTGATTTATCACAACTTTGATGATTGTCAAATTATTACATTATATATTGAACCTCAGCCAGTGGATGATTGTCAAATTTACATTATGTGAAATCAATTCTTTGCTCAGACCAGCATCATACTGGAGCACACAACGCTGTTTCTCAATTTACTTTTATACATGACACATAAAAAACTACAGTAAATATTCAGGAAACTTTGGATAGTGACTTGTTGCTTATAGCCTTTTTTACCTCAAAACTGGTTAAGGCCATCCCAGGCAACTTCTAGTAATTACTATTTTTTTTCAACACATACGGGAGCTAGTCACTGAACTTTGTAAATCTTCAGGATATTTTGGATAGTGACTTGCTGCTTACAGCTTACATATCAAAAGTGGAGAAAACCACCCCAGGCCACTTCTGCAACTCAAAATCTTTATAACAAAGAATACATGCTTTGACCACATGACTGAGAAAATCACTGATTTTTTTTTTCAACACATAAGTACATAACTGAACTAGTCACTGAATTTTGTGGCAACAGCAAACATGATATTTTTAATAAGGGAAAAGCTGAGCCAAAGCCTCTGATCTGAACAAGGCATATCACGTATTGGTAAGCAATTTAGAAATGAATAGAAACATGTGAAAACATCTCACACCATGCCATTCATTAGGGGCAAATATTATTACTCTGCTATAGGCTACAAGACTACATCACTACAGCTTCCTACGGATCACGAGAGACTGCATCTTCCTATGAAGGAACCGTCGCGGTCAGGGGAGGCCACCCAGGGCGTCGTTGGTGCCTCATCAGACTCGTCTTCACAGCTGCGGAACGTCGTCAGTTATCATGCCTTCGCCGTTGAGACGACCGGCCGGCCGGGTCTATGTAACCGTCGAGCCGTTGCTTTCGCTACTTGCTTGTCGTCCCTGGAGAAGTTCGAGGGAATCATCTGGGCGTTGTCGTCGTACGAGACCTTCGGATTAGGACTTGATTTGGGAGCCGAGAGATCTGGCAACGAAGGACTTGGGGCAGGAGACGCACGACGCACGACTTGGGTCTTGGGTTTGCGATGATGGATCTGGCTTTAGTGGGGTTTCCGCAAACAAAAATATTGGGAGTGACTAATTATCAGACGTCTGTTTTTCAATTTGCTTCAGGCTGTTTTTTATTCCAATGGAGGGTTGACACGCGTCTGCAGTGACTACTCAGTCTAAATGTTAGTAATAAAAAACATCTGTTTTCTCGCTGGGTTCAGGTCGAAAACTATGCGCCAGCCTCTTTGGCCCTTCTGATGGTTTGCGCGTCATCCTTCCTTTCCCCTAATCGGGCCGCCTGGCCAACCCGTTAACACATAAAAACGCTGGAGTAGCCCAAGATCTTACCCAGATTGGGGCGACTTGGAGCCGTAGCTTACTGCCCTGGCTCTAACTAAACCCCAGCTGCATACTTTCCCACACTAAAAAAATTCCCCATACTACAATTTTCCCATGTTGTGAATAAAAACTGAATTCAGAGAAATATCCTGCTGCTGTGTACATATTTTACCTAGAAAAAATGTACTGTCTAAGACTACAAAACAAAAACTGAAAAAAAGAACTTGACCATACATTTGCCGTAAGGAAGAATTAGATACCTCAAAAATAAGATTGAAGAAGAAACATCTTGTTGTTCCCCTATGGGAAAATCACTACAAGAAATATGTTAACTTATGACCACCACTATTGGTCACTGAATGGTCACAAATTTCCATTTATGACCTTTTTGTGACCAAAAACATAAGGTCAAAAGCTGGGCGTCGTAAACTGACTATAGCGACCTTTCTTCTGGAATGGTCGCAAACGTTTGTGACCAAAATATGTCCACTGTGGCGTTTTGGTCACTAGCAACCTCTCCAGGCCACGTAGGCATCCAGCGTGGCAAGCTGATGTGGCACAAGATTCAGCCCGGTCCAATTCGGTTTTCTACATGGGCCTAGCCCAACAATTCGGCCTTTTAATGTATTTTTTTCTGTAAGTTACACGGGCCAAGCCCATTTCAGCCTTTTATTTATTTCTGGGTCGGGTCTTTTAACATTGTTTGGGCCATTATATTTTGGAGCTGGTCCCACTTGTCATCTTCTCACACATTGGGCCCACTTGACAGAAAATTCAAAAATGCTCAGATTATTTTCATAAGTGGATCCCACAAGTCAGGTTTCCATTCCACATGTTTTCAAATCACATACATAATCATTATTTCAAACGGAACAGTACAGATGTAGTACGTCAAATAACACTAAGTCTACTACAATTTGTACATAGTTATTACAACCCAGATATGCCTACTATTACAATATTGCAATATTTACATTCTATTACAATCAAACAGAAGAGACGGCTCTTTGCTGAGTAGAGCTATATGGTTTCGATCTTCAAATTTTGTAGACCTCGAGCTCCTGAACACAAAGACAAACATCATTAGAGATTAGAGTGTACACATGCTAGGAATTGCATTGGTTAAAAATAACTAATAATCACATGATGAAGTCCTAGAATGAAATTTCAGTAGTGACCAGATCTAGATCTATAGGAAACAGAACAACCACGACAAAATCCTAACCAGAATGCATTTAATAAAAATGGATTGCATCTGGTTACTGTAGTGCAAGCTAACGACATGAAGGTTCCATCAAGCAATGATCAACTACTCAAAACCATTTCGTGCTTTGCAAAGAAAATACTAGATGAATCTCACTAACAAGAGCACTAGGCGATTAATAGAAGAAGTAATCAGCAGATGACACAATAACAACAACAGATTCTGGTTAGAGACCAATTATCTAGTGGGTATAATATTTGATTACTTCAAGAACAGATTCTGGTTGGACCAAATATATGATAAAGCAACAGATTCAGCCAACTTCAAGAGACCACAAGAGCATCAATCAACAACAGGTATATTATAATATTTTAGAGACCAATTTTAGAAACATATTTTAGAGACCAATTTTATATCAGAACACTAGATGTTTGTGATGCATCTTCGAGAACCACAAGAACACTAGATATAGTAGAATATGATTCCAGGAGTATAATGCTAACCACAAGAGCATCAATCAGCAGCAGGTATACATCAAACTATCTACTAGACATCATCAGGATAGGAAGGGTCACCTGACATATTGAACTCGATGCTGCAGCAGGCCGATGACGTGGTCGTACAGAGCAGGCCCTTTGTGGCTGGCTAGATGCGCCCCTCCTCCTGCTGCTCCTCGAGCAGGACAAGGATGAGCTGGTACAGAGCATGCAGCTCCTCCCTAAACCAGAAAGCACACAAATCAGTATGCACAAGTGTTGGACCTTCAAATAAGGAGACTTGAATTCACTGGTAAGCATTAGCGGAACTAATATATATTTTTGCATTATCTTAGTGTATCTCTACATCACATAGATTCACCCACTCTATCACTACCAATTCTACTACACAGTAAGAATGGAATGATGCTAATCTATTGAGGGAAAGGATCTGCTCTCATCAGCAGTGGTGTTGCTCCTAGGCCAGGTGAGAGGAGTCAAATCATTTGCCAAAGTCAGAAAGCTGGTAGGAGCATTAGGAGATGTTAACACACACACACACACCAGGATATGTTTGCTTCACTCAACTTGACATAATATAGCAGCATGCAAATACAATGGATCTACAATGGAGAAGGATGCCATGCTGTGGCTCCCATATTAGCCCACTAGCCAGACGGCACAACTACAGTAACGCAAATGACCCCAGTTATGTAGTTATGGTATCTTGTATCCTATAATTGCCAGTTTTATTAGATAAGCTGAGATCACAAAACATAAGCAAGACAAGAACTGCTAGTCTTGGTATCTTGTATCCTATGATGCCAAAGAGGATTGATGGAGGCACACACATATCATAAACAAGTATGCACAGATTATGATTGAAATCTTGCTAGAAGGCATTGCCGAGGTTGTCTTTCACCGTCATGGTGCTAATCTTCCCCTGGACAAGGGCCGACCTTCCTGCATATCCTGCACAGTGTGGTCGCACAGTGGATCAGAGATTGACCGAAATTCCGACGATAGAGGACTATCACATCGCTCTGTGGTAGATCACCTGATTTGGGCCTGCCACGTTGAGCACTTCTTTTCCTTTGCGGAGTAAGGACGACCAATGCATCACAGAATAGTTCTACATCACGTACACATCATGCTTGGAAGTAGCCCACGTGATGTTCCTCAGCTGCACATGTACAAGTATACGGTCAGTGCGTTCGTACCAGAATTCTTCTTAAAACTCTACAGAAATACAATGATGCAAATGAGCGCCATTTTATTCAAGCACACCAAATTCTACTGCGATAACAAACAAGATCGCCCGATGGAGGACATAACAGTGAGCTTCTGTTAAAATTTCTCGGGTAATTACAACTATGTGATTCTACTGTTAATCTAGATCTCCTTCAGGTTTTGATTCATTTAATCAAACAATAGAACACAACTGCTGGAAACTGTTAAGACATACATATTATGTGCACGCTAAAAAATAGCAGATCTGTGAAGGGGGGTGTCTATTAGCAAATTTTGGTCTAAATACAACTTAGGCAGGCAAATGCTTAGTGTAACTAATGAACTGATGTTGTTTGCGTTTCTGAACTTTGCTAAATGAACTCTAGATGAATACACCAAAAACTAATGAACTCTATCTCCACAGACTCCATCTCTAGACAAATGATACATTATCATTCACATTCACTGGAGAATAATCAACATCATTATTGGCAGTTTGTGGCACCTTCAAGATTTTTATATATATAAACAAAATTTTCAACGGTGGGCAATCAGTCAATTAGGCACCCAAACACAATAGTAGTATAATCTTCGCTAGCCGTCGCTGTGGGGAGTTTGGAAGGGGAGGGGCGAGAGGAGGAAGGCGTGGGGAACGGCGGCGAGCTCCTCATGCCCAGGCTCAACTCCGGCGCCATGTGCCGCTAGACCATCGTCCTGAGAAAAGAAGCACAAGCAGAAGGCAGCCGTGAGTGGGTACCAAGGGAAAAAACAGAAGCCGCAACCAAGAATTGCAAGATTTAGTATAAAGGAAATAGCCTCAGCATTCAGATGTTTCTAATAAGATTGCGCACTAATCTAACACAATATACATAAGGTGTCCTCATAGTTTTACTCATAGCCACTAATAATCCACGGATGGAGATGGGAACCAAAGAATGAGAGAGATGGGGAAGGAGGAGAGGACGCACAGCAGAGGATCTGGAGGAAATTGAAGGGCTTCTCTTCCCCTTCCCCGCCGCCCATGTCTGCCCGTCGACCGCCGAGAAACCTGCGCCGAGGTCTGGAGGAAAACAGAAGGCAGCTGAAGTTATTTGCCTGGTTGCTACGGAAATTTGGAGGGGAGAGAGGAGAGGAGAGGATTCACACCTGACTGAGGGGAGGGGGAGAAGGAGCCGCTGGGAAGGTCCGTCGTCAGCTCCGTCGCCATCTGGATCTCGCTCTGCACGTGTGGTAGGTGTGTTGTGAGTGAGGCTGTGGGTGGGGTGGGGGCGAGGGAGGGCGGAGAAGAACTAGGAGGTTGAGCCCCGTGTGGCGGCGCAGTAGATGTCGGAGAGGGGTCACCGGAGCCGTGCCGGCGATGGAGGCGTCGTCGCCCCCGAAACCCTAGTGGGAGGGTTGCGGCTGAGCGTTGAAGGCCGGGAGCAGCGAATCCCGCAAGGGGGAAGATCCAACAGAGCGAGGCGAGCTCGGGACGGTGCTGCGGGGTGGCGGGAGTCGCTGGAGAACGCCGGAATCGGCCGGCACCTGTGGCGGCGGAGATGTGTCCCAGGAAGGAGAGAGGGTTGTGGGAGAGAGAGGTGGAAGGGTGGGAAGGCGCCTGAGGTGGGAGTGAAGCAGATGGGAGGGAGGAGGCCGCCGGCGTGAGCTGTGGGAGGGACGAGGCGGTGTGTGGGTCGCGGCGGCGGCGATGTGGGAGGGAGGGGATGGATCAGGGTGGGTGGGACGAGGAGTGGGTCGGGGTAGGGTTTGCTTTTTTCTTTCTTTCCTTCTTTTTGGTTTTAGGTTCAGTTCTGAAAGTGGAGGGCGGGCTGAGCCTTCTGGGCGCGCGCGCGCTTACTCTCAACCCAAAATTTCCATCCATTTAGACCAAAGCGAGGAGGGTTGAGAGACATTGGATCTGTTTGGCTTTGACGGCTCAGATTGGTTAGAGAGGGGTGATCCGTGGGAAGAGTGTTTCTCTGTCCTTATTGGTTTGATACATATGTCATATAAAATACTAGTTTCTCAGTATTAAAAACATGACTCTCTGTGAGGCAGCTACCAAGAATATCTTGCAAAATGGCACTATTAAAATTTTCACACAAATTAGACCACATTGTTTGAATGATCACCAACTTGATGCATTTTTTATATTTTAGCTATTTTCAACCATTTATTTTCTACAAAATCAACAGGAACAGGGTTTAATTTGAACAACGGCTGCTTCACAATTTACTGCAAAAGTTTTGCAAAATCCAACCGCTCGCTACGAACGGTCATGCCCGTCGTTTTGAACATATTTTGAAAACGGGCATATGAAATTCAAAAAAAAAATCCTCGCACCGTGTCATTATATGTGACCTAATTCCTGGTAAAAAGAACAAACTTTGACGACGGAATTCCAAACAATGTTGCCTAAGGGAGTTTTCATTTTCTTTGCATGGAAATTCATTTTTCATTTTTCGAGTGCCCAAACTGAATTTTTTTTGTGAAGGAACTGTCAAATAATTGTTGTAAAAATGGATCAAATCAATTTTCTAAAATACTAGGACATATTTGATTCACAATTGACCAAATGGTTGGGTGTCAAAAGCCTTGATCCACCTCTGGTGAAAAAGACAAATTCCCGCCGATTCGGTTGGAAGCGGGTCAAATTTGAACTGCAGTTGCCTCATAGTTTTCTCTTTATTTTTTTAAAAATCATTTCTAGATACATAAGTATCTATTTAATCAGAAAAACATCAAAAGTTTTCCAAGATTCAACCACTAGCTAGGAACGGTCAAGCCCGCCGTTTTGACCGCATTTTGAAACGGGCATAAAAAATTCAAAAAAAATCAAAAAATTGGGAAACCTTCGCATTGTGTCATTATATGTGGCCAAGTTCCCAAGAAAAATAACAAACTTGCAATACGGCAATTATTTTTAAAAAGTGTTCTAAGAAATGAGCTATCATCTCTGAAGATTCATGGCTTTCAAGCCAAATGATCAATCTTATGGCCACATTCGTGGCATAGTTTGTTCAAATGATCTCATATTGTGCACAAGGGTGCATATTGGAATGGCAAACAATGTTGCCTAAGGAAGTTTTCATTTTCTTTGGACAAAAAAACCATTTTTCATTTTCCGAGTGCCCGAAAGGAGGTTTTTTTGTGAAGGAACTACCAAATAATTGTTGCAAAATTGGACCAAATCAATTTTCTAAAATACTAGGACATATTTAATGCACAATTGACAAAATAGTTGGGTGTAAAAATTTTTGATCCACCTCTCGTGAAAAAGACAAATTTCCGCCGATTCAGTTGGAAGCGGGTCAAATTTGAACTGCAGCTGCCTCATAGTTTGCTATTTATTTTTTCCAAAAATCATTTCTAGGTACATAAGTATCTATTTAATCAGATAAACACCAAAAGTTTTCCAAGATTCAACCACTAGCTAGGAACGGTCAAGCCCGCCGTTTTGACCGCATTTTGAAACGGGCATAAAAAATTCAAAAAAAATCAAAAAATTGGGAAACCTTCGCATTGTGTCATTATATGTGGCCAAGTTCCCAAGAAAAATAACAAACTTGTAATACGGCAATTATTTTAAAAAAGTGTTCTCAGAAATGAGCTATCATCTCTGAAGATTCATGGCTTTCAAGCCAAATGATCAATCTTATGGCCACATTCGTGGCATAGTTTGTTCAAATGATCTCATATTGTGCACAAGGGTGCATATTGGAATGGCAAACAATGTTGCCTAAGGAAGTTTTCATTTTCTTTGGACAAAAAAACCATTTTCCATTTTTCGAGTGCCCGAAAGGAGGTTTTTTGTGAAGGAACTACCAAATAATTGTTGCAAAATTGGACCAAATCATTTTTAAATACTAGGACATATTTAATGCACAATTGACAAAATGGTTGGGTGTAAAAAGTTTTGATCCACCTCTCGTGAAAAAGACAAATTTCCGCCGATTCAGTTGGAAGCGGGTCCAAATTTGAACTGCAGCTGCCTCATAGTTTGCTATTTATTTTTTCCAAAAATCATTTCTAGGTACATAAGTATCTATTTAATCAGAGAAACACCAAAAGTTTCCAAGATTCAACCACTAGCTAGGAACGGTCAAGCCCGCCGTTTTGACCGCATTTTGAAACGGGCATAAAAAATTCAAAAAAATCAAAAAATTGGGAAACCTTCGCATTGTGTCATTATATGTGGCCAAGTTCCCAAGAAAAATAACAAACTTGTAATACGGCAATTATTTTAAAAAAGTGTTCTCAGAAATGAGCTATCATCTTTAAAGATTCATGGCTTTCAAGCCAAATGATCAATCTTATGGCCACATTCGTGGCATAGTTTGTTCAAATGATCTCATATTGTGCACAAGGGTGCATATTGGAATGTCAAACAATGTTGCCTAAGGAAGTTTTCATTTTCTTTGGACGAAAAAGCCATTTTTCATTTTCGGAGTGCCCGAAAGGAGGTTTTTTTGTGAAGGAACTACCAAATAATTGTTGCAAAATTGGACCAAATCAATTTTATAAAATACTAGGACATATTTAATGCACAATTGACAAAATGGTTGGGTGTAAAAAGTTTTGATCCACCTCTCGTGAAAAAGACAAATTTCCGCCGATTCAGTTGGAAGCGGGTCAAATTTGAACTGCAGCTGCCTCATAGTTTGCTATTTATTTTTTCCAAAAATCATTTCTAGGTACATAAGTACCTATTTAATCATAAATACATGGTTTGGTGGCGATACGTCGAGGTTTGGGCGGTGGCTGAGGGCCCCATCTCTAGAGCGCGTAAACTCGCATGCCCGCCGCGTGGTCACCGCGTGATCGTGGAGTTGCCATGTGTTCTGGGTGGCCTAGACATGTCTAGTGGGTTGGGCACTCCCCAGGTTGGTGCTAGGAAGAAAATTACAACATAAGATTCCCACGAGGAGACCGATCGATGCTCAAACGTGAATTAGCAGCCAAGTGTTTGATTAGCGGTACGGGAAATGCACATGGCCAATGGGCGTGAGTTTTGGCTGAGGATGATCATCTACTAAGGAGAATGTCTTCACAAATTTTGAGCTCAAAAGGAGGATCCTAGGTGGTACTTGCTTTGCAAAGTACCACGCTGGACAAAAATATGAATGTTGAAGCTGGGCTCAAAATAATGAATGGAGTGAGTTGAAATTTTGTGAAGGATGGTTATTTGGGCATAGGAAAGCATTGTAGAAAATTGATACCATTTGGACATGCCAAAGTAGTGCTTCCTTCACAATGCTCTTCTATGGACAGAAACTTGGGAAAACTAGTGAGAGAGATTGGATGAATGAAATGAGCTCAAAATTGGTGTAGGTAAGTTACTTAGGTATGGTCATGCTCTGGTAAATTTTCAGATCATTTGGATAAACCTAGCTAGTACTTACTTCACAAAGCTTCTCTCGTGGTAGAAACTTTGGAAATTTCCCGAGAAAGATTTACTAGGAAAATTGAGCTGAATATTATCATGTGGCAATGATTTGGGTATGGAAGAGTGCCCGAAAAGTTTGAGGGTAATAGGAGGGGTCTATATAACAATTGCTTTGCAACATGCCAATTTGGCCATAAAATATAAATTAAACCTGGGCTCACATAGATGATTTGACTGAGCTGCAATTTGGAGGAGGGTGATAATTTGGACATATGAAGGAATTGTATAAATTTCATGTCATTTAGAGATATAAAAAAGTTACTTCCTTCACAATGCTTCTAGGTGGACAAAAACTTTGGAAATTTGCCGAAGAAGATTTGCTAGGCAAATGGAGCTGAATTTTGTCATTCGGTAATGATTTGGATAGGAAAGAGTGCCTAAAAATTCCGAGGGCAATCAAGAATATATAAATAGCACTTCCTTCATAAAGTGTTGTTGTGAACAGAATAGGAAAATGAATATTGTTGAATTAGTTTTGAACTAGGCAAGGAAGGATTTTTACATATTTGATGAAGATATGCCCCAAAGAATTTATGAGATTTTTTTGGGAATTTTGGGAATGATAGAAATATAGGTTGCTTCACAACCTAGGGCAAAAACTGCCTCATGGACATGACACATAGGCAAAACTGATGAGATGGCGCCTAGTCATCACAACCCACCACAATCTACAAGGCTATGACCATCTATATTGGTCATTAACAACTAGAAATAAGGCAGCGGACTAGCACTGTTTGCTTTGTGACCATTTCGTGTAAGGAAATTACGACCTTTCTGACCAAAATGGTCGCAATGGTTTAGGGTTTGGAGCCCCCTGAACAGCTTTTGACCAATTGGTCTAAAATGGTCATAAATTTATGACCAATTCTTCGAGGGTCACTGACAGAAGGTCATAAGTTGATATATTTCTTGTAGTGAATGTAGAAAAAAGTCAAAAATTAGGATGAAGAAAAAACTCTGAAGACTGATGCTACTTGTGCTGAAGACTGATGAAAACGCATACAAAACCTGACAGTAACTTCAATAAAAAACAATGATGGGAACAGAGATCTTGCCAGAATAGCATACGACAACAATTATCTTCGAAAAGTTGTTTCTTAAACTCCGCCCTCGTAAAACAACCACTCCTTGGCTGCTACAGCCGCTGGAAGCGACACAGGTGTCAGTAGGCTTATTAGCGCAGACCCACAAAAAATGATCTTCCTCCGTGAGTTGTATCTTTGAGCGTCAAAAGCATGTATCTGTTGTGATGGGATTCAACACCACTAACGCCCCATTTGGTCCATTTCCAGCGTGCATCTGATCTATAAAAAATGAAGTGAAGCAATAAATATGAAGGCCAAATTAGTAAGATGACAAAATGCAGATAAATTGAAAACTGTATGAACAAACTTGCTAACCTACCTGGGATTTCTTGACAAACTAAGCAACTAGGATGGACAGCTTTATTCGAGAAGATCGAACAAGGACTGAAGTAGCTGAAGGTCTGAATACTCATAAATAAGAAAACAGTCTAGATAAGCAGAACAAATTTTTCGTGGTTGTAGGCTGTGGTGGACTTAGGTCTGAAACAATGAATACTAAATTAAGACTGAACAGTGAATACTAACTAACCTACCTATGTGGTAACACACAAAACTGAACAAAATGACACCTAACACTGAAACTAATAACATAACTAAAAATGACACTAACCCCTGAGAGTACTTAAAATGACACTAGTGTGGGAGAACTTGTTGAGTAAGTGTGGGACAACTTTTGCTCGGAGATGTGAAATATAACCTACAGGTACAAAAATAAAAGGTAAGAAAATGATCAGGACTCATTGGAAAATGACAGAGTGAGTAAGCACTAGGGACTCAGACTGATTGACTAAAAATTGATAGACTAAAAAAGGAAATGAATGCAACAAGTAATGACTAAATGAGAAAAACAAATCTAAGAAAAAGCTAAAGTTTATATAATTCTATCAGCTAAAAGGACTAAGTTTGTATCTGAAGCAGGAAAAAACTGAATTCATACACAAACTAAAGAAGAAATGAAATGTTTAACTGAACAGGACAACTATCATGCTATCATAAAACATACATGGAGGTGTTGGTAATATCCACATCATAGCCTTGTAAAAATGAGTGATGAATGAAAAATGAAACATAACAAGAACTAGACTGTAGTGATAAATGAATAACTGACCATGACAGTGAACTAGACTATAGTGATAATTTTTTTTGAAACAGAACTATAGTGATAAGTTGAACATATTCAAAACTAAGTTACCACTCAGCTTTCAAAGTCCTCAGACAACCAAACCCCAAAATTTAGACGCGATGAGCGACGGTCAGCGCAGTCGGACCTGCAGATTGGGTACGCCATCCCCGTTACATATGTAGCAGAGAAAAAACTATTTTTTTAGCAAAAAGATGACTGAAAACTAAGAACAGAGACTCACCAGATAACTAATTTAAACTACAGGAATTATAAACACATATCAAGTCTAAAAATTTTAAAATGAATGCTGAAAATACAGGAATAACATCATAAACTGAAAATAATAAGCTGAATGGAAACTAACTAGTTAGAATAATAAATGACTTAACTTAAAACTGATAGACTAGAACAAACACTGACCAAATAACTGAAGAGAACTAAAATGAGACACTTAAGATACTAAACAAACACCGACCAAATAACTAATCACTTAATATATAGTTGAAGAGAACTAAAACTGATACTTTAGAGTACTGATGACTAAAAACTGAAAATAATCTAGCAAAAAAAACAGTGCAAAAAACTGAAAACCAAAAACTAAAAACTTAGGACTTACAGGAACATAAGGTTCAAAACAGAAATAATCATCTACTAAAAGACAAGATTCATGAGAGATAGGAGTGAAGAAAGATGCAAATGATAACTAAATATGATAAAAATGAGGACTGATACTATTACCAAAACGAACATAAGACTGAGAAGGCAAGCTTACAAACTGAGGAAGAAAAACACCAATTGCTGGAACAAAATTATAGAAAGGTACTGAAAACGGAAGACTAGACTACAAAAACACTGAAAACAAAGATTCTAAAGACACAGAAAACTGAAGAACTAGAGATAGAGAGAAAAGAGGGCTGAATAAACAAGACAAAAAAGGTGGTTGAATAGTAAGGTGACTCAAGAAGCACTGAAAAGTGAAGGATGAAGACAGAGAAAAGAAATCTGAAGAAATAAACAATTACTAAAGACTGAAGAAAGATGACTGAAAATATATATGAAATAGTTACTGATGACAGGATGAAGAAGAGATGTAATGGGCAAGGTATGCAAACAGATGAATGAAGCAATTCCAACAGGACAATAGGGACCCTAACCACTATATGGCGCAGAGTGGAGGTGACAGTTTGACTGTCGAGCTATTGAATCCTACTATAGCCTGACAATTTGTCTAACCTCCCTGATTGGATAAGTGATTTTCAGGCACTGTAGTTAAAAAAAATATGAAGTGAAGTTTGCAGCAGTTGAAATTCATTTTAAACGATAGCCATTGCCAGAAGAACTAAACAAAAAAGTATGCCCTTTCGCCTTTGAGACACATCGATCTTTCACAACTGGCGCGCAACCTAGCCGACCCGTCTCCTGGTAGATGTTGATTTCTTCGCGTGTGTTCAAAGAAACTAATTTAGGGGTGCTCTGGTTTTTTTACTGTTAGGCTGACCCCTGAAAAAATTGACTTCGAACACACCTTAATTGGAGGCACTACAATGAAAGAAAATCACTGTCTACTAAAAAATGAACACCCATGAACCTGCACTACAGCAAAAAAGAAACCTACACTGAAAAGCAACCAGTGTTCATGCAGGAAAAAGGCCTAAACCTACAAAAAGCATACTGAAAAATTATAATAGCCAATACATAATAGGTAACAGGAAAAATTCAGATCTGTCTATTTTAGCGTGAATAAATCACGCCAAAAAATAACCGTGAGCTTGCTCACAAAAGTCAGGCGTGAGAAGCAAAACCATCTTCATAATGAAGGAAATATTTAAGCTGAATAATGTACAAAACATGGTAAAAAAAACTGAATAATCTAGTACCAAAAGCTAGCTCTCATTCACTAAACTGAAAAATGAAAGAAAATCACTGTCTACTGAAAAATGAACACCCATGAACCTGCACTACAGCAAAAAAGAAACCTACACTGAAAAGCAACCAGTGTTCATGCAGGAAAAAGGCCTAAACCTACAAAAAGCATACTGAAAAATTATAATAGCCAATACATAATAGGTAACAGGAAAAATTCAGATCTGTCTATTTTAGCGTGAATAAATCACGCCAAAAAATAACCGTGAGCTTGCTCACAAAAGTCAGGCGTGAGAAGCAAAACCATCTTCATAATGAAGGAAATATTTAAGCTGAATAATGTACAAAACATGGTAAAAAAAACTGAATAATCTAGTACCAAAAGCTAGCTCTCATTCACTAAACTGAAAAATGAAAGAAAATCACTGTCTACTGAAAAATGAACACCCATGAACCTGCACTACAGCAAAAAAGAAACCTACACTGAAAAGCAACCAGTGTTCATGCAGGAAAAAGGCCTAAACCTACAAAAAGCATACTGAAAAATTATAATAGCCAATACATAATAGGTAACAGGAAAAATTCAGATCTGTCTATTTTAGCGTGAATAAATCACGCCAAAAAATAACCGTGAGCTTGCTCACAAAAGTCAGGCGTGAGAAGCAAAACCATCTCCATAATGAAGGAAATATTTAAGCTGAATAATGTACAGAACATGGTAAAAAAAAACTGAATAATCTAGTACCAAAAGCTAGCTCTCATTCACTAAACTGAAAAATGATAAGTACAGAAAATATAGATTGTGCGCATGTAACATGTTTTCATCATGGAAGATGCTACCGAACAAAATAGGATTCAGAACATTCCTTCGTCCATGCTTACATCAACAAAAAGCAGACGAAAATGCCGCCTGAACCATTACTGAACATTGCATAGACCCTCCCACAAAAAAATAAAATCACCAGCAAATGCCTAAAAAACTCAAATACCTACTTCCACACATGCAACACATGTGCAGTTTTTAAAAGACTGCAGAGGAGCCGAACCGCAGATCTACATCCAACACTTCGTAGTCAACTTAATGGAATGTTTTGTTTAGTGGTGAAATTGACACTCAACACTTCTTTGAACCGGAGATCTAGATCCAGAAAAACAACAAGCCGGACTTGGCGATGAAATTTGGGGATTGACTGACACACACGCATAGGTGGCTGCAAAATATTCAGGATCGTTTCTCATGAACCACTCAAAATCGCAGATGTGAACTAAGCTATCGCAAAACGTTCCTACCCAAAAACCAGCTAATTGAACAACCCCTGCGACATGGCTCTATGCCCGGCGACCACGACGATGAACTGAATCAAACACAGAAAGAGGCAGATCAGATAGAACAAACAAAAAAATGGACAAACCTAGGACAACAGGGAGACGGAAGTATACCTTGCGCCCCACCGACGCCGGCAAATACTACCTCCCCCAGCATGGGTGCTTGTTGGCGGCGAGCACGACGGGGAGCTCCGCTGAGTTCCTCTCCAGCCCGCGGCCCTCTCTGTGACGCACGCCTCCAGCAATCAAGCGCCACGCTCCATCTCCGCTTGGCCGACCAACCGCTAATCACCGGCGAGGAGGCCCCTTCCCTCCGCCGTCTCCGCCCGCCTCAGCCAACCCCTTCCAATCCCCTCCCTGGCTAGGACAAAGGCCGCCGCCCTTCGCCCCACCGACTGAATAGAAAATTCAAAAAACACTTACGCGAGACTGAGGGCGGAAAACCCGTGAACCCGAAAGCCCAACAACAATAAAAAAATCCACGACACATCGACCCGGTTCACGCGAGACCGAGGGCGTACGACGCGCGGAGATTCGCGTGGATCGGACGGACACAAAAACGACCTGAGACGAATTTAAAAACAGATGACTGAAAAATAGTAAAACTGGAAATATTTGTTAAGTCAGAAAGCGGGCGGGTGACTGCAAATTTTCACTTGGCTGCACGTGAGACGATGGATTTTGATCGGGAGGCTGAGAAACAGAGGGATAGAGGGATACATTTATCCATTGGATTCACAAGATATGCTGCCAATCTATTTTGTTTGTTTGTGCACTCTCGTTATAGTTTATTTTTCCTTCTATTTCAAAAACAGACAGTTGACCACGTCAAATTGGATTGTTTGCTAAAAAACAGGATATCAATCATGCTTGTCGGTGTCGTCATTGCAGTTCTCGGGGGCGAAGTAGACCCTGCTGGCGGCGAGGTCGTACACGAAGCGCGTGCCCACTTGCTGCATTGCCCCGATGATGGTGATGTCCTGGCTCGGTGACACGGCGAGGCAAATGTCCTGGCTCGGTGACTCCCGCACTACAAATAACTTATTTGGGGTGAGCACGAGGTCCTGCTCAAAGTGCAGCGTCACCGTGGGCAACTGCGAGAAGTGGGAGTGTGTCACGCGGAAGCAGAGGCCGGAGCTGGTGCGGCGCACCGGGAAACCGAGCCTCCTGCCGTGCTCCGCCATGGTCTGCTCCAGGACACTGTATGCAGCTTCGATCATCACACTCCGAGTCGTCCCGACGTCGATCACAGTCCCGCTGTGCCACTTGCCATCGGCGAGCTGTCGGCGCCTGAACACCTCCGCCAGGTTGCCGCCCAGCCGTGTCTCTGCAATGCTGATGCCGTTGAGGTTGACAAAGTAGGAGCTATCCTCGGGGTAGAGGATCCTGGTGCTCTTCATGCGCCTCGTGTTGACCGGGATGTCGTTGCCGAACCGGAGGAAGCCGTGCCGGTTCGCCGACCTGGGCACGAAGAGGCAGTAGGAGAAGCGATGCAAGCCGTGACGTTGGAGTAACACCGGGACGAGCGACGGGTACGTCTTACCCAGGCCAAGGACACAGGCGAGCACTCCGTGGCTGATGAAACCCGTGCTGCTGTGCACGCAGCCAATGATGACGGTGGGAAAGACCGTCGGCGCAGATCCCGTGAAGGATAGGGTCTCATCACCGAGCACACCGCTCGCATGTACGCCACCAACGTGGATGGGGGTGACGTGGAACCTGCACACATTGTGCCCCGGGGGCGAGCAAAGGCGGTTTGTGGGTGCGAGGTGGCGGAATGACGGCGATGTCCGCGGGTGGAAGGGCGGCGGCACTTGCTGAAACGGGTGTTGGATCGGCGCGCACTGCATCCACGTCAGGCTGCTGGTCATCTCCATCGCGAGGGTGTACGTGCGGCGGCCATGGTCCGTCCCAACAGTGGTGACAACGTTGTACTTCCGTGGGAGAAAGCGTACATGCGGTCGAAGCGCGGTGGTGTCGTGCCCAACTGGCTCCTTCAGGTGAAGGAATCCGTCGTCGTCGACATGGATGGTACTGTTCCAACCAGGGCTGGGAACCATGCGCAGGCTAAAGCCGCCGTTGAGGCCTGGTGTGGCATCGTCAACAGTGGCGGTGGTGGTGTGGAGGAGCGCTGCAAGCACCAGAGGAAGGAGGAGAGTGTGAGCGGTGAGCTCCATGGATGTATATGTTGTAGAAATGCAAACACATCGACTGGCTAATTAACTTGTGTTGATTCGTGCATGCAACAATGAGTAAGAGTATGTACCCTTTTGTAGATGGTGAATTGAACCATCGGAGAAGGGTTTGGTACCATTTATTATGAACCAAAAACCTCTATTGAGATTTGCGTATCCCTTGCATACTTCCATGTAGAGGAGGTTTTGGCTGCATTTATTATGTACCAAAATCCTTTGTTGAAATTTGCATATCCCTTGCACACTTCCATGTAGAGGAGGGTTTGGCTGCATTTATTATGAACCAAAAATCCTCTGTTATTATTTGCGTATCCCTTGCACTTTCATGTAGAGAAGAATTTGGCTGCATTTACTATGAACCAAAAATCCTCTGTTGGGATTTGCGTATCCCTCGCACTTCCATGTAGATGAGGGTTTGGCTGCATTTACTATGAATTGAAAATCTCTAGTTGGGATTTGCATATACTCCTAGTAAATGAGGGTTTGGTTGCATTTAATATGAATCCAAAATACCTTGTTGATATTTGCATATCCCTTCCACACCACCATGTAGAAGAGGATATTTCTACATTTATTATGAACCAAAGATATCTTGTGGATATTTGCATATCCTTTGGCGTTTGCACACTTCCATGTACTATGAATTACTTTATACTACCTCCTTTCCAGTTTAGGCTAGCCATAGTGGGAGTAACTTAGGTAGTAACATAACGCACCGCAAGACATAGCATATATGTGGCATGGAGTTAATGAGGAGAGTGGTGTTTGTGGTAATATAATATGTTACGTAGCATAACACACCCCAATGCAAAATGAGTCTGCAATATAATAAATGAAGGCATGCATGACACTACACTTATGTTACTACCCACTATGATGGTGGTAATTTAGGCTAGTAACATATGACTAGTAACATGCATATTAAGTTACTACCCACTATGACTAGCCTTATAAGGCTCAATTTATAAATCTCTCCAACCAAGGTAGATGGTGAGTGATGGAATAAATTTCGTAGTTTGTAAAAATACTTAATTACTACACTATTTTTCTTAAAAATTTATGTTTACTGATGCATTAATTAAAATGCATGTATGTATGACCATTAAATAACCAAAAATTTCTACATGCATTGGTTTGTTTTTTTTTAATCCTTGCATGCAGTGATTTAATGCATCTTGAAATCTGACCATATGATGGTGAGTAGTAGAACTGAGACTTATAAAATGGAAAAACAAATATTTTGAGATGAGCCCTATAAATCGGAAAGGAGTGAGTATCATTTTTGAAACAGATGGAGCCATAAAGGCCCCAAAAGCTTTCATAGACTATGAAAGTATTCGCATTACAAAGCTCAAACAAGGACGTGGAAAAAGAAAATTACAACTCAGTCTCTCACATTTTGAATCGGGAGCCCAATATGAGAATAGAAAACACAATTGGGTCCAAATTGCATCTCCGGTCCAGATCCAACCATGCCAATGTTGGGGATGACACCACTTGGGACAACAGGACCACCGCAAGTGCATCTCCAGCCAGTTCTCCAGCAGCTACGCATGCCAGCTAGAGAAAACAGAAGTGACCATCACACTATATCTACACTGCCTCCCTTTTGCCGCATCGACCAGGATGAAGAACGGGTGCTAGCAAGATGCCAAGGCTTTATTAGGCCGCCCTTTGGCCAGAGGATTCACTGGAGAGGCAATGAACATCGAACATTGACCGTTATGCAGGCGCCGGCTTCATCATGAACACCAAAGAAGAATGATAAGGCAAGGGCACTACAGACCCACAAACTTGCAATGGATGTAATGGTTTAGTCCACAAATTTGCAAAAGGTGATCACCTCATCCCTAGACTTGCAATGTATGTGAAGGTTTAGTCCATAGCCAATCACAAGCTGACAAATGGCGCCACGCTAGCCGTGTCTTGCCACACCGCTCAGCCCGGATTTTTTTATGAAAACGCCCTCCACCTTTATGGAAATCACGCACACGGTATTTTTTTCATATCTATATATTTTTTATCAAAGGGCTCACCTCCCCAAATTTTTATTGAAAAAGCCAAGGCAAAAGTTCACATCAAGGATGATTCACTTCTCTCGGCCACAACCTAAAGTAGTTGTGACAAAAGACTTATTACAGCCTTCATGAGCAAGTGATACCTCGGAAGGACACTTTTCGATATTTGGGGGTTAATCTGCAGAAGGATGGTGATATCGATAAAGAAGTGAGTCATCAAATCAAAACTGGCTGGATGAAGTGGCGCCAAACTTCTTCTACCGTTCTCTGTGATAGGAGAGTGTCACAAGAGTTTAAAAGACAGGTTCTATAGGATGATGATTTGACTTGTGATGTTGTATGGCCCTGAATGTTGATCAACTATAAGACAACATGTTCAGCAGTTAGGTATAGCACAGATACACGTGTTAAGATGGATATGTGTCAACACAAGGAAAGACAGAGTCCGGATGATGATATACGTTATAGAGTAGGGGTAGCACCGATTGAAGGAAAGCTTGTCCATCATCATTTGAGATGGTTTGACATATACAACACATGCCTCAAGAAGCGTCAATACATAGCATATAGTTAAAGCGTGCTGATAATGTCAAAAAAAGTCAGGTAGATCAAATTTGACAATGGAAGAAATCCGTCAAGAGGGGTCTAAAGAACTGAAATATCACTAAATAACTAGCCATGAACAGGGGTGCTTGAAAGTTAGCTATCCACGTGCAAGAGCCATGACTTGACTTCAAGATCTTATTAATTTCAATTTTAGTCTACCCCAACTTATTTAAAACTGGAAAGCATTGTTGTTGTAAGATGTCCCGAGCGACGGAAAGTCGATCCTGTAAAGATCTTCATGAATTCGATCGGCAAGCTCAACATGTATTTGTTAATTTTGACCTAACTACATGTCTAAATATAATGCAGTTTCAGTTGAGCTTGCTGATCTTGTGAAGATCTTGCCGCTTGCTGATCAGCTTTGCCACAAATACATAATAATGGAGTTGCGTCCGTCTGAAGGATCAATAGTTTCATTACGTCTTGATCCCGGGTGGTCAAAATCAACAGAAATTGCGTCAGATTCAGACGTGTAGGTTGGTCAAAATCAACAAAAAAAACCAAAAGATGAATTTCCGTCGCCGGGACTTGAACCCGGGTCTCTCGGGTGAGAGCCGAGTATCCTAACCACCTAGACTACGACGGAATCGTGGTGGTGCAAATACTGGAACCTATCTGTTTGGGCACAGCACACAAACGAGCTGGCCGCAGCTTTGTTTGATTCACACATGGCTAGAAAAGATCTATAAACCGAGAACGAACTACACTGTCACACCTGGCCACTTGGCATGTGTGACCTGGCAACCCTACGGGTGGGATCCTTCCCGGCGTGTGCGTGTGTGGGTCGCGTGAGTATTTAGCTGGCCACCTGTGGCTGGTGTGGGTATGCGATGTGACCAGTTCAACTCTCACCTAATCTTCCCTCTGCAAGAAAAGTTCATCTTCCTCCCCAAGTCTCGCTCACCCCCTCTCTCGATCCCATCCCTCTCTGGTTCGTTACAGTTGGTAATCAGAGCCAAAACCGCCCCAAAAATTTTTCTCCCACCGCCCTGGTTGTAGATCGGTAACATCCACCGCGCCGGTGTGTGCTGCTCCGGCAAGCTCACCCGAAATCCGTCGCGGGGTTCGATCTCCTCCAAGAAAGGCGACAGCGCCCTCCAAAGCTTCGGCGACGACGCGTCAGGTGCTGGCCGCCATGGACGAGGGCAACAGCAACATCACCAAGATGCTCGAGTCCCTCCTCGCCAAAATGGACGAGCAGAAGGCGGTCCACGACAAGCAGATCGAGATTCAGGCCGCCTTCAACGCGCAGATCTTGCAGGACGTGCGCGGCCTCGCCAGATAGATCGATCTGACGCAGGCCAACGTCGACGCGACTCGCAAGACGATGGAAGGCTCGGCATCGCCATCGGGGTCGGTCACCACCGTGCTGCACCAACCCGCCACTCCGCAACAACCCCCACCACCACCCCCGCCGCCTCCACACTCGCCGCGCGTGGCTACCGAACAGGGCCGCCAGGCGACCGCCCACGCGCGTCTCGGGGACCATCGACCCCCGTTGATTCCGGTGCCTCCACAGGGCGGACTCGCTGCTCCGGCTGCTGCTCCCTCCCCAACAGCGGGCCATTACGGCAACGACTTCCACAAGCCACCGAAGCACGACTTCCCTCGATTCGATGGCTCCGCTCCGTACCTGTGGCTGGATCGCTGCCTGGCGTACTTCGAACTCTACAAGGTCGCACCACACAATTGGGTGCTCACCGCGGCGCTGTACATCGAAGGCCAAGCAGCGCACTGGCTGCAGGCATTTCGTCAAACACATCGCGACATCACCTGGGAAGTATTCACGTCCGCCGTGCTCAAGGATTTCGGTGCCGACGAGTTCGAGGTGGTCATCCACAAGCTGCTGCAACTCCGTCAGACGGCCACAGTCGTCGAGTACCGCGCGGCGTTCGACGAGCAAATGTACCACCTGCTCGCGCTCGATCCGTCCATCAACACCAAGTTCTTCGTCACCCAGTTCATCCTGGGCTTGAAGGACGAGCTACGCGCCCCGGTTCGTCTGCAGGCGCCCTCGAGCATCACCAGGGCGTCGGTGTTGGCGCGCATTCAAGAGGAGGAACTGGGCACGACGCGCGCGCCCACGCATCACACCAGCGGGGCGACCCCCACCGGCGGCGGCGCCACAACAACCACGGGCGGCCGCGCCCAACCGCGCCCCCACGGACGACTACGCGCGTGAGCGGCAACTGCGCGACTATCGCCGGGCCAATAATTTGTGTTTCAAGTGCGGCGACCGCTACTCGCGAGAGCACCGGTGCGCTCAGCCCGCCCAGCTGCTCACCATCAGCATCGGGGATCATGGCAAGGTGCTCTCCGACGACACCATCCACGCTCTGCAACTTCTCGACGACCCTGGACCGGTCGCGCAGCCGCCCGCTCCTGCTGGGGACGCTCCCGAGTGCTGCCTCCTCTCGTTGCACGCTCTGGACGGCACGGACTCGGCGACCACGATCCGCCTGCGCGCACTGGTGGGCAACCAGGTCATGCTGCTTCTCCTGGATTCGGGCAGCTCACATAGCTTCGTCAACAAGTCTTTCGTCGATCATCTCGGGCTGAAGACAGAAGAAATGCCGCGCATGGACGTGCGCGTCGCCAACGGTGACCGTCTTTCCTGCAACCGCATCGTCCCCGAGCTCAAGTGGCAGATGCAAGGGCACATGTTCGCCACTCCGATGCGCGAACTGGACATTGGCGCCTACGACGGCATCCTTGGCATGGACTGGCTCGCCCAGCACAGTCCCATGACCTGCCACTGGCAGGACAAATGGGTCAAGTTCACCCACGAAGACGAAGAGGTCACGCTCCGGGCCGTGCCCACGAAGGCGTCCACCACCCTCAAAGCGATCAAACCAGACGAGCTGCGCAAGATGATCGCGGGCAACGACGTGTGGGCGATGGCCATGGTGGACACTTGCGGCCGCGCACCACCACCGCGGCGTAAGTGCGCCAGTTAGACGCCGCTCGCTGATCTGTTGGAGGAGTTCGCCGATGTGTTTGCGGCGCCGCAAGGGCTTCCCCCACACCGGCAGTACGATCACGCCGTCACACTGGTTGAGGGCACGGTCCCCGCGAACACGCGTCCGTACTGCTACTCGCCGCTCCAGAAGGATGAGATCGAGCGCCAGGTCAAGGAAATGCTCAACGCCGGCCTGATCACGCACAACGTGAGCCCGTACGCCGCGCCGGTGTTGCTGGTCAAGAAGAAGGACGGCACCTGGCGGTTCTGCGTCGACTATCGCCGCCTTAATGACGCGACCATCAAAAACAAGTTCCCCTTGCCCATCATCGACGAGTTACTCGATGAGCTCGCTGGTGCCGCGGTCTTCTCCAAACTGGACTTGCGCGCCGGCTACCATCAGATCAGGATGCGCGAGGAGGACGAGCACAAGACGGCGTTCAAGACGCACCACGGACATTTCCAGTTTAGAGTCATGCCGTTCGGCCTCACGAACGCGCCAGCCATGTTCCAGTGCCTAATGAACGCTATATTTGGTAAGTACGTGCGCAAGTTTGTGATCATCTTTCTGGATGACATTCTTGTCTTCAGCGAAACCATGGCGGAGCACCTGGAGCACCTGCGCATCGTCTTCGAGCTCCTTCGCGCACACCAACTCTACATCAAGGAGTCCAAGTGCACGTTCACCGCGGATCACATCGACTACCTCGGCCACGTGATCACCAAGGAGGGTGTCGGTGTCAAAACCGGCGGATCTCGGGTAGGGGGTCCTGAACTGTGCGTCTAGGCCGGATGGTAACAGGAGGCAGGGGACACGAAGTTTTACCCAGGTTCGGGCCCTCTCGATGGAGGTAAAACCCTACGTCCTGCTTGATTAATATTGATGGTATGGGTATTACAAGAGTTGATCTACCACGAGATCAGAGAGGCTAAACCCTAGAAGCTAGCCTATGGTATGATTGTTGATGTGTATGTTGTCCTACGGACTAAAACCCTCCGGTTTATATAGACACCGGATAGGGTTAGGGTTACATAGAGTCGGTTACAATGGTAGGAGATCTGAATATCCGTATCGCCAAGCTTGCCTTCCACGCCAAGGAAAGTCCCTTACGGACACGGGACGAAGTCTTCAATCTTGTATCTTCATAGTCCTGGAGTCCGGCTGAAGGTATAGCCCGGCCATCCGGACACCCCCTAATCCAGGACTCCCTCAATAGCCCCTGAACCAGGCTTCAATGACGACGAGTCCGGCGCGCAAATTGTCTTCGGCATTGCAAGGCGGGTTCCTCCTCCAAGTACTTCATAGAAAATTTTGAACACAAAGGTAGTGTCCGGCTCTGCAAAATAAGTTTCCACATATTGCCATAGAGAGAATAATATTTACACAAATCTAATCTGCTGACGCACTCCGTAGTGTGACATCACACCACGACTAAGCTTTTATTCGAACCGTTTTACTGTCCATCTCAGCGCGTTATGCGAGGCGGTTTGCTTGGCACGTCTTGTTAAAGCAGAGATCGTGTCCCCTTATTCCGGGATTCTCATCAATACGGGCGTGGGTAACCCAACCGCGCCTTTGATTACGGCGCTTGGGAGATAAGCGAGTTTTACCAGGCTGGTGGGGACATGTAGTTGCGTCCACCCATATAAGGGGATAAGGACCCACCTTTTCACCTACGCCCTCTTCCTCCTTCGCCTATCCATTCTTGCGCACTCGAGCTCCAGCGCCCATGTCCGCACTCCTCACCTCAGCCTTCTCCAGCCATGTCCGGAGCGGGAGGCAAGTGGATGGTCTCCTTCGTCACGGAGGGACATATCAAAAAGTTGAGGAAGGTCGGATACCTGTCTAACGACATCGCGTACCGGCTCCCCGAAAAGGGGCAGCTCATCCCCACCCCTAGGCCCCATGAGCGGGTGGTGTTCCTCCCCCATTTCCTCCGCGGACTGGGCTTCCCTCTCCACCCATTTGTCCGGGGGCTCATGTTCTACTACAACCTGGATTTCCACGATCTGGCCCCGAATTTTGTCCTCAACATCTCGGCGTTTATCGTCGTGTGCGAGGCTTTCCTCCGCATCCGCCCCCATTTCGGCCTATGGCTCAAGACCTTCAACGTCAAGCCAAAGGTGGTGCGCGGCAACCAGGCGGAGTGCGGAGGCGCCATGGTTGGCAAGATGGCCAACGTCCTATGGCTCGAGGGCTCCTTTGTGGAGACCCTGAAGGGTGGCAATCGGGGTGGTTCTACATCACCGAGCCGCGCGATGCCGAATGGGTCGCACCCCCTGAGTTCCGGTCCGGACCCCCAACGCGGCTCACGTCCTAGAAAGAGACGGGCCTGTCGTGGGGTAGCAAAAAGGAGGTGACCGGACTACAAACATGCATCCAATCCCTGGTGAACAAGCAGCTCAGGCTTGTTAATGTAGTCCAGGTTATGCTCATCCGCTTGATCCTCCCGTGCCAACAACGGGCTTTTAACCTGTGGGAGTTTAATCCGGTGCGGCACCAAACTCTGAGCAGGCTCTTCGACACGGCGTACGAAGATGCCTGGAAGGTGCTCTTTAAAGGCGTCGAGGATCCCGCATCTGCCGCCGAGGATCGCGGATACGGCGCGCAGCGTCACGCTAGCGCGGTAAGTTTTTTGTACCTTTTACAGGGCACTAGTTTTTCATAGTTCAACTCTGTGCGGGATCTAAGCTCCCTTACCTTTGACAGGATTGGCAGGCGAAGTCCGGGCAGATCAACTATCCGGCTCCTCTGCCCGAAGACCCAGCGGGCGCTCAATTGGCGAAGCTGCTGGTTCCGGCACCCTATGTGGTGCCAGAGAAGAAGGCCGCGAAAAAGGCCGCGGGGACTCGAAAGAGTGCCCGGTGCCAGGAGGCGTCGGATCCATCATCCGACGGTTCCGAGGCGCACTCCTCCCATGAAGATGAGGAGGAGGAAGAAGAGACCCCTCCCCCTCCAGCGGGGGAAGGGAAAAAAAGGAAGGCCGCCCCAACTGGGGAGGCCGAAGGGTCCAAGAAGGGGAGAATCCCTCCTCCGGACTACTCCACCAACGCTGACGACGGTGAAGAGGAGTGGCCACCCAGGGCCAAGCCCCTGGCGAAATCATAAGTATCCGGATACCGGAGTGATTTCATAGTATTCATTTATTGCACAGCTTTCCCTTATGTCGAATATGTTTATGCAGCCCACCCAAAGACCGGCTTGACGCGTCGTCGAGCGGCTCACTGGACTCGTCGGACGTGAACTCGCTGCCGACGGCTTCCTCCCCCCGCCCTACGGACGACACCGAAGTGTTGTCCCAACAGGGTCCAATCCGGGAGGAGGTGGTCCTGGAGGCGCTGCAAGGTGACCACCCGGACCCCAGGAGTAAAGGGGACGAAACCCCCCAGGGCTCCAAGTTCGGTCCTAGGCCGGACACCGCTCCGGAACCTTCAAAGGTTCCAGAGTCCGGCGGGGAACCTCCTTCCAAGAGGAGCAAGCCCACCGCGGCGGCGACCTCCGTCCAACCGGAGGCGCCAGACAATATGTTGGAGGCGCTCCAAGGCGCCTCCATCGACGAGGGGCACCGCACTATTATGAGTGCGGTGATCCAGAAGGTTCAGTCCGCCAAGAGCGGACTGACTGAAGCTTGTACAAGCCTTTTAACAGGCTTTGAGGTAAGTAAAGAATGTGTAAATAACATTACCGCATAGACAGTAGCCCCTGATGCTCTGTTTGGTGTTCGGAAAGAAAAGCCAAATAGAGGATCAAAATAAAAAATCGCAGGAGTCTAAAAAGAGTCGATATGCGTGTGCAGGCTTCCCTGCTGGCGTCCGCCGCACTGACTGCGGAAGTGGACGTGCTAAAGCAGAACCTCGAGCGGTCCGAGCAAGAGCTCGGACGTGCCAAGAAGCAGCTCGAGGACAATGAAGGTAAGAAATACCTTATTTAAATAAAATATATGTATATATAAAAAGGTGAAATTGCAAAAAATGACAGGATTATCGTGGCTATTGTAGGGGCCACATCTGAGGTGGCGACCCTGAAGCAAGCGCTGCTCGAGGCCGAGAAGAGATCGGCCGCGGAGCGCACTGAGCGAGAAAAGTATGAGGTCGAGGTTGGCAAGGTGCGGCAAGAGCTCCAACCTCTCATGGAAAAACATGAGAGTTAATTTGGAGCGTGACTCAAGGGCGCGAGCGTCCGAGCTCGCGGCGGCTACTGAAAGTGCCAAGTCTGCCAAGGCCGAATCCCAGAAGACCCTGTAGGAGTTGGATGAGGTGAAGAAGATAGAGGAGGGTAAGGCATTCTTTATGCAAAGTAAACACATAAGCGTGAGTTACTTGTTACTTACCCGAATCCGGAGTTCTCCAGGCGCGTTCGCAGATCTTCCCCGGAGTGTATCTGATGCCACCGCATTCTATCGAGCCGAGGAGGGCAGCTCGACGGAGAAGGTGTTCTGGTCTCAGTATGCTGAGGCCGGACATCCCGTGCCCCTGAGCGACCAGTTGAAGCAACTGGTCGAGCTCCACAAGGCGTCCGAACAGGCCATGAAGGGCCTCATAGTCCGGCTGTGGCCTGGAGAGGCTCAGCCTGGGAGCTATTTCGGGCTGGTGCGGCGGCTGGTGGAGGCCTGTCCAAGGCTCGAAGTCATCAAGCGCTCCGTCTGTATTGAAGGTGCCCGTAGGGCCTTTGCCCGTGCAAAGGTGCACTGGGATATGCTGGATGCTGAGAAGCTTGTGAAGGACGGGCCACCACCGGGAGCATCGCAAGCCCGAAAATTATTATAAGGATGTTCTGAAGGGTGCCCGCCTTGTGGCGGAGGAATGTTCGATGGATGTAATTTTTGAGTAAAACTCACTCGTTTTATCCTGTGCGCTGAAAACTTGTTCATATGCGCTTAAGCAATGCTGTTTGAATTTAAAATATTACCTTCTGTGCGGCTGTTTATCAATTCTGAGAGATGGCGAGTCGTCAGCTTCTGCCCCCGTGCCGCTAGTGCTGGGGTGTTCGGGGATAAACCTGAGGGCCCTTTTTCCCATGTTTGGGTCCTTCGAGGGAGGTACTCAGCCCAACGAACAAGGCAATCGGACTATAATGCGTGAACACTCTCACTTAGCCATAGAATTCTATAATTTTAAATTTCGGCAAAGCCCCTGGTATTCGGAAGACCGAGTTCGGGGCGCTATCCACGCCTTGGCCGGATAGAGCCGGCTCCTCGCCCTAAGCGGCATAAGTCTTTAAGGACCCGAAAAGACCTCTCGAACAGCGACCAGCTCTCGCCTCATCATGACGGTCAGTTTTAGCTTTCTCCACTGAGGTGCTCGACCTAGCTCAACCGGGGCACAATCGCAGTGGTTCTCCTAGTGCTACCTTAGCCGATATAGAGGAACGTAAGGCACCAAAACATAGGAGCCGGGCAAACCCAACTATTGACCCAAGACATGATTCGGAGCCGATGCATATAATGCTATAAGTTCGGGGTGCCGCACTTGTTGAAGTGTTCGGACTTCTCACACCATGTTGAGGGGTACTGAAGCCCCAGGCGTATTTTGGCCATACCAAAGTGTACGGGTGCAACATGTCGTTAAGGAACATATATAAATAAATAAATAAAAGAGTAATGCAAAAATAGACAAAAGCTATGCATTGTTTATTAAAAAGAGTTGCGATCAAAGCAGAACGATACAAATAAAGCGATAAGCAAAAGGTTGGACTATGTAACATGTCCGCTCCAGGGGCAAGCTGCGGAATAATGTGAGAAACAGGTATACTGCTCGTGATAGAGATCACCTGGGAGTTCCGTAATGCGGCGTGGCTTGTCTGCTTCCCTGGTTCTTGCATCGTTTGTGCGGCAATTGAACTGCCGAACAGGCCGTCTGAAAAATGGAGTCCTGAAAGTAAGAGAAAATTAAAAAATCGGCAGCCCCTGGTACGGTTGAAGCCGTGTTTTGGGCGTGCCGTGATGGTGCCCCTCCCCCTGTGCCCATGGTATCTCTAGAGCGTAGTTATGTACGCGAAGTACTGGCGTCGCCTTTTTGCGAGGGTTGGGGTTGGGGCCGCATTGCTACGCCTGCTCGGATCGTGCCAGGCGGTCTTGTTGTAGGTTACTCCGGGCTTGCTTGACGGTGTCTGGTCGGTTAGTGGCCGGACTGGAGAACTGCCTAAAGAAGCTGCTTTGAACTTCCGCCGCAAGGGCCGCCGTGTGCTCCTCCGATCGGAGGGAGCGTTCAGTGTTTCCATTGACCGTAATTACTCCTCGAGGGCCTGGCATCTTGAGCTTAAGGTATGCGTAATGCGGTACCGCATTGAACTTAGCGAATGCGGTTTGCCCGAGCAGTGCGTGATAACCACTACGAAACGGGACTATGTCGAAGATTAACTCCTCGCTTCAGAAATTATCCGGAGATCCGAAGACCACTTCAAGTGTGACTGAGCCTGTATAGTTGGCCTCTACACCTGGTATTACGCCTTTAAAGGTCGTTTTGGTGGGCTTAATCCTCGAGGGATCTATGCCCATTTTCCGCACTGTATCCTGGTAAAGCAGGTTCAGGCAGCTGCCGCCGTCCATACGGACTCTAGTGAGATGAAATTCGTCAATAATTGGGTCTAGAACCAATGCGGCGAAGCCGCCATGACGGGTGCTAGTGGGGTGGTCCCTTCGATCAAAGGTGATCGGGCTGGAGGACCATGGGTTGAACTTTGGGGCGACTGGCTCTATCGCGTATACGTCCCTTAACGCGCGTTTCCGCTCCCTCTTGGGGATGTGGGTTGCGTATATCATGTTCACCGTCCGCACTTGTGGGGGAAAACCCTTCTGTCCCCTGTTGTTCGGCGACCGGGGCTCCTCGTCGTCATCGCTATGCAGCCCCTTGTCTTCGTTGTCGGCGTTTAGCTTGCCTGCCTTCTTGAACACCCAACAATCCCTGTTGGTGTGATTGGCCGGCTTTTTGGGGGTGCCATGTATCTGGCATAAGCGGTCGAGTATTCGGTCCAAACTGGACGGGCCCCTAGGATTCCTTTTGAATGGCTTCTTCCACTGACCGGATTTAGAGCCTCTGAATCCGGCATTAACTGTCGTATTGTCAGCATTGTCGCCGTTAATGCGGCGCTTCTGCTTGGTTCAACGTGACCTGCCACCACTGTCCCTGGTGTCCAAATTACCAGGGTTTTTGGTTATATTGTTGCTACGAGCAAGCCAGCTGTCTTCTCCCGCGCAAAAGCGAGTCATGAGTGTCGTGAGTGCTGCCATAGATTTCGGCTTTTCCTGTCCAAGGTGCCGGGCTAGCCACTCATCACGGATATTGTGCTTGAAGGCTACTAGGGCCTCAGCGTCCGGACAGTCGACTATTTGATTTTTCTTTGTTAAGAACCGTGTCCAGAATTGCCTGGCCGATTTATCTGGCTGCTGAATTACGTGGCTTAGGTCATCGACGTCTGGGGGTCGCACATAAGTGCCCTGGAGATTGTCGAGGAATGCGACTTCCAGGTCCTCCCAACAACTGATTGATCCTGTTGGCAAGCTGTTAAGCCAATGTCGAGCTGGTCCTTTAAGCTTGAGTGGGAGGTATTTGATGGCGTGGAAATCGTCGCCGTGGGCCATATGGATATGAAGGAGATAATCCTCAATCCATACCGCAGGATCTGTTGTGCCATCATATGATTCGATGTTTACGGGTTTGAAACCCTCGGGGATTTGATGATCCATTATTTCGTCTGTGAAGCAGAGTGGGTGTGTGGCGCCTCTGTACTGGGCTATATCATGACGTAGCTCCGGTGAGCCTTGTCTACTATGTTCGGCCCTGCCGAATTTGTGGCCGGCGTGACGGATGCCGTCTCGAGCCGTGGGGCGCCCACGCGATCCATAGATCGATCTTGTTTGTTTAACCTTGTCCTCCAACATATCTCGTAAGTCCGGCGCATAGTCTCGTGCCTTGGTACGGGGTGCGGCTTGAGTGGAGGGCCGAGAGGCCTCTCTGTCGCGGCCACGAGGTGGCCGGTCGGCCGCATCGAGTGCTTCCTCCTCTAATTGGGGTAGCAACCTGTGCTTTGGGTAGCTCTTGGAGGGGCGTTCGAGTTTATGCTCTTCGGCCGCAAGGACTTCAGTCCATTTGTCAACTAGCAAATCTTGATCAGCTCTGACCTGTTGCTGTTTTTTCTTGAGGCTTCTTGCCGTGGCCATAAGCCTGCGTTGAAAACGCTCTTGCTCGACGGGATCCTCTGGCACGACGAATTTGTCGTCGTCGAGGCTTGCTTCGTCTCCGGAGGGAGGCATATAATTATCGTCCTCGACTTCTCTGTCTACCGCTCTCTCATGAGGGCTGGTTTCTCCATCCTCCTGTGCTAAATCTTGCTGGAGGGGGTTTTCTTTGGCACTTTCCGGAGTGTTATTATCTCCCGTGCTGGAATCACCGTGTTTGTTTTGGCGGGATTTTGAGCGGCGCCGCTGACGTCGGCGCTTAGGCTGTTTCTTGGAGGGGTCATCCTCCGCTGTTCCATCGCCATCTCCCTCTTTTGGGGTGTCCACCATGTATATGTCATACGACGAGGTGGCTTTCCAGGGCCTAGTAGGCGCTGGTTCTTCACTATCTCCTTCATCGGCGTCCATACCGTCGATGTCTTCGTAGTCGAAGTCGAGCATGTCGGTTAAGTCATCGACAGTGGCTACAAAGTGGGTGGTGGGTGGGCTTTGAATTTCTTCATCGTCCGAATCCCAACCTCGCTGGCCGCAGTCCGGCCAGGGCTCTCCTGATAAAGAGAGAGACTTCGGTGACTTTAGAATATCGCCGAAAGGCGAGTGCTGAAAGATGTCCGCGGCAGTGAACTCCATGATCGGCGCCCAATCGGATTCGATAGGCCGGGGCGCGGAGGGTTCGGAGTCCGGAAAGGAGTCTGGCTCCTTGGAGTCATGAGTCTCGCGGAGTGTGGGGCTGGTGTTCGGCTCAATCGCCGTTGGGATCGCAGCCCCCGAGGTGGCGTCCAACCGCCCATCCTCGATCGGCGCAGTTGGCTCCGAATTAGGGACCGGAGCCGATGCGGGTGCGGCCTCCAGGGCACTGTTCGGCGGCAGAGCTATATCATGCTCATCGGGACAGTGCGGCGCGCTCGGTAGTGGCTCGAATCCGTCGAAGATCAAGTCCCCGCGAATGTCAGCCGTGTAGTTAAAACTTCCGAATCTGACCTGACGGCCAGGGGCGTAGCTTTCGATCTGCTCCAGATGGCCAAGTGAATTGGCCCGCAGTGCGAAGCCGCCGAAGACGAAGATCTGTCCGGGGAGGAAGGTCTCACCCTGGACTGGATCGCTATTGAAGATCGTAGGAGCCATCGGGCCTAACGGCGACGGCACAGAGGAACTCTCAATGAAAGCAGCAATGTCGGTGTCAAAACCGGCGGATCTCGGGTAGGGGGTCCCGAACTGTGCGTCTAGGCCGGATGGTAACAGGAGGCAGGGGACATGAAGTTTTACCCAGGTTCGGGCCCTCTCGATGGAGGTAAAACCCTATGTCCTGCTTGATTAATATTGATGGTATGGGTATTACAAGAGTTGATCTACCACGAGATCAGAGAGGCTAAACCCTAGAAGCTAGCCTATGGTATGATTGTTGATGTGTATGTTGTCCTACGGACTAAAACCCTCCGGTTTATATAGACACCGGATAGGGTTAGGGTTACATAGAGTCGGTTACAATGGTAGGAGATCTGAATATCCGTATCGCCAAGCTTGCCTTCCACGCCAAGGAAAGTCCCTTCCGGACACGGGACGAAGTCTTCAATCTTGTATCTTCATAGTCCTAGAGTCCGGCTGAAGGTATAGTCCGGCCATCCGGACATCCCCTAATCCAGGACTCCCTCAGAGGGTGTGGCCAAAGACAAGGAGAAAACGAGCGCGATGGAGCAATGGCCGACGCCGGTGAACGCCACCGAGCTGCGCGGGTTTCTGGGCCTCACCGGCTACTACAGAAAATTCGTGCCACACTACGGCATCATTGCCAAGCCGCTGACATAGCTGCTCACCAAGAAAGGCTTCGCCTGGACGGAGCAAGCTCAAGCGGCCTTCGAGCAGCTCAAGACGACGATGGTCACCACGCCCGTGCTCGCGCTCCCCGATTTCGACAAACCGTTCTCGATCGAGACGGACACGTGCGACACAGGGGTGGGCGCGGTGCTCGTCCAGGAAGGCCACCCGGTCGCCTACTTCAGCAAGGCCTTGAGGGTGCGCAACCAACAACTGTCAACGTACGAGAAGGAGTTTCTGGCGGTGATGATGGCGATCGACAAATGGCGCCCGTATCTGCAATGCGGCCCCTTCGACATCCTTACGGACCACAAGTCCCTCTGCAACCTGGGCGAGCAGCACCTCGAGACCGAGCTGCAACGCAAGGCCATGGCGAAACTGGTGGGACTGCAATTCCGGTTTCAGTACAAGCGGGGACTAGACAACGGCGCGGCCGATGCCTTGTCGCGCGTCGGCAAGCAGCTCGACCTGGCCGCGCTCTCGACGTGCCAGCCAGCATGGATCCAGGAAGTGCTCAACTCATACTCCACGGACCAAGATGCCCAGGATCATCTTCAGAAGCTCGCCCTGGCCAGCCCGGACGAGGACGGCTACGAGCTGCATCGCGGCGTCATTCGACGCCAAGGTCGTCTGTGGATCGGCGCCAACGCCGCGCTCCGCACCAAGCTCATCGCCGCGCTCCACAACAGCGCCGTGGGTGGCCACTCCGGCGTCACGGCGACGTACCAGCGCGTGCGCAAGCATTTCGAGTGGCGCGGCCTGAAGCGCGACGTCGAGGAATTCGTGCAGCAGTGCGCGATCTGTCAGTAGGCGAAGCACGAGCACTGCAAGCCGGTCGGACTCCTGGCCCCTCTCCCAGTACCTACCGCGCCATGGGAGGATCTCATGATGGATTTCGTGGAAGGGCTGCCCATGTCGGACGGCGCGGACACGATCATGGTGGTGGTGGATCGGTTCACCAAGTTCGCCCATTTCGTGCCCCTGCGCCACCCGTTCCACGCACCGCAAGTGGCGAAGGCCTTCTGGGACAATGTGGGGAAGCTCCACGGCATTCCTGCGTCGATCGTCTCCGACCGCGACAAGGTGTTCACCAACAACCTGTGGAAGCAACTGTTCGCCGGAGCAGGCACCAAATTGCTCTACTCCACCGCGTACCACCCGCAGACAGACGGCCAGAGCGAGCGCGTGAATCAGTGCATGGAAATGTATCTCCGGTGTGCGGTGCATGACGCGCCGCGCCAGTGGCGTCGCTGGCTGCCCATGGCCGAATTCTGGTACAACTTGACGTTTCATGCCTCGCTCAACTGCACCCCCTTCAAGGGGCTCTATGGGCGGGAGGCCAATCTGGGAGCGATGCCGGCCTGGCCAGCGGACGAACACGCCGGCGACGACATGGACTGGGCGGCGCACACGGAGCACATCCGCGCCCAGCTGGAGCGCGCTCAGCGCCGGTTCAAGAAGCAGGCAGATCGCAACCGCACCGAGCGCCAGTTTCAGGTCGGCGAGCAAGTGCTGCTGAAGCTGCAACCCTACGCGCAACGCTCGGTCATCAACCGGCCCTGCGCCAAGCTCGCCTTCAAGTTCTTCGGCCCGTACACCGTCCTCGAGAAGATCGGCCTCATGGCGTACAAGCTCTCCCTGCCGCCTGCGAGCCAGGTGCATCCGGTCTTCCATGTATCCCAAGCCATTCATGCCGGACTATACGCCGGTGTACGCAGAGCTGCCACGCGTGCCGGACCTCTCCGTGTCGACGGCGGCACCAACGCAGCTGCTGGAACAGTGCATGATGAAGCGCGGGAATGCTGTCATCGTGCAAGTCAAGGTGCAGTGGGGCGAAGGAGCGTCAGCCGCCACGACATGGGAGGACTACGAGGTTCTCCGGCAGCGGTTTCCGGCGGCAGCCATTTGGGAGGACTCGGAGCCAAGCTCCCAGGAGGAAGCTCAGTCTTAAGGGGGAGAGAATGTCACACCTGGCCACTTGGCATGTGTGACCTGGCAACCCTGCGGGTGGGACCCTTCCCGGCGTGTGCGTGTGTGGGTCGCGTGAGTATTTAGCTGGCCACCTGTGGCTGGTGTGGGTATGCGATGTGACCAGTTCAACTCTCACCTAATCTTCCCTCTGCAAGAAAAGTTCATCTTCCTCCCCAAGTCTCGCTCACCCCCTCTCTCGATCCCCTCCCTCTCTGGTTCGTTACATACACTTGCTCTATTTGATCCATTGCATATTTGAATTCCGCCATGCATGCAAACACATGGACTGTTCCTGAGAATCCAAATCAACAGATCATGTGTTTGTCTGAGACAAAATTCCAGCAATCTTCTAGCCTCCTCCCTACATTGGAAGTTTCTAGACCGGGTTACCGCCGGCTTTGGTATGAAAATACATCGCTGGAAAATGGAGATGGATGCCCTTCATTAACAGTTCAGTTAAAAATATGCATTCTTATTCAGACAATGCACTGAATGTTCTGCAATCTGATTCAGTAAGCATACTGTAAATGCACATGGTGATTAAACAGCCTTCAGCTTCTAAAAGTAAAGTAGAGAGTTCACAACACAACTGATTGCAACGTATTATCGCAAAAAAATTGGAATCGAATAATCAGATATTTATCGCAAGATCTAACAAATGAATTGCATCTAGGTTGCACCTCATCCGAAGAATCCTGTAACGAGCAAAAAGTTTTCACCTGGGCTGAAGAATACATTTGATACTGTCACATTCTGTAACTTGGAAGCGCACTCCGAAGCTTACCAAACTAGATATGATAAAAACAAAAGAATGACAAGCTGGGATTCTGCAGCAAGGAAAGGTGCACCGCACGACACCAGAGCGACTCCGACTGCATGATGGCTGGACGCTAACGTGGAGTTCTTGGCCGCCACAAATACTATATTTTAGGGCCTCAAAACTTTGGACTTGAAGCGAGGTCGCCGGATCAGACAAGAAGATGGCGGAGCGGGTCGGAGTCCAGGCAACACATACGTACGCCGATCAAATGATCAAATGCCTCCCAGTGGATCGGTAGCACAAGCTGACCCACGGCCCCCACAACTCAAAATCTTGGAGTCATAAACCGTCAGGTTCAAGGCTACCAACACAAACTGGCCATCGGCTTGCAAAAAAAGAAGGAAAAAACTTAAGGAAAATTTAGAAAACAAAAAAGGGAATTCCGTCGCCGGGACTTGAACCCGGGTCTCTCGGGTGAGAGCCGAGTATCCTGACCACCTAGACTACGACGGAATTGTGAAAGCTCATATCCTAAATTCTTAACCAACTATACTACGGCGGAAGCTGCGGCGAACGGGAAGGGTACAATCAGAGATGAACTGACTGTATCACTGCATCACAAAACAGCACGCTTGGTCATACACATGGCTACAAACATCCCTAAACCGAACGCCAGCTGCGTTTGGTACGGCGCTGCACCTCCCTTTTGATGATCCATAACACATTTAAGTTTCCCCTTTTTTTTCTCCGGAGCAAGGGGGTTCCGCCCCCGATTTGTAATAACAGAAACCACCACTTGAGCTACTACTACTAACGAAATAAAATCAGTGAAAATTAGTCAACAGCACTGAAGCTCTGCGCCATGGATCGGTCAGAACGCAAATACAGACAGAGTCTCTGAGAACTCTGCGCTCAGTCTCTGAGAAGGTTCGACCGATATGCCTCCCAGTTGATCGGCGGTAGAAGCTGCCCATACTACTGCTCAAGATCTTGGAATCGTCGACCGCCGGTGTCTCGGACAAGGAGAACGTCTCAAGGCTCAAGGTTACCATCACAGAGTAGCTCATCAACCAACTAACATGCCCCCACTACTGACGGCAGCATTCTGAAAGCAGTAACACTACCGAATAGCTGAATGAGATTCCGGTTCAGGGTGACAGACAAGTTGTCTCTCCTATATCATAAATTACCCATCAGCTCATTAGGCATCTAGCTTGCTCAGATTTACCTTACAAGCATTTGCTTCCGCCGAAAACTAGTAGTAGAAAGCAACCTCAAGATGGAGATAACTGTCCATTATCACTGATGGCAGCATCCTGAAGCATTAAAACTACTGAAGAAATGAACGAGATTCCGCTTGAGGGTGACAAGCTGTCTTTCCTATATCAGGTAGGGAAGTCCAAATGGTCAGGTAGCACATTTCAAATTCTGGATAAAACAGTGAGCATGTAGGAGAAGGGAGCTTCCATGTGGTAGCACTTTATCAGATATATTTATCCTTCACTGAGTAACACATCAGGAAACATGGTCATTCGACTTGTTACCTTGTGTATTGTACATTACATAAAAAAATCCTGTAGTTAGTTCCTTTTCTTTCGACAAGAAGTTAGTTGCTCAATGTGTCAAATTCAATATAAACCACAATGTTACAGATAACGGATGTTTTGAGAAGGCAAGTCTAACTGAAACAGGTTTATCTTTGACCAAGTCTTTGATGAATTTAGTCTTCAAGGTCACATCTGATAGTCTTAGTGAAAATATAAAACCCTGGAATAACAAGAACTTCATTTTCTAGACAAAGTACCCGACATTGGTTGGAAAAAATTAAGCTTGTCACTTTTGCTTTGCAAGGGCAAAGTTAAAATGTTAAAATCACCAAAAGAAAAATAGTTTCTCTCTGCACTATTCTTACACTCTGAACTTGTCAAAAACCTCAATTGCATCGATAGTAGTAAGCAGACTCTTCGGGGCAGACAATGTTTTTCACAAGGGAAAAACAATTATGCAGAACCAGCAAGGGCATCACAATCAAGCATGTGAACTCTTCCAAATGCACATTGCCATTTCATAATAAAAGAGATACCGAGTATTATGCTCAACTGGCAAGGGAATGTGTATAGGCCGGTTACCATCAAACATTTAAAGTGTTACACTTTGTATAAAAAATGATCATCAGCATCAGTTAAGATTCTAATGGTACACTAATTTGACCGATATATTATTCAACCAACACATAAGAACCTCTTTTCTTTGATGCAATAATGTGTGGTAATTTTATGATCCAGTAACCAACAAGAATGGAAACACTACAGATCATATCAAGGTACAGACTATAAGAAGAAAGGGAGAACATGATACCACCATATTACATCTTCTTGGCGATGACATTCTCCACATACCACTTCTATGTCTCGACAACCCCCTCGAGGGGAACCTTGGGTTTCCAACCCATCCCATGTATCTTGGAGCTATCCATGAGCTTCCTCGGTGTGCCGTCCGGCTTGCTTGAGTCCCACACTAGCTTCCCCTGGAACCCAACCACCTCCTTGACCAGCTCCGCAAGCTCCTTGATGGTAACCTCACTTCCTCTTGATCGAATTTCATGCTCATTGCGGAAAAAGTTTGAGCAATATGCCTCCCAATTGATTGGTAGTAGAAGCTAACCCCCCACCCCCACAACAGTTCAATATCTTGGGAGCATCAACCGTTTGTGTGTCTCAGTCAAAGAAACTTCTGAAAGTTCCAAGGTTACCATCACAAGCTGGCCATCAGGTCATCAGGCATCTACAGATAGTGAATATTTTGAGAAGGCAAATGAAACTGAAAGAGGTTTATCCTTGACATCAGTTCTTTGATGAAATTAGTCTTCAAGACTGCTTGAGTTGCAGCACATCTGATATTCTTAATAACAATACAAAGCGCCAGAACAAGAACTTCATTTCTAGACAAACTACGAGATACTGGTTGGAGAAAGAAAAAGACCTTACCAGTTTTTCCTTGTAAGAACAACGATAAAATTTCTGAAGTCTCACAGACCCTTTTCCCATAACGATATTAACAACACAAGAAACTAGTTTATCTCTGCACCGATTCTTACATTCTGAAGTTGTTAAAAATCTGAATTGCATTGACACTCAAGTAAGCAGACTCTTCAGGACACACGATGTTTTTCGCAAGGTTAAAACAATCATGCAGAACAGACAAGGAATGTGAGTAGGCCAATCACAAATTCAAAGGGCATCACAATCAAGCATGCGAACTCTTCCAGATGCACAATACTTTTTCATAACAAAAGAAAAACAGAGTATCATGCTGAATAGGCAAAGGAATGAATGTAGGACAGTTTCCGTCCAATGTATAAAGTGTTACACTTTCTGTAATGAAAAAACATGCTCAGCATCAATTAAGATTCTATTGGTACACTAATTTAACCAATATATAATTCAACCAAAAACTACAAAGCAATCACAAAATGGAGGTAACTGTCCATCAGTGACGGCAGGATCCTGAAGCCTTTAACAGTACTGAAGAAATGAATGTGATTCAGGTTCAGGGTGAAACTGTCTTTCCTGTATCAACTAGGGAAGTCCAAATGGTCAGGTAGTGCATTTCGAATTCTAGATAAACAGTGAGCATGTATGTAAAAAGGAGCATCCATTTGATAGCACATTATCAGATGATTTTATCCTTCCTTCACTGAGTAGCACATCAGGGAAAATGGTCCGTCGACTTGTTACCTCATCATAAATTATTTAAAAAAAAATACTGTGATTACTTCCTCACAATTTGTCAACTTCAGTATAAACCACCATGTATGCAGATAGTGAATGCTTTCAGGAGAAGGCACGTCTAGTTGAAAGATGTTTATCCTTAACATCAAGTCTTTGATGAAATTAGTCTTTAAGAATTAGGACTGTTAAGATGCAGCACGTCTGATATATTATTATAAAAATATAAAGCCCCGGCACAAGAACTTCATTTCAAGACAAACTGCCTGATACTGGTTTGAGAAAGAAAAATGACATTGCCACTTTTGCCTTGTAAGAACAACGATAAAAAAATTTCAAGTCCCATAGGTCCTTTTGCCATAATGATATTAAAAACACAAGAAATTAGTTTGTCTCTGCACTGACTCTTACATTCTGAACTTGTTAAAACTCTGAATTGTATCAATAGTCTGGAATCACTACTGTTCAAAGTCTGGAATGGCCAGGTAGTGCACTTCAAATTCTGGATAAACAGTAAGCATGTAAGATAAGGAGCTTCCATGTGATACATTATCAGACATTAACACATGAGGAAAAATAGTAATGCAACTTGTTACCTTATTGTACATTACTACAAAAATCCTGTGGCTAGTTCCTATCAATGCATCATATTGGATATAAATCACCATGTTTAGAGAAATAGAGATAGTGAATATTTTATTAGGAGAAGGCAAGTCTAACAGAATGCGGTTTATCCTTGACATAAAATCTTTGATGAAATTAGCCTTTAAGTTGCAGCACATCTGATGGCCTTAATGAAAATATAAAGCCCTGGAACAAGAACTTCATTTGTAGACAAATTACCCGATACTGGTTGAGAAAAAATAACTTGGCACTTTTGCCTTGTAAAAAACAAAGTCAAAATTTCTCAAGTCTCATACGTCATTTTCCCATACGATATTAAAGCACTGGAAATTAGTTTCACTCTGCACCGATTTTTACATTCTGAACTTGTTAAAAATGTGATGCATTGACAGCCAAGTAAGCAGACTCTTCAGAAGAAACAATTCTGCAGAACCGGCAAGGAATGTGTGCAAGACAAATACAAATTTAAAGGGCATCTTAATGAAGCATGCGAACTCTTCAATATCTGTTTCATGCTGAATTGGCAAAGAACGAGTGTAGGCCAGTTACCATCCAATGTATAAAGTGTTACACTTTCTGTAATAAAAGAACATGCTCAGCATGAATTAAGATTCTAATGGTACACTAATTTGACCAATATATTATTCAACCAACACGTAGCAACCTCTTTTCTTTGGTGCACTAATACCTGGTACTTGTGTGATCCAGTATCCAACAAGAGTAGACACACTATTGATCATGATATCAAGATACAAACTTTAAGAGGCAAAGGAGAACATGATACCACCCCGTTACTTCTTGTCGGCGATGACATTCTCCACATACCACTTGTATGTCTCGACAAGCCCCTCCTTGAGGGGAACCTTGGGCTTCCACCCCATCCCATGTATCTTGGAGCTATCCATGAGCTTCCTCGGCGTGCCGTCCGGCTTGGTCGAGTCCCACACTAGCTTCCCCTGGAACCCAACCACCTCCTTGACCAGCTCGGCGAGCTCCTTGATGGTAACCTCGCTTCCACTCCCCACATTTACATGCTCCAGCCCAGAGTATTGGTCCATCAAGAAGATCACCGCGTCGGCAAGGTCATCGACATGCAAGAATTCACGCAGCGGGGAGCCAGATCCCCACACGACGACCTCGGGGGCATCGGTGGCCTTGGCCTCGTGGAAGCGGCGGATGAGGGCGGGCAGGACGTGCGAGTTCTCCGGGTGGAAGTTGTCCTGGGGGCCGTAGAGGTTGGTGGGCATGGCGGAGACGGCGTCGAGGCCGTGCTGGATGCGGTAGGCCTGGCACATCTTGATGCCGGCGATCTTGGCGACGGCGTACCACTCGTTGGTGGGCTCGAGCGGGCCGGAGAGGAGGGAGCCCTCCGGGATGGGCTGCGGCGCGAACTTGGGGTAGATGCAGGAGGAGCCGAGGAAGAGGAGCTTGCGGACGGAGCCGCAGCGGAGCGCGGCGTCGACGACGTTGGTCTGGATCTGGAGGTTGGCGGCGATGAAGTCGGCGGGGAAGGCGGAGTTGGCGTGGATGCCGCCGACCTTGGCGGCGGCGAGCACGACGTAGCGGGGCCGCTCGGCGGCGAAGAAGGCCTCGACGGCGGCCTGGCGGGTGAGGTCGAGCTCGGCGTGCGTGCGGACGACCACGTCGGTGAAGCCGAGCGCGAGGAGGCGGCGCAGGACGGCCGAGCCCACCAGCCCGCGGTGGCCCGCCACGAAGACCCTGGCGCCCTTGTCGGCGAGGAAGGCCGGGTGCGGATCTGCGAGCAAATTAAGGGGGGGTCAGATGGAGGGAGGGAGATGGGGGGAGGAGGCGGCGCGGCTGGGGGGAGCCGGGGATTACCGGCGGGGGTGACGGTGCCCATGTCGCCGGAGACGGGAGGGCGGCGGCGGCCGGAGGTGGGGGGATGGGATTTGGGGGTGGAGTCAAGGAGGCGAGCGAGTGAGTGGGGTCTGCAGCTGCTGAAACTTGGATGGATTTCCTTTTCTTCTCGGCCCGTCAAACTTTACCGAGACTACGCAAATTGGTGGCACGTGCGGCCTCGCAAGATCCAATCCACGATGGAGGCGTTGACATTTGGTTGCTTCGATGCAACATCTGGAGCCGTGGACAGGGGATCTCTGTACATTGCTCAAAGTTGTCACATGGCTGGGCTTCAGGATACACAAAAGTGATGTAAATATAAACATCATGATTCATGAAGCAACAGGAAAACAACAGCAATGACATGAACAACCCCAACAAAAAAGGGAAAGAGATAAGCTAGAAAGAAAAAGGAGAAGAAGAAAAAAGACGGCGAGTGCACTTGATGAAGCTCTAAATGATTGGAGTCCAGGGCGACCATCGCCAGGGAGCAAGCCATGAGCAGCGCACCGAGGGGCGAGGGGTGTCATTGTTGTCATCGAAACTTATCTCGAGCCGAGACCTTGCAAACTTCAATATCACTTGTTTGCTTAGCGGCCATCCGGAAATGGTTGGTCCAGACCCACTGAGCATTATAAAATTTGCCTCCTTTCCTCCAGTTTGAAACATCTGAGTAGAAATGATCAGAACCTCTGAGTTGTACGAAAACATCAGTTCTGGAGGAGCTTCTGAAGTCCCTAGAGATCATGTGCTTTTCTCTAAAGATCTACACCAAATGAGGTTTACACATTGGTGAACCGCCATGGTCAGATAGGTGACTTTTTCCAAGACATTTGTGGTGAAGTGGTTGATGTGTGTCTTGTGACTTTGTGTCTGAACCTTCACCAATTATAAGTAGAATTCCGACAACTATCCAAATCTCGGGATGCATCCATTTATCTTGTTTCGCTCTTACTTTTCTTGACTTGCATGTGTATGGTGTTTTAGGAAATTGTAGCTTAAAATAAAATTGACCAACTAGAATTCGAAGATAGACTGTTGAACTCCCTAGCCTCATATACAATAATGCACATGCCTACACGGGCATTTTCATTACCTCGCTCTCCCGTGGTATTGTCCATGTTCCTAAGCTAATGAAATTATGAGTGTCTTGGTTGTTGTACCAAGCCCCCCCCTCCCCGGGTGCTTGCCAAGGGACATTATTGTCACGATAAGACTTGTGATGATAAATGTGTCGATTTATGTGTCGTCGGGGCTTTGTTATAATGTGTCATGTGGGGTGCATCATCACCCTGGTGCTGATTACCTTTGTTCCAGTTTCGGATGTAGATAATCCTGCATTTTCCTTGCGACACAACCTGGGATCCATCCGCCATGCCACTCTCTTCTTGACGACTGGACCAGCCATTGGCTCTAGGGGCTCATGTTCTTTAGCCAGGGAAGTTGACGGGTCTAGAGAGAGAGGAGGAACATATGCGTAATTGGCTCTAGTCCCCTTTGAATGTATAAGGGCACATAAAACGGTGGCGGTGCATGGGACGTTGGAGATGGAGACGGGCGGCCGCCGCCGCAACTAGACCGCAAACCGTAGCCTAGGCCCCTTCGCCGGCCTAGCCGGCGATCGTGCCTCCTTTGAGGATCAATGCGCCCTCGTAGCCCACCGACACGCGGAGGCCGTAAATCCAAGAGCTCTCTCGCCTCGAGCTCGTGGCGAGAAGATTATGAGTCCGGGGCAGGAGAGCTCAGGGAGGTGGCAAGACTTATTGAAGAGGCTCCCCAGACAAGCGGCCACCCGTGAGCCTACTAGGCCGAGCTTCCCATTGGCTGTCAACAAGATCAGGAGCCCGCCGGGTTCTCGAAACCAAAGAGACTCCAACTCCAGGCAGGCTCGGGGGCTACTAACAGTGCCTTAGACCAGGGATGGCTTCTCCCAAGGGAGCACGCGCCATGGGCCCATGAAGCCTACCTAGAAGGTAGCGATAGGAAGGAGCCCCGAGGAGAAGGCATGCGCAAGGACCATCTTGGCCCCCGAGACATCACGGGGGAGGCCAAGATGGGATCTATCTCTACTACTAATAAACAATCAAACATAAACTTCTCTAAACGCACCCCATAAATATACACGAACCCATTACGACCGCATGATTAGGCCCATAAACTCAATCCAACCGCTAGCCTTGATCTAATCCATTTTCTGTGTGCACTTAGCAATTTACATTGACTAACCATACTCCACCGAGGAGAATATGGTAGTTCACGTCCTACAGTCACGGAAGGGAAAAAAACTTATTGCGATCGCAATCAGATCCTAATCTTAACTACCCGCACATGACGCACGCACCAGGCACGAGCAGCCGCCGATCCTCCTTTGGCGCACGCGAGAGAGGGTAGCCGCCGATCTTCCTCTGGCACACACGAGGAGTTAATTGCAAGACACTACCACACTTCAGCACGTTGTGACGAATCAATACCACTAGTCATTTTTTTGCCATGCAGTGCCAACTCTAAGCCTAAGTGTTGCAAAACGGTCTGACAGCCGTATAAGCTCGTATTGACCACGTATCTGACCGACCGGGCCCACTTGTCAGGTGCCATGGTGGCCTACCCACGCGCACCCGCTCGGTAACTCTCGCACCCCTCTCGGTCGCTCCATGTAGCCGGGTCCGGTCAAACCCAATCGGAGCCAGCCGCACTCTGTCCCTCTCCTCGCCATCGCTCTCGTCTCTCCAGCCGCCGCCGCCGCCGCTCGCCGCGTCCGCCACTGCCGCCGCGCCATGATCTTCGAGGATGAGAGCAGCGACGACATGTCCGTCCTGCAGATCTCCTCCTCCTCCAACGGGATGCATTATCAGGTCAGTGGTAGAGCTAGGGTTAGGGTTAGGTGATTTGGGGATTTGCTTTGGTTTTCTGATTTGAGGATTTGCTCTCTGTAGGTTCCTGCTAGCATTGAAGACCAAGACTACAATGGCTTGGAGAATGCACCAGAGGGGCTCTGCGTGGAGCATCGGCTGCCAACTGAGCGTCGTGTAGCTTTTGAATCATTTGAGACGGGCAGGAGGTTTCTAGTTTGTGCTCAGCCTGTAAGATTCATGCTTTCTTTATGTTCATTGTAATATAGTTACTAGTACTGATGATGAAGCACCTAGTTACCACTTAGTAGTTTTGATGCTTCTAGTACTGATGTTCACTACAATAGCTTAGTTGGCTATGTTCACTGTAATATATTTATGGTTTAGTTATTTATTAGTAGTTCTGATGATTATGGTTTTGACGCTTATGTTCATTGTAATATGTATAGTTTGAGGCAGTGTAGTTATGAAGAAAATTGTTAGTTGATTGAAGCAGTGTAGGTTGCAGTTGAAGTAGCATTGTTTAGTTGGCCACATGTATAGTTTGTAGTTCTGCAGTTGTTAGTTCATTTTTTAAAAGTGCCCTTTCATAATGGTAATTCTTCAGAGATTAACAATATAAGTGTTTGCTATATTGCAGGAAGCTGTCAATTGTGGTTTCCTTGCTTGGGTTGACCCAGAGTGGCCTCCCACAATGCAAAATGCATTGTTGAAGCTTTGGGAAATGTTTGGAGACAGCAGGACTGCTAGGAGGAAGGATAACCTGGAAAGTTCACTTACTATCCACCACCTTAAAGAAGAGAAAAGGAATCTGGATGCCAACTATGACAAACTAGTTGAAGATGTCCATCAACTTCTCAGTGCCCAGGAGGACAGGGCATTGGATTTTAGCTCTCTGCAAGCTAAGGAGAAGAGAGACGAGAGAGCCAGTGCATCAGTTGTGGCTGCCATGAAGAATGAGATGGAGAAGAAAGAGGCGGAGAACTTCAAGATGAAAGAGAAGTACAAAGTGCTGATCAACCTGATAGAAGCTCAAGGCACTGTCATTAGGAACATGAAGATGAATCATTTGAAAGAGAAGGAAAAGCTAGCTGAAGGCAACAACAATTTAAAGATCCAGATTGATGAGCTCACCAAGTCTTTGGAAAAAGTCAAAGAAGAGAATGTGCAGTTGAACCTTCACATGTCTGATCTCAAGAGGGGACATGATAATCTGATAAAACGCAGGGATGAGGTAAAGCTCCAGCTTGCTGTTCAGTTGAAGTCACTGGAGAAGAGCAAAGAGAAGTTGAAGTTGATCCATGACATCTTGAAGGAATGAGGTAGATGAAGATGATCTAGGTAGATGGAGCAGAGCATACCTATCATGATATAAGTTGCTTTGATAGAAGGCTTTGCTAATCTTTTGTGAAGGGTGGTTTAGTTAAGTGTAATGTATGGATGTAGTAGTTGTGAACAATGTTGAACTCCACTATGCTATGGTCTTTAGCTAATGTTGTAAGAATCTAGTAATTATGGCTGTAAGAATCTATGGTTATTTAGCTAATGTTGTAAGAATCAATGTTGAACTCCAGTATGTATGCTATGTTATTTAGCTAATGCTACTCCTCAAATTATATCTCCTCTTGAACCTCTGGCCAAATGCTCAAGTTAGATTTTTTTTGAAAAGAAAGGGGTTTCCCCCCGCCCCAACTTTTATTAAGCCAAGGCAAACGGCAACCAGCATAAGACTGTTAACAACGCTCGGCAGCAACCAGAGAGTAGCTGCCACAGACAGAGAAAAGCAAAGATCTGAACTACCCTATTACAAGTTTCAAGAGGGTCCAGCTAGGAGGGGTACATAACCAGGTGACAGACATGTCAGTTGACACAAAATAAGCTAAGATAGCAGGCTAGAGAGCATCACCCAGCAGTGCCCCTGGTAGCAGCATCACCGCCTGATCGTTGCCCCCGACAGGTCCAGGACACAACGTATATTTCGCCATCTTCTCCCCTGGAAAACAAAATCATTCCGAAATCGCCATAAGCTCCAGAAGGTAGCAACAGTAACAATAGTTAAAGCTTCACAGTATTTTCTCCTCTTCCAGAAAGAAGACAGCAGTTCAAAAGATTCAGGTGCAGAAATATTAAAGCTATCAGCAACCACCTCCCAAACATGTCTAGCAACAATGCAATCAAAAAATAGATGCTGGATGGTTTCAGGTTCACTACAGAAGACACATGACATGTCATCCACATGCCTGCGCTTGGCCAGATTATCCCTAGTTAAGCTCTTATTGTAGTAGATCAACCAGAGAAAAACATGAATCGAATTAGCACGAAGGTGCAAACCTAACTCACTAGGCCAAGGCGGGGGATTGATGGGTCGTCGCTGCGTCTGAACCAGTCGGGGCAGCCGATCTACTGGCGACGTGGGGGCCAAACGGTCCCCGGTGGGATGAACTCCGGCGGGATGTTGGCGATTCCCTCCCACGATGGTGGCTTGATGTTGAGCCTCAAAGGATTCGCCGTCCTGAAGTACTCCCAGCGGGCGGCCTGCCACGGATCCGGTGACTCTGCCTCTTGGATCACCCAAAACAGTGGCTCCACATCCTCGCAGCCGTTGTTGCCGATGAAGCGCGCGCGCTCGACGAACTTCGCATGGCGGAGGATGTGCATGTAAATCTCCCCCACTCGTCACGGTCGGGGAAGCGCTCCCGTACCACCCGATGAAGGAAATATGCCTTAGAGGCAATAATAAAGTTATTATTTATTTCCTTATATCATGATAAAAGTTTATTATTCATGCTAGAATTGTATTAACCGGAAACATAATACATGTGTGAATACATAGACAAACAGAGTGTCACTAGTATGCCTCTACTTGACTAGCTCGTTAATCAAAGATGGTTATGTTTCCTAACCATGGACAAAGAGTTGTTATTTGATTAACGGGATCACATCATTAGTTGAATGATCTGATTGACATGACCCATTTCATTAGCTTAGCACCCGATCGTTTAGTATGTTGCTATTGCTTTCTTCATGACTTATACATGTTCCTATGACTATGAGATTATGCAACTCCCGTGTGCCAGAGGAACACTTTGTGTGCTACCAAACGTCACAACGTAACTGGGTGATTATAAAGGTGCTCTACAGGTGTCTCCAAAGGTACATGTTGGGTTGGCGTATTTCGAGATTAGGATTTGTCACTCCGATCGTCGAAGAGGTATCTCTGGGCCCTCTCGGTAATGCACATCACTTAAGCCTTGCAAGCATTGCAACTAATGAGTTAGTTGCAGGATGATGTATTACGGAACGAGTAAAGAGACTTGCCGGTAACGAGATTGAACTAGGTATTGGATACCGACGATCGAATCTCAGGCAAGTAACATACCGATGACAAAGGGAACAACGTATGTTGTTATGCGGTCTGACCGATAAAGATCTTCGTAGAATATGTAGGAGCCAATATGGGCATCCAGGTCACGCTATTGGTTATTGACCGGAGACGTGTCTCGGTCATGTCTACATTGTTCTCGAACCCGTAGGGTCCGCACGCTTAAGGTTTCGATGACAGTTATATTATGAGTTTATGAGTTTTGATGTACCGAAGGAGTTTGGAGTCCCGGATGAGATCGGGGACATGACGAGGAGTCTCGAAATGGTCGAGACATAAAGATCGATATATTGGACGACTATATTCGGACATCGGAAAGGTTCTGAGTGATTCGGGTATTTTCGGAGGTACCGGGGAGTTACGGGAATACGAGGAAGAAGCAATGGGCCTTAATGGGCCTTAGTGGGAAGGACCAGGAGGTGGCGCGCGCCCCTCCCAAGCCCAGTCCGAATTGGACAAGGGGTTTGGGGCGCGGCCCCTCTCTCCCTTCCTTCCCCTCTTCCCCCCTTTCCCCCCTTCTCCTAGTTGGACTAGGAAAGGTGGAAACCTACTCCAACTAGGAGTAGGAATCCTACTCCTCCTTGGCGCGCCCACAAGGGCCGGCCGGCCTCCCCCTTGCTCCTTTATATACGGGGGCAGGGGGCACCCCATAGACACACAAGTTGATCTTCGTGATCGTTCTCTTAGCCGTGTGCGGTGCCCCCTTCCACCATAATCCTCGATAATATTGTAGCAGTGCTTAGGCAAAGCCCTGCGACATTAGTACATCAAGATCGTCACCACACCGTCGTGCTGACGGAACTCTTCCCCGACACTTTGCTGGATTGGAGTCCGGGGATCATCATCGAGCTGAACGTGTGCTAGAACTCGGAGGTGCCGTAGTTTCGGTGCTTGATCGGTCGGGCTGTGAAGACGTACGACTACATCAACCGCGTTGTCATAACGCTTCCGCTATCGGTCTACAAGGGTACGTAGAAAACACTCTCCCCTCTCGTTGCTATGCATCACCATGATCTTGCGTGTGCGTAGAAAATTTTGAAATTACTAGATTCCCCAACAGTGGCATCCGAGCCTAGGTTTTATGTGTTGATGTTATATGCACGAGTAGAACACAAGTGAGTTGTGGGCGATATAAGTCATACTGCTTACCAGCATGTCATACTTTGGTTCGGCGGTATTGTTGGATGAAGTGGCCCGGACCGACATTACGCGTACGCTTACGCGAGACCGGTTCTCCCGACGTGCTTTGCACATAGGTGGCTTGCGGGTGACAGTTTCTCCAACTTTAGTTGAACCGAGTGTGGCTACGCCCGGTCCTTGCGAAGGTTAAAACAGCACCAACTTGATAAACTATCGTTGTGGTTTTGATGCGTAGGTAAGATTGGTTCTTGCTTAAGCCCGTAGCAGCCACGTAAAACTTGCAACAACAAAGTAGAGGACGTCTAACTTGTTCTTGCAGGGCATGTTGTGATGTGATATGGTCAAGACGTGATGAGATATAAGTTGTTGTATGAGATGATCATGTTTTGTTGAAGTTATCAGCAACTGGCAAAATCCTTATGGTTGTCTCTCTATTGCATAAGATGCAAGCGTCCAATAATTGCTTTACTTTATCGCTATGCGATAGCAATAGTTGCAAGAGCAATGGTTGGCGAGACGACCACGTGACGACACATTGATATAGATCAAGATGATGGAGATCATGGTGTCATGCCGGTGACGATATAGATCATGACAGTACTTTGGAGATGGAGATCAAAGAAGCAAGATGATGATGGCCATATCGTGTCACATATTTTTGATTGCATATGATGTTTATCTTTTATACATCTTATTTTTGCTTAGTTTGACGGTAGCATTTTAAGATGATCTCTCACTAATTATCAAGAAGTGTTCTCCCTGAATATGCACCGTTGCGAAAGTTCTTCGTGCTGAGACACCACGTGATGATCGGGTGTGATAGGCTCTACGTTCAAATACAACGGGTGCAAAACAGTTGCACACGCGGAATACTCAGGTTATACTTGACGAGCCAAGCATATACAGATATGGCCTCGGAACACGGAGACCGAAAGGTCGAGCGTGAATCATATAGTAGATATGATCAACATAGTGATGTTCACCAATGAAACTGCTCCATCTCACGTGATGATCGGACATGGTTTAGTTGATTTGGATCACGTGATCACTTAGAGGATTAGAGGGATGTCTATCTAAGTGGGAGTTCTTAAGTAATATGATTAATTGAACTTAAATTTATCATGAACTTAGTCCTGGTAGTATTTTGCAAATTATGTTGTAGATCAATAGCTCGCGTTGTTGCTTCCCTGTGTTTATTTTGATATGTTCCTAGAGAAAATTGTGTTGAAAGATGTTAGTAGCAATGATGCGGATTAGATCCGTGATCTGAGGTTTATCCTTATTGCTGCACAGAGGAATTATGTCCTTGATGCACCGCTAGGTGACAGACCTATTGCAAGAGCAGATGCTGACGTTATGAACGTTTAGCTAGCTAAATATGATGACTACTTGATAGTTTAGTGCACCATGCTTAACGGCTTAGAATCGGGACTTCAAAGACGTTTTGAACGTCATGGACCATATGAGATGTTCCAGGAGTTGAAGTTAATATTTCAAGCAAATACCCGAGTTGAGAGATATGAAGTCTCCAACAAGTTCTATAGCTAAAAGATGGAGGAGAATCGCTCAACTAGTGAGCATGTGCTCAGATTGTCTGGGTACTACAATCGCTTGAATCAAGTGGGAGTTAATCTTCCAGATAAGATAGTGATTGACAGAATTCTCTAGTCACCATCACCAAGTTAGTAGAACTTCGTGATGAACTATAGTATGCAAGGGATGACGAAAACGAATCCCGAGCTTTTCATGATGATGAAATCGATGAAGGTAGAAATCAAGAAAGAGCATCAAGTGTTGATGGTTGACAAGATCACTAGTTTCAAGAAAAGGGCAAAGGAAAAAAAGGGGAACTTCAAGAAAAACAGCAAGCAAGTTGCTGCTCATGTGAAGAAGCCCAAGTCTGGTCCTAAGCCTGAGACTAAGTGCTTCTACTACAAAGGGACTGGTCACTGGAAGCAGAACTACCCCAAGTATTTGGCGGATAAGAAGGATGGCAAAGTGAACAAAAGTATATTTGATATACATGTTATTGATGTGTACTTTACTAGTGTTTATAGCAACCCCTCAGTATTTGATACTGGATCAGTTGCTAAGAGTAGTAACTCGAAACGGGAGTTGCAGAATGAACAGAGACTAGTTAAGGGTGAAGTGACGATGTGTGTTGGAAGTGGTTCCAAGATTGATATGATCATCATCGCACACTCACTATACTTTCGGGATTAGTGTTGAACCTAAATAAGTATTATTTGGTGTTTGCGTTGAGCATGAATATGATTTGATCATGTTTATTGTAATACGGTTATTCATTTAAGTAAAAGAATAAATTGTTGTTCTGTTTACATGAATAAAACCTTATATGGTTACACACCCAATGAAAATAGCTCATTGGATCTCGATCGTAGTGATACACATATTCATAATATTGAAACCAAAAGATGCAAAGTTAATAATGATAGTGCAACTTATTTGTGGCACTGCCGTTTAGGTCATATTGGTGTAAGGCACATGAAGAAACTCCATGCTGATGGGATTTTGGAATCACTTGATTATGAATCACTTGGTGCTTGCAAACCATGCCTTATGGGAAAGATGACTAAAGACTCCGTTCTCCGGAACAATGGAGCGAGCAACTGACTTATTGGAAACAATACATACTGATGTATGCAGTCCAATGAGTGTTGGCTCGCGGCGGGTATCGGTATTTTCTGACCTTCACAGATGATTTGAGCAGATATGAGTATATCTACTTGATGAAACATAAGTCTGAAACATTTGAAAAGTTCAAATAATTTCAGGGTGAAGTGGAAAATCATCGTGACAAGAAAATAAGGTTTCTACGATCTGATCGCGGAGACAAATATTTGAGTTACGAGTTTGGTCTTCAATTAAAACAATGTGAAATAGTTTCAGTACTCACGCCACCTGGAACACCACAATGTAATGGTGTGTCCGAACGTCATAACCGTACTTTATTAGATATGGTGCGATCTATGATGTCTCTTACCGATCTACCAATATCGTTTTGGGGTTATGCATTAGAGACAGCTGCATTCACGTTAAAAAAAAGGGGCACCATCTAAATCCGTTGAGACGACACCGTATGAACTGTGGTTTGGCAAGAAACCAAAGTTGTCGTTTCTTAAAGTTTGGAGTTGCGATGCTTATGTGAAAAAGTTTCATCTCGATAAGCTCAAACTCAAATCGGAGAAATATGTCTTCATAGGATACCCAAAGGAGACAGTTGGGTACACCTTCTATCACAGATCCGAAGGCAAGACATTCGTTGCTAAGAATGGATCCTTTCTAGAGAAGGAGTTTCTCTTGAAAGAAGTGAGTGGGAGGAAAGTAGAAAACTTGATAAGGTAATTGTACCTTCTCCCTTATTGGAAAATAGTTCATCACAGAAATCTGTTCCTGTGACTACTACACCAATTAGTGAGGAAGCTAATGATGATGATCATGTAACTTCAGATCAAGTTACTACCGAATCTCGTAGGTAAACCAGAGTGAGATCCGCACTAGAGTGGTACGGTAATCCTATTCTGGAGGTCATGTTACTTGACCATGACGAACCTACGAACTATGAGGAAGCGATGATGAGCCCAGATTCCGATAAATGGCTTGAGGCCATGAAATCTAAGATGAGATCCATGTATGAGAACAAAGTATGGACTTTGATTGACTTGCCCAATGATCGGCGAGCCATTGAGATTAAATGGATCTTCAAGAGGAAGACAGACGCTGATAGTAGTGTTACTATCTACAAAGCTAGAATTGTCGAAAAAGGTTTTCGACAAGTTCAAGGTGTTGACTACGATGAGAGTTTCTCACTCGTATCTATGCTTAAGTCTGTCCGAATCATGTTAGCAATTGCCGCATTTTATGAAATCTGGCAAATGGATAAACAAAACTGCATTCCTTAATGGATTTATTAAAGAAGAGTTGTATATGATACAACGTGAAGGTTTTGTCAATCTTAAAGGTGCTAACAAAATGTGCAAGCTCCAGCGATCCATCTATGGACTGGTGCAAGCATCTCGGAGTTGGAATATGCGCTTTGATGAGATGATCAAAGCATATAGTTTTATACAGACTTGTGGTGAAGCCTGTATTTACAAGAAAGTGAGTGGGAGCACTACAACATTTCTGATAAGTATATGTGAATGACATATTGTTGATCGGAAATAATGTAAAATTATTCTGCAAAGCATAAAGGAGTATTTTGAAAGAAGTTTTTCAAAGAAAGACCTCGATGAAGCTGCTTACATATTGAGCATCAAGATCTATAGGGATAGATCAAGACGCTTGATAAGTTTTTTCAATGAATACATACCTTGATAAGATTTTGAAGTAGTTCAAAATGGAACAGTCAAAGAAAGAGTTCTTGGCTGTGTTACAAGGTGTGAAATTGAGTAAGACTCAAAGCCCGACCACGGCAGAAGATAGAAAGAGAACGAAAGTCATTCCCTATGCCTCAGCAATAGGTTCTATAAAGTATGCCATGCTGTGTACCAGATCTATTGTATACCCTGCACTGTTTTTGGCAAGGGAGTACAATAGTGATCTAGGAGTAGATCACTAGACAGCGGTCAAAATTATCCTTAGTGGAATAAGGATATGTTTCTCGATTATGGAGGTGACAAAAGGTTCATCGTAAAGGGTTACGTCGATGCAAGTTTTGACACTGATCTAGATGACTCTAAGTCTCAATCTGGATACATATTGAAAGTGGGAGCAATTAGCTAGAGTAGCTCCGTGCAGAGCATTGTTGACATAGAAATTTGCAAAGTACTTACGGATCTGAATGTGACAGACCCGTTGACTAAAATTCTCTCACAAGCAAAACATGATCACACCTTAGTACTATTTGGGTGTTAATCACATAGCGATGTGAACTAGATTACTGACTCTAGTAAACCCTTTGAGTGTTGGTCACATGACGATGCGAACTATGGGTGTTAATCACATGGTGATGTGAACTATTGATGTTAAATCACATGGTGATGTGATCTAGATTATTGACTCTAGTGCAGGTGGGAGACTGAAGGAAATATGCCCTAGAGGCAATAATAAAGTTATTATTTATTTCCTTATATCATGATAAAAGTTTATTATTCATGCTAGAATTGTATTAACCGGAAACATAATACATGTGTGAATACATAGACAAACAGAGTGTCACTAGTATGCCTCTACTTGACTAGCTCGTTAATTAAAGATTGTTATGTTTCCTAACCATGGACAAAGAGTTGTCATTTGATTAACGGGATCACATCATTAGTTGAATGATCTGATTGACATCACCCATTTAATTAGCTTAGCACCCGATCGTTTAGTATGTTGCTATTGCTTTCTTCATGACTTATATATGTTCCTATGACTATGAGATTATGCAACTCCCGTGTGCCAGAGGAACACTTTGTGTGCTACCAAACGTCACAATGTAACTGGGTGATTATAAAGGTGCTCTACAGGTGTCTCTAAAGGTACATGTTGGGTTGGCGTATTTCGAGATTAGGATTTGTCACTCCGATCGTCGGAGAGGTATCTCTGGGCCCTCTCGGTAATGCACATCACTTAAGCCTTGCAAGCATTGCAACTAATGAGTTAGTTGCAGGATGATGTATTACGGAACGAGTAAAGAGACTTGCCGGTAACGAGATTGAACTAGGTATTGGATACCGACGATCGAATCTCAGGCAAGTAACATACCGATGACAAAGGGAACAACGTATGTTGTTATGTGGTCTGACCGATAAAGATCTTCGTAGAATATGTAGGAGCCAATATGGGCATCCAGGTCCCGCTATTGGTTATTGACCGGAGACGTGTCTCGGTCATGTCTACATTGTTCTCGAACCCGTAGGGTCCGCACGCTTAAGGTTTCGATGACAGTTATATTATGAGTTTATGAGTTTTGATGTACCGAAGGAGTTTGGAGTCCCGGATGAGATCGGGGACATGACGAGGAGTCTCGAAATGGTCGAGACGTAAAGATTGATATATTGGATGACTATATTCGGACATCGGAAAGGTTCCGAGTGATTCGGGTATTTTCGGAGGTACCGGGGAGTTATGGGAATACGAGGAAGAAGCAATGGGCCTTAATGGGCCTTAGTGGGAAGGACCAGGAGGTGGCGCGCCCCCCTCCCAAGCCCAGTCCGAATTGGATAAGGGGTTTGGGGCGCGGCCCCTCTCTCCCTTCCTTCCCCTCTTCCCCCTTCTCCTAGTTGGACTAGGAAAGGTGGAAACCTACTCCAACTAGGAGTAGGAATCCTACTCCTCCTTGGCGCGCCCACAAGGGCCGGCCGGCCTCCCCCTTGCTCCTTTAGATACGGGGGCAGGGGGCACCCCATAGACACACAAGTTGATCTTCGTGATCGTTCTCTTAGCCGTGTGCGGTGCCCCCTTCCACCATAATCCTCGATAATATTGTAGCAGTGCTTAGGCGAAGCCCTGCGACATTAGTACATCAAGATCGTCACCACGCCATCGTGCTGACGGAACTCTTCCCCGACACTTTGCTGGATCGGAGTCCGGGGATCGTCATCGAGCTGAACGTGTGCTAGAACTCGGAGGTGCCGTAGTTTCGGTGCTTGATCGGTCGGGCCGTGAAGACGTACGACTACATCAACCGCGTTGTCATAACGCTTCCGTTATCGGTCTACGAGGGTACGTAGACAACACTCTCCCCTCTGGTTGCTATGCATCACCATGATCTTGCGTGTGCGTAGAAAATTTTGAAATTACTACGTTCCCCAACACCCGACGCATCTCGCAGCGGGCCTCTGGTGAGTTCGGGTCGATCTCGGGCAGCTGAGCCACTGGGGGATGGAAGTGCCCGTGGCTCCGCTACCCGCGCCGCCGGCATAAGCCGACGAACCCGTACGCCGCGTCGATGCGCTCCAGCCATGCGGATACTCAGATGGGGATCTGGGGCGGGGAGGACTCGGTGAGATGCAGGTGAAGGAAATATGCCCTAGAGGCAATAATAAAGTTATTATTTATTTCCTTATATCATGATAAATGTTTATTATTCATGCTAGAATTGTATTAACCGGAAACATAATACATGTGTGAATACATAGACAAACAAAGTGTCACTAGTATGCCTCTACTTGACTAGCTCGTTGATCAAATATGGTCATGTTTCCTAACCATAGACATGAGTTGTCATTTGATTAACGGGATCACATCATTAGGAGAATGATGTGATTGACTTGACCCATTCCGTTAGCTTAGCACTTGATCGTTTAGTTTGTTGCTATTGCTTTCTTCATGACTTATACATGTTCCGATGACTATGAGATTATGCAACTCCCGTTTACCGGAGTAACACTTTGTGTGCCACTGTCGGTGTCAAAACCGGTGGATCTCGGGTAGGGGGTCCCGAACTGTGCGTCTAGGCGGATGGTAACAGGAGGCAGGGGACACAATGTTTTATCCAGGGTCGGGCCCTCTTGATGGAGGTAAAACCCTACATCCTGCTTGATTAATATTGATGATATGGGTAGTACAAGAGTAGATCTACCACGAGATCAGAGAGGCTAAACCCTAGAAGCTAGCCTATGGTATGATTGTATGTTCCTACGGACTAAAACCCTCCGGTTTATATAGACACCGAAGAGGGCTAGGGTTACACAGAGTCTATTACAATGGTAGGAGATCTACATATCCGTATCGCCAAGCTTGCCTTCCACGCCAAGGAAAGTCCCTTCCAGACACAGGACGAAGCCTTCAATCTTGTATCTTCATAGTCCAGGAGTCCGGCCGAAGGTATAGTCCGGCTATCCGGACACCCCCTAATCCAGGACTCCCTCAGTAGCCCCTGAACCAGGCTTCAATGACGATGAGTCCGGTGCGTAGATTGCCTTCGGCATTGCAAGGCGGGTTCCTCCTCCAAGTACTTCATAGAATATTTTGAACACAAAGGTATTGTAC